>NC_083104.1:66658509-66958509 GCF_949774975.1 Lagenorhynchus albirostris
CCTGAGGGCAGCCTGTAGGAGCTAAGAGCCCCAAACCAACAACCAAAAAGAACACAGGACTTTAACCTTACAGCTGCAAGGAATTAAACTCCACCAGCAACCTAAATGAGCTTGGCTTAGACCCCAAGCCTCAGATGAGATCATAGCCCCTGAAGGCACCTTGATTTCAGCTTGGAGAGACCCAGAGCAGACAAGTCAGCTGTGCTGTGCCTGGGCTTCTGACCTACAGAAACTGTGAGAAAATAAATGGCTGTTGTTTCAAGCTCTAGGACTATGGTGATTTGTTATGCAGCAATTGAAAACTAATATAATAGTCTGAGTTTGTACCAAATTGCTATTTGAGTAGGTTAAAAACAGCTGAGTACAGGCAATTGCATATGGTTCAGCCTAGTACAGATGTTAATGCCTGGCATGTAGTAAGCACTCAATAAATCCCACTGTTTTTATTCCTCTGGCTCCACTAAACAGTATCTTAATGTAGTCAGTGGCTGAATAGACCTCTTTTTCCTAGCAATGGCTCTAACAGCTGCTACACTGCCCCCAGGCTCCTCCTTCCCCCAAAGCCACCCTCCCCCTGCCTGTCAGAAGACAGTGTTCTGAGCCCATTCACACCCCTTCTGAGAGGCTGAGGGCACAGCTCTTGAGCTAGGCTGCCTCTCCAAAACGCCAACCTGAACAGACAGCAGAAAACAACGTCTCTGGGGCAGAGGCAACAGCTGCCCACCAGCCCCACGTCAGCTGGAGGGGAGAGGGCAGCTGCTTGAGAGATCCCAGCAGGGCTAAGCCACCACCTGCCTCTGGACTGTCCCCTCCTTGCCTTCCCTGTGGGTCTCAGGAGCCCCGCCATGTAGAATCGTTCAGTGGTTCTGCCAGCGAGACCCCGCGGAAGTGCACAGGTTTCCTGTTACATAAAAAATGCAAATTGCTCTTTCTAACCAACACGCTGGTCTGGATCCCTGCATCAGACGAGGCATAGAGAAATAGTGGGGCCCTTGGGAACAGGACACTGGACAGGTGAGTTTTGACTGGGTCTGCAGGGAGGCTAATAAAGTCAGGAAAGGTCTGGAACAGACCAACAGAGAAAAGAGAAGCTCGTGGCTCACACTTTCTACGATGTCTGCTGGAATCTGGTTTCACAAACCATCTACCTTACTCCCAAAACAACCCCTCAGAATCTCTAAATGTACACAGCATGCCAAATATATGTCAGTAAAGCTGGGGGTGGGGGGAAATAGAACTTTCTAGATGGATCAGATCTCCAGGCCCCAAACAAACCAGCTCTAGAGACAGATTTTTATTTACTTTCAGGTGTCAAATAATAGGCAACATAAATTACTATTCATGGCTTAATCCATTTAATCCTTCTACTGTGATAAGGATTATTACACTTACTTTAGAGGTGAGGAAACCACAGCCCAAGTTAAGTGCTTTACCCAAAATCACAGGGATTTGAACCCAGGTAGACAGACCCCATAGACTCATGTTCTTACAAGCCTTGAGCCAGACAACCAGAGGCTTTAAAATCTTTGGCCCGAGTTTACCAAAATCAGTGAAAACAATTGTTTGGGAGTAGACTATAGATTAGCCCAGGAGACACCCAACACAAAGAAGCAGCGGCCCAAACACATCCATCCCACAGTGCCACCTGCCTTCAGCAGAGGCTTGGATGGGCCTCTGCTGTGGTCCTGTGCTAGGGCTCAGACATGCCCCTGTGCCAGGCAGCTTTTCTCAGCTAGGAGTGTCCTAGGATAGGCATGGTGGGGGTCAGGTCCTCCCCTAGGCAACAGCAGAGACCTCCTAGGGCTGCAGGGGATGGCAGGGACCTTCCTGAGGAGCAGAAGGGAAGGGAACTAGCTCCCAGGAATGCTAGTTTCCAGTTCCTTTGAAACACTGGCCCCCTCATCCCCAGCTGCCCATTCTGAAGCCCCCTGGAGCTCTCAGTCCACCAACCCCTCTGCCTGCCCTACTATTCCCTGCCCACCAGCAGGTGTCACCTAGATGCTCAGGGCAGGGGCACCCTGTAGCCTCCTCCCCCGGGCTCAGTCAATGCTGACCATGAGATGCAGGGGAGGAGGCCTTGGCTCTCATTAACTGGTGGCCATGGAGTATAGAATATGCTGGAGAAAGCCATTCTGTGCAGCTCTCCCTCCTCCCCATCCTCCTCCTCCTTGCCTCCTTTTCCTTTTCTCTCTCTCCCTCTCTCGATCTGTTCTAGAAACTGGATAGTTAGACCCGGTTGAGGCAAACAGATGGATTTACAATTTCACGTTTATCCACATTGTTTTCTTGCCTCCCTTCCGTTCCAGGTGACTCCTCCCTCCTCACCCCTTCCTACCAAAACTCATTATTCCCCACTCTCTGGCTTTTGGGAGGGCAGGAGCAGAGCCTGGGTCATGCCCTTCTCAGGTTGATGTCCCATGAAAGGGAATGAACACCAGGGTTGATCCCAGAACCACATCCCCCAGGAACTCAACCGCATCCCTAGGTACTGCTTAGGCAAAAGGTTTGAGTCTTTGGACACCTCTGCTTCCAGAGAGCAAACAGGAGGGGCCAAGTGCTACTGCCTTACAATAATCACTGTAGTTATTTATTGAGCACCTACTGTGTGCGAAGCAAGTGCAAAGCAGCATGCTGGATGCTTCATGATCCTCTACTCCTGTAAATTAAGTCCTCCAACAGTATTCGGTGAGGACCTGCCACATGCCAGCCATGCTTCCAAGCATGAGGGGTACCTCTGTGAATAAGGTTTCTCCACGAATAACAGGTTCGTTGTTTGCACTTGACAAATGGGGGAAAGCGAGGCTAAAAGTTTGCCCCAAGTGGTGGAGCAGATTCCATTTTAAAGTATCTGATTCCAAAGCCACAATGCCCTGTGCCCTCTGCCTCCTCTGGGTTCGTGGGTCTGAGTCAGGGTGGGGATCGCTGCCCTCAAATGCTTACAAAGTTGCTTTGGGGGAAGAGGAATGAAGTCTGCACACCTGAGATGTCTTCAGGGGTTTTGTGCTCAATATGTGAGAGACCCAGTGGCCCAGGCTGAGTGCTCAGGACCCAGGGAACACAGAAGGCAGTGATTTGGGCTGTGTGTCTCTCAAGGGTGAGAAGGATGGCTGGAAGTGGGGAGCACGAGGCCGGGCTTTTCAGGATGGGGGGACACGAACTGGCAGAGATGAAGGCAGGGTGAGATATGGATGGAGATTGTGCTGTTCAGAGGCTCTGAGGTGAAAAGCCTCCCGAGACAGCTCCGACACAGGCATGACTGAAGGCTGGGAAGGAGCATCTGGTGCAGGGCTATGTACCAGCAGGGAAGGGAGGACAGGCTGGGGCAGCTGTGGATGGCTGAGGAGGTGAGGCCGGAGCTAATGGGCAGTCAGGAGTCTCCCAGCAGAGTAATGGCAAGATGCAAATGGCCTTGGGAGATAATTCTGACAAAACCGTATGTGGGGCCATAGGGGAGACATGTGGGATTATCACAGGAGCCCCCAGAAGGGCCTGATGCAGGGGCCAGCTATGTTCAACTTCATCAGCCCTCACTCCCACTCACCCTAAACCGCAGCCCCCCGCCAATTCCTTCCCTCTTTCACATCCCAGCCCAGTTCCCCTGGCTCTATCTACACCTCCCCAATGCCACAACTTGGGAACACAGGGTTGGGGGTGCCATGAGGGTGGGTGAAAGGTCTGATCAAAGAGAGGCCTGGGCGATTTGGAACAAGTGCACACCCAGGACCCCGGAAATGCTGTTGGTCACTTGGGGCAGGGGAATGGCATTTCCAGCAGAAACTCAAGAGGTAGCCTCTGCGTAGGCCACAGTGCCCCCTCACAATCCCAGCAAGGCAGTGACCCTAGGCCAGCCACAGGGTGCCTGCACTAGGGATAAATTCCCCCTTCCCCACTTGTATCCCTTACTGCCTGTGGCAGCCTTCCTCTCACATAGGAGAACCTGGGGGAGACCCAGCTTAGATGGAGAAGTGACTCCCAAAGCCTGTGTGACACGACTGAGGATTTGGGGGTGGCAGCCCACAAAAACTCTCCTCCCCCTCCCCTGCTGGACTCTAAAATTCCACACTCATCGTTCTAGTCCTTTGGCTTAAGATTTTGTACCCCCAGTTATTGTTTTTTTAATGGTGCAACTTTAAGTCGTTATCAATTATCCACATCTCAGGACGAATGAGTCAATCTGATCCTTTCCTGAGAGTCAGTTTTGTTGTTGGAGGTGAAGAAAGGCTTTCAAATCCTGGGGTCTAGAATGGTGGGTGGGTAAGGGAGGAGAGGGTGAGGGTGTTGGGGCAAAGGAGGGGGGAGAAGAGAGGGAAGGAGGGCACAAAAGGCAGAGGCTGGGCACGCCTGGGAGGGATGAGGCAGATCATTCTCTTCTGGATTTGGGGAGGGGATGATCAGAAATAGACTGCTGTGAAGACCCTGCTATGTCTTTTCACTACCTCCCTCTCCCCAAACGGGCGTCTGGACCCCCGTTCCTGTGTCTTCTCTCCTCGCAACAACAGCCCAGAGTGCAAACTTTCTGGGATACGACCCTAAGCCTGGCTTCCCATTCCGCGGTCGCCACCCGTGGCTGGGCAGGGGCTCTTGCAGGACAGGCAAAGGGGCGTCCTGGAGAAGAGGTCACTCTGTAAGGGGGCGCACGGAGGTAGATGGTCGGAGCCAAAGGGGCGCAGGGCCTCCGGGGCCAGGGGCGGGGCCGGGGGCCAGGACCAGCGGGCGGCTCACCTGCAGGACACGGTGATCTCCACCTTGGTGGCCGGGATGCTGCCCGCCAAGGAGTCGAACTCGCTCAGCGACGCCATGTCCTCGGGCTGCTCCATAGCCCACCGCGCCCTCCACCCCAAATTAGTAAATCCCTGCGCGATTCACGCCTCCTCCGGAGCAACCGAAACCCTGGGCTCTCCCCCAACTCCGGAGCCGGGGCTGGGCGGCAAAGGGAGGAAAGAGGAGAGCGAAGAGGGGGCGTGGGAAGTGAGAGAGGGAAGCGGGGCGGAGGGAGCGGGGGCAGAGGATACAGGAGGGGGCGCGGGTGACGCGACGAGGAGGCTGGGGGCCCAGCGGAGAGGCGCAAAGAGCACAGAGAGCTGAGGCGCAGCCGGGAGAGGCGGAGGAGCGCGGGGAGAGGGCACCGGGAGGGACGCGCGGAGTCGTGGAGGGGGCACCGGGAGAGGGGCGGGGAGCTTGGGGCGGGGACAGAAAGGGTGCAGGAGAAGGAGAGGGGTGTGGGGGGCCGGATGGGGCGCGAGCTGCGGGGGTGGCCGAACTCAGGCAGCGCGGAGCGAGCCCGGAGCGCAGGGGCTGCGGCGCCTCTCGCTGGGTCTCCGCGGCGGGGGTGGGGACGCGGCTGCGAGCGCCACTTCCTCGGCTCGGGCTCTGGCTCCGGGGCTCCCGGGCTGCGGGAAAATCAAATCTGCCCGAAGCCGCCGCCTCCCGCCACCCGGGGCGGGCTGCGCGCCGGGTGCGCGAGCGCCGGAGGGGACGCCCGCAGGGGCCGGGGCGGGGCCGCGGGCGGGGTCTGCGCGATAGTGTGAGTGTGTCCGTGCGAGCATGTGAATCTCTGTGCGTGTGGCGGGCGTGGAGACGCGGCTCCAGATGCTGTGAGCCTGGGGAGTGACAGCTAGAGATGGTCTCGGCCGTGCGCGTCTCCGTCTGAGCCCGCCCTCCACTCCCCCCCTCCCTGAGGGGTCTCCATCTCCGGGGAGGGAAAGGGATGTGTGAACCAAGGGGCATCTGTATGAGAAGGGTCTATGCGGAGCGGGGGTGGGGAGGGACCTGTGCAAAAGAGACAGCAACCCCCAACCAGAGGTTTGGAGGGGGGGATCTTTGCTGAGGGTGCGCTCCAACGGAGGGCAGGTCTCAGTCCAGAAACAGATTACACATCTCCTGGGGAAGCATGTGGGGCCGACCCCGGTGTCTGGAGGAGCCGCCTCGGTTTCCCAGTGAGGGTCCTTAGGCCTAGGCAGAGTGGGTGCATGGGCGCTCCCCCATCCGCCTCTGGTTCTCGCCGGGCCTGGCCACGCAGAGTCAGCCACCTAAGCCACGCGACAGTGCCCTCCCCATCCCCGGCCCGTCGTGACCACACGGCTTAACCAGCCCCCAGCTTCCTCCAGCCAGACAGAGGGCGGCCCGAGATCCTCGGGGGTTCTCTGCAACCTGCACCAAGTAGGCGCCTGCTGTGTGCTGGGCTCTGATCCCAGCCGTGGGAGCGAGGAGAGAGTTGAGGCACCTCTCAGGCGGGCCCCCTCCCAGCCAGGCCCGTTGCGGCCCCACCCTGCCCCAGTTTCGCCCTTCTGGGTTTGCTGCGCTGTGGCGTCTCTCCAGGGCTTCGCACAGAGGGTCGTCTCCAGGAAATCTCCAGCGACCCCTTCTCAGCCTCAGTCTCACCCTTGCGGAGCTGAAACCTCCTCCGCGCCCACCGCCGGGCGGGCGTTTGGACGCGACGCGCCCCTGTGCCCCGGGGAGGGGTCCTGGCGAGGCCTAGAGCCTGAGGCTGGCCCTGGAAAAGCCACGCCCCGCGGGCCTGGCTTTGGCAGCTGGGCCTTAACAGGCGCCTCGAGATTCAGTTTGAAGTCAATTCCCAGAACATCAGATACAGCCAGAGTCAAAGATAAATGAGAACACATTCATCGGCCCGGGTTAAGTGTTTTCCTTTTACCCATGGCTCAGGATTGGCTGCACTGTGTTCTGCAACCTGGGACCCGACAGCAAGAACAAAGGCGCTGGGATGCCCAGGGCAGCGGGGGCTTGCTGCGTCAGAAGGCTCCACTCTCCGGTTTGGGCTTAAGACCCTCTCTGCAGGATAAGTCGGGCCTCCTTTTCTGAAGGATGCAAAACTGGGCTTGGACTCTCTGTTCCCTCCCCCCACCCCATACCTGTCCTACACATGTTCCAGACATACTTGTGGAATATGTTATCCATTCATTCTACCAGTATTTACAGAATACCTGCCCTGTGCCTGGCCAGGTGCTAGGGCCCCTTGGAAAACTTCCTTGGTAACAGTGATAACCACCATTCCGTTTTCGAAGAGACTATCCTGGGCCAGACACCATGCTTAATTTTTAAGATATTATTTGCGTACTACAAAATTCCACCATTTTGTGTACAATTCAGTGGTTTTAAATATATTCACAAGGACTATGCGTGAGTATAAATTCTCAAAATAAGTACAGGCATGAGGTATTATTATCCCAGGGAAGCTAAGTAACTCGCCCATGATCACCCAGCTGGGAACTGGCAGAGTGAGAATTTGAACCCCAGCCATTGAGACCAAAGCCTGACTGAACAAACCTTGACTGCCTCCTAGGATGGGGCCAGATAATGGAGGGTCTTAAAAGTCATCCATGAAATTAGGCCCAGTTGAGGAGGACAACAGGTGGGACCCACTGTAGGTAATTAAGCAGGTGAGTGGTGAGACTGAAGTTCTACCACATAACCTCGTAATGTGACAGCATCTGGTCACATAACCTTGTAATGTGACAGCATCCCCTGATTCTCTTTCTAGAAAAATTCTGGAACTTGTCTGTTTCTCTCCGTTCCCCCTCAGTCATTGCATTTCCATGGCTGGCTCTTTGGGGAAAAAAAATTATACTGGGCACCGTCTCTGTGCTAGGTGCTGTGTTAGGCTCAGAGAATAAAGAGGTGAAAAGGACATAGTATCTGTCCCCAAAGAGTTCCAGGCCAGTGGGGACCCCAGGACATGCAGAAAATAAATGACAATGCAGCATAAGGAATGCTGTTGAGGTAGGTATAAAGGGCCCAGAGAGTAGAGAAGAGTGACCAACAGCTCTACCCCAGGAATGGGCACAAGGGAGGGTCAGGAGCAACTGCAAAAAGGAGGTGACACTGAGATGGACATTGATGATGTCTGTTTGGTTCCCTCAGAAGCAGACCCCGAGAGAAAGATTTAAATGTGAGCAGGTTATTGGGGAGATTAAGGAAATGCTATGTGGGGAGTGTGGAGGTGAGGTAAGGAAGGCAGCCTATAAGGGTGGTTTATCAAACCAGTTATCACTGTGGGCAACTAAGGCTCATTCCCACTGAGAAGCTCTAGGAGACCATACAAAACACACCTCACACTTAGCCCACCAGAGGGGCGAGGGAGCAGGGGTATGTATACACCAACTTTCATCAGTCACTGGCTCAGTGGCTGAGGGCCGCTTCTGGAGGGCTTTAATTCCCTGACACTTCTGGCCTGACCAGCACAAAGTGGCAATGCAGGTTCCAGAAGCCAGAGAAAGCATCAGGCAAAGAAGTACAGGTGCTAACAGTTGGATGTGGGGCTGGAGTGCACTGAAGTGGTAAAGGTGAGGGTACAGACAGGACAGTGGCTGCTACGGATGATGAACTAACTTCTGCCTGGAAGACAAGGCTGAACACGTGCTCCTGGCAGGGGACCAGCATGATTAAGGGCCAGAGAGCTGTGTTTGGGGACCCTAGTGTGGCTGGAGCACAGGATGAAAGTGGCAGAGATAGAATATGAGGGCAGAAGGTGAGGGGCCATGATGCAAGGCCATGGGCCTTGGCCTCCTCTGGGCACAGAGGCTTTTCAGAAGGGGACACTGAAGGAGGGGTGGTCTGAAAGACACCCCATAGCTACCTAGCTAACCAGTGACCGCAGAACACAAAACTTGCTGATCAGACCCAGAGCAAAATGCTCACAGTGCTCGCGCAAATGAATTGCTGATGGTTCAAAAGCAGTCTATGGGTGTTGACATTGGAGAGGTCATTTCTTCTTTGAGGGATATGATAGTGTCAAGTAACTGAGGTCACCTGTGATATTTAGGCAAGCCAGCCGGCAGGCCATCAGGCACTGCAGACGTGTTGTCTGGGCCTGGCAACCAGATTAGAGCCAACCACAGCTCTGCCCACCCCACCATGTAACCAATGCTTGTCCCTCTGATTACAAACTGTGAGCACAGAATGGGCCATGTCCGGAAGATTTGGAATAATCAGCATCAGCGTTTTGTCTTTGCCATCCAAGACTGCAAACATACTCTCATCTGACCTAATCCGCAGTGTTAATGACGGCAGAGCAATTTCGAGAGGCAACCCGCAGCATTGATAAGGAGAGGAAAAGCACCACAGGGCTTGGGAGGCAGAGCTCACAGATGAGGCAGCTGCTGTCTTCCACCCTCCCCCAGGCCTGTCGTGTAAATGCTGCCCTCAGATCTGCCCTGTTTGAGGCTGGGGATGGTAAGACAAAAGGAACACAGAGGAGCAGAAGATGGAGTGAGCATGGGACAGGGGAGTGGGGGCTAACCATACTGCACCTCAGAACAAGCTGGAAAAAGGCCTTCTTTACTTTGGGTAAATGCATCCCTGAGCCAGCCAGGGCACATGGCTTGTGGAGCAGACTATGGGCTTGATTTGAGCCTCCACTTACTCCCTTGGCTGGGTGCCCCTGTGAGGTGAATGCCCTGCACCACTGTACATGGGAGCCCTGGGGAGATGGAAAGACAGAGGGCGTGACAGGAACCTGAAACCACTGTGGCAGTAGAGAGGTAGGGGAGATGCAGTGTCTGATTCCATCCATTAGTAGAAATGCTAGAAGGGGCTTGGTTGGAGACCATCTAGGTTAAATCCCCTTCTTTCACTCAAAAGTTTAGAGAGGGGGAGTAAAGGACTCAAGGTCACCTGACTCTTCCCTCAATAAGAAACTCCACTAATAACAGCAAGGTCAGGCACCCAAGTGCAGTGCGGACCTGCCTGAGAAGGTCTGAGGAGCAGCCATGTTCTGCTGGGGTGGAGGAAGAGGCACAAGCTGGCCACAGGGCTCTCCACACCTCCAGCCCCCATTCCTCCTGGAGATGCCCCACCATCCCAACTGGAACCCCACCCTGCCCCTCCTTTCTGCCTCTCCCCACATCACAGCATGGCTAGATCAGTCATCTGGGCAAAGGGAAGCCCCAGGGCCTTCCAGCTGCTGGTGCAGCAGCCTTTCCCGCCCCTAGGATCCCATCTGCGCCCCCCCACTCCCACCCCTGGGCTTCCTCTCTCACTTCTCTTGTGCTCCTCCTTCCAGCCTCTCCTGTTTTTCCAAGTGAGGGAGGCCTCCCTGCCTTTTCAGTCTAGCTACTAGAATCTTCACACCAGACAGGGGATCCACTTGAAACCAGAGTCGGGTTATGTCACTCCTCTGCTTCAGACCCTGCCCTGGCTTCCATCTCTCTCTGTGGTAAAAGGACTTGATGGGCCATGGGCTCTGTGACCTCTCTGACTTCATCTCGTCCTTCTCTCCCCCTCACAGTCCTCACTCCAGCCACACTGGCCTCTTTATGGGCCCTGCAGGCCCCTGTCTCAGGGCCTTTGTACCTACCTACTGTTCCTTCAGCCTAGAACACTTGTCCCGGGTCACCCAGGTCTCTGCCCAAATGCCCTCCCTGCAGGGGGCTTTCCTTGGCCACACTACCTAACACAGTACCTTGTTACTCTCAGCCCCCTGACCCTCCTTTATTTTTCCTCAGAGCAGTACCCTGAGGTACTGTATTGTATGTTCCCCCACGAGAATACAAGTTTTATGCAAGCAAGAACTTTGCCTTGTTCATGGTTACACTCCCAGCTCCAAAGGCAGTGCCTAGCACGTAATAGGTGCTCAGTTGATCGTATGACTACATGAAAAGTTCATCTCTCCCCTCTGAAACACTGACTCCTTCATGAGGACCCTTGGCTTCCACCTAGCAGTCCCAAACAGGGCCCAAGTCTTCACTACCACATACATCTCACATCTAGCCTTCCATTTATTGAGCAAGCATTTACTGAGCATCTATTACGAATTCAGTTGTTGAATTGACAACTATCAGATTGAGAATCTCTGGGCTCCTTGACCAGTAGCACAGAGAAGGGAAGGGATTCTTTTTTTTTTTTTTTTGTGGTACGTGGGCCTCTCACTGTTGTGGCCTCTCCTGTTGCAGAGCACAGGCTCCGGACGCGCAGGCTCAGTGGCCATGGCTCACGGGCCCAGCCGCTCTGCGGCATGTGGGATCTTCCCGGACCAGGGCATGAACCCATGTCCCCTGCATCGGCAGGTGAACTCTCAACCACTGCGCCACCAGGGAAGCCCGGGAAGGGATTCTTATCTATTTATTTTGTTTACTGAGAACCTACCATGTAATAAGCTTAGCAATAAGAATTTAACATCCATCACACACTGAATCCTCACAATAACTATGACGCTATTGTCTCGTTTGATAAAACTTTACTACCCTGTGCAGTGAGCTGGGCTAGTTCACTGCCAGGGATAGAGAGATGAGGGAGACCCAGTCTCCTCAGAAGCCCTGTCCAGTGGAGTTGGAGCACTCGTTTTGAGTTATGCTGTAGGAATCTGTAGAATACGGGCCTTAACTTGCCCAAGCTCACACGGATAAGTGGCAGAGACAGGATGCAAACCCAGGACTGTGTGAGACCAAAGCCCCTGTCTTCGCCTGACACCAGCCTCTCTTGTTCCAATCTTCACTCAGGGCTTGTCTAGGTGACTCAGCGTCTGCAAGACAGCCCCTCACATGTCCATGGGACCTAGTCCCAGCACCATGTGATCTGTGCTCAGAGCCTTGTCCCTTCCACTTTTCACCCTGTCCAGCATAGACATCACAGCGTGTCACCGTGCACCCTCCCCCCGCCACACACACACATTTAACCCAGTATTTAGCTCAGTATTGTTAGTTGCGGTATTGGAAACCTCAGTGCTGCAAAGGACTTGTAAGATAATGCAACTCACTTCGATTTTACAAATCTGAAGACTGAGTCCTAGAGAGGGAAAGAAATTGGCCCAAGGTTGTTTTGCTAATAAGCAGCAACTGGAGGTAAAAACTAACAGGAGTTCAGATTAGAATCAACTCCTAGACCTTTTTTCTCACCTCAGCTCCTTCAAGAAGGGATGGGTCCCCTTGACTTTATTTATAAATGCAAGTGTCCTATCTCTGGGCCTTTTGCGATAAGGGCCAATGTGAACCTCCATCTCCCCACCCCCACCATCAGCCTTTTACACCCAACCAGGACCAGCCACATGGTTGCCCCCGGCCTTTCTTCCTGCCATTTCCTCTCCACCAGGCCCACATTCTACCCTTCTTTCAGGTAAAATCTCTTCCAGAAAGCTAGCCTGGATTCACCCAAGGTCACCGAGTTTCTCCTTCCACTGAACCTCCAAAACACTTCTCTTAGGTAGACATTTCTCTCTTCTCCTGCCTAGCAGGGGGCGTGCCCTGAAGGTCTTGGTCTTGGATCTTGGTCCTCCACAGCCTAGCCTTTCCCAGGCCTCAGCTTCCCTCTCTTCCTTTTTGCTGGATTTAATTACATTTGAATATATTACCCCCCAGTCAGCCAGTCTGCTCTTGGGCCTCCTGAACTCTCTCTCCACTTGATATCAGCCCATTTCCTCTTATTTTCGCATCTTGGGAACTGGAGAATGAATCCTCGCACTTGAACCTTCAGAAGCTTAAAAGCAGCCTATGTCCCTCCCTGCAGTCCCAGCCTCCCACCGACACACTTGATGATTTCCTGATTGGCCTGGGTGAGGGATGAAACAGCTGGACTTTCAACTGGAAAGGCTTGATCAAGTCTATTCCCCCAAATCCCTCCCATTTCTCCCCTGCCACAGTTGTTTGAGGGTCTGCCTAGGCCTCAGGACTCTGTGCCCCTCCCCACCTCAGGCTGATGGGGTGGGGCAGGGGGCTATTTCCCACCCCACCCCCGCCCTCGGATTTTCCCTACACTGCTGCGCCTTAGCATGTCCCCTGGCTGTACCTGCCCTGGGCAGTCTGAAAAGCCACCAAGGGTGAAACATTCTTTTTTTTTTCCCCAAGCGCTAAATTCATTTTCATGCCAAGCTGCTTTTATCTGCCTGCCTGGCTGCTGAAGAAAACTGAAATGTGCACAAAATGCCACGAGCCTGGCTTTGTGTGGAAGCTGAAGTCCCAGTGGCCCTGCCCCTGGAGCCCGTCTGCTTGCATCTCCAGCTGCCTGATGTGATTTCCCTGAGTTTTATTAACTCTGGGCCCTGCACTGAGAGAGGAGCTCATCAGACACACTTCACATCTTGCCTCCTCCACCCCTGGCTAAGAAAAGTTGCTCTGATTACAGTAAGTATGTGTTCCCCAGTTCTCTGATAATTCTATCAGGAGCCAGGGTGAGGCTCAGGTGTCAGGGTTGGGGAGCTGCTGCTGACAGCCTCTCAGAGGCCGCCTGCCCGCCTGCCTGGAGGCAAGAGGCAGTGCTGGGTTGTCTCCATTCCAACCATTCATGTTATGACCTTGAACCCCTCATTCTATCTCTGCTTCTCAGGTTCCCCTAGCTTAAAAAATGGGGATGATGATACCCATACGCCCATTCCCTCCAAACTGGTATAAGAGTCCAATTAGATGAGAATGTGCTACAAGAAAATACCATCATAAAACTGCCCAGGTTTAGACCAGAGAAACCAAGTCTGGCCTTCTCATTCCATAGATGGAAAAACTATGGCTCAAGGAAGTTGCCAAGGTTACACAATGACCTGGCTCGAAAACCAGCTTCTATATTTTCTGAGCTGGAGGGAGGAGGGGGCAGAGAATGGTATGGAAACCAATCCTGTGGGAGTTTCGGGTATGACCGAGGGAGACAGCAGACCCCAAGCCTGAAGCTCAGCTCTGCCAAAACCCAGCCATCTGACATGGAGCTTCATCCATGAAACGGATTCATCTATGAAACGGACATTATGATGTCTTGTTCACAGGCCTTCAGAGGATTAAATGGAATAATACATGTAAAGCACCTGGCATGTGGTATGTTCCCCAAACATGAGTTTCTTCCCTTCTCGTTTTCTCTTAAAGTATCACAAATGCTTTCAAAAAGGGGAGGCACAAAGGGAACATTTTCTCTTAGAGCTGAATGTTTCCAAAGACAGTTGTGAACCTTGGACTCCCTTTCCTTGGGGGCTTTCCTTATACAGTGAATGTGAACTGGCCGTCTTCCCCGTCAGCATAACGAGGAAGTAGAAATATTGCTTTCTGCCTCCTTCCCCACCACCTCTGCTGTACAAGAGCTTCCTCACAGGTACTCAGGCCAGCAGCTTTTAATGAAGCTGTGGCCAGATCCTCACAAAGAGGAAAGTGAGTCTATGAGATTAGCTGAGTGGTGAGGCTAATACAGTTATGATCCAATAAACACACTGATTAGGGGTCATTTGTGCTCCTTTCCTCCCTCCCTCCTTCTACCCCTCCTGCTGTGCCTTGGCAGGCCTAGTGCAGGCTCTGCTTAGAAGGGTCTTGGAGATAACTAAGGCTGGAGCCTCCCAGCCAGCTTGGGCTGAGGATGCTCTAGGATGGAGAGACTGCAAGGCAGGAGTTTCGGGTCCTAATGCCTACCCTGCCACCAGATCATTCTCTTTTTCTGCACCTCATCTTCCTCCTCTGTACGTCAAAGGTAGAGATAAAAGGGCTAAACTTGGGATCAGAAGTTCTCAAGTTCAAGTCCTAGACATGCCTTTTACTAGCCCTGCAACACTGGGCCTGTTATTCCATACATTCATTCACTTTGTACAAGGCTCAGTGCTACTTGTCTTTGGTCCGCAGTCTGCTCACCTGCAAATGGGCATAATAATGCCAACCTCAGAAGATGGCTTTGGAGATTAAGAGAAAAATACATATAAGAAGCTTCCACAGACCATGGAACAGAGAAAGGGCAATAATTTCTTCTAAGGTTCTTTTTTTTTTAAAATAAATTTATTCACTTATTTACTTTTGGCTGCATTGGGTCTTTGCTACTGCATGCGGACTTTCTCTAGTTGCGGCGAGCGGGCTTCTCATTGTGGTGGCTTCTCTTGTTGCTGAGCACAGGCTCTAGGAGCACGGGATTCAGTAGTTGTGGCACGTGGGCTCAGCAGTTGTGGTGCACGGGCTTAGTTGCTCCACGGCATGTGGGATCTTCCCAGACCAGGGCTCGAACCTGTGTCCCCTGCACTGGCAGGCGGATTCTTACCCACTGCGTCACCAGGGAAGTCCTCTAAGTTTCCTTCTGGTTGACTCTGAAAATATTTGCTATTGCTGGGCCTAAAAGAGGGGCTCCAAGATTACTTGCTGAATGAATGGCTTCAACTGTAAAATGCAATATTAAGTGGCTAAGAGGGAGCTGGCTCTTTACAATGAGGCATGCTACAGAACCAGGCCCCGGGCACAGGGGCTCAAGCACCCTCACCATGCACGGAGGGCTTCTCCTCCATCTAGTCCAGTAGACAGGAAAGAGGGCTGGCGGGCCTGTGCCGACAGAGTCTTCCCAGGCCTTTTCAATGCCAGGCTGATGTCTCAATTCTGGCCCCACTCAGTCTGAGCAGCTGCTGGTTTTCCACACCCAAGGGGTGCCAGGCCTGGCTTAGAATCATGAAAAGGCATTGGTAGGCATCTGCCGTTTGAAGAAGCTGCAAGGCTAAACTGTATTCACACTGGCCTCTAGTGGCAAATTTCCAAAACAGCATTCTAAATGGAAATTCGGCAGCTGAAGGAATCTTCTCAGAATGACCTAGATTCAGAAATTTAGGGCTAATGGGGCCTTGCTCTGATCTTCGTTTGATGAATGAGAAAACCAAGTTTCAGAGGTAAAGTGATTCACCCAAGGTCACACAAAAGCCTCACATCTCACTGTCCACAAACCTGACCCAAAACTGGCCATCTGTGGTTTCAGACAGTTAGGGATCATGGATTACCTACTTGGAAGAACAAATAAGGACCCATTTTTCAAAATCAGACCAAGCCGGCCTTAGAGTGAGACCCTAACATGTTTTCTTCCCCTATACTTTGCTTCCTTTTTTTGTTGTTTTTCTCCCCTCTTTTATCTGTAAAAAAAAATGTTGCTGGAAGATCCCTATCCGGTATTTACCTGAAAAATAGTAATCTACCCTACAGGCAACAGGGCTCTGAGGCCATGAAGTGCTTTGTAGGCAGTAAACTCTGCCACTTAAACAAATGTGCTCTTCAGTGTTTCCTCCTCCACACGTTGCAAGAATGTAGTGCCAGAAGGGGCCACGGTGACAGCTCAGATTGGCTCGAGGATCTGAGGGTAGGAATCGTTTCCCTTGTGCAGGGAAAGCTATTTTGACATATTCTGGAGACAGAGTCCAAAAATAAATCAAGCTGAGGACTTCCACAGGGCTTAGTGGAAAGGCTTTGCTACCATACCAGCTAAAGCCTGGGTTTGGAGACTTGGGGTAATGCTATTATTTCTGCAAATGGATCTCAAATCTTTTCCTGACAGAGAACAATTTTTAATTTGATTTATTCAGCAATAACCTCAAAGAATTGCATAAGGTGCTAAGAGAACTCCCAGAGGGGAATAAGACAAGGGCTTTTGCTCTCAGAGGTTAGCCCAGCGGGAGGGAGAGGTGTGCAAGGTCAGGCTGCTGAAACGTTGGTGTGAAAAGGCAGAAGTATGTGGTGGCTTCGAGGGCCGCCGGTAGTAAGAACAGCTGTTTCCTAAATGCTGGTCCCTGTTCTAAGTACCTGCTCTAGCTCATTTAATCTTCACAATAGCCTTATGAGGTTAGGACCATTATCCTCATTTTATAGTTGAGGAAACTAAGGCACAGAGAGATTAAGAAACTATTAATAGTTCATCACACTGCTGCTAAGCGGTGAAGCTGGGCTCTGAACTCTGGCAGTCTGGTTCCAGAGCCCTTTATCCTCAATGTCATAATTGCTGATGACCTCTCCCCTGAATTTCTGTGATATCTACTGAACCATACCATCTCACCCCCTCTGGTACCCTCACAGGATCTTAGTGTCACACATGGCCTGATGTCCGCGGTGTACTAAATGGGAACGGAAGGTGGAAGAGCATTGTTTCTTAAAGCTCAATCTTAGCAGCCAAAGCCAAGAGCTTTGAATCCCTTCGGTTTTCTAAGACCACTACTGGTCTAGGAGGCAGAAGAAAAGGTTATTGTCCTGATTGCTCCATGCTCTAGGAACCACTCCCCGCCCCAATTTCATGTTGACAAACATGACCTTTAGGCTCTCACCACTCAAAGTGTAGTATCTGGACCAGCAGTCACCATCTCCTGGGAGCTGGTTAGAAACCCAGAATCTCTAGCCGGATGCTGAATCCGGATCTGCTTTCTAGCAGGCTCCCCAGTGATTCCTGAGTGTGGCAAAGAATGAGAAGCCCTGGGCTAAGACCCTTGGGGGCCACGCACTTTCCAGTCTGGGTACCAAACTTCTAACCCATCCCATGGGCAGTTGTTTGAAGGCTTCTTTCGTTGGCTTATCTACTCCCAACTTCAAGCCTTCTCTAAAAAGTCTGGAATCTCCTACCCTTCCCACCAAAGCTATACAAATCCTGTCCCTTGATTAGCTCTCACAGTCCCACAACCTATCTTCATTAATCTCCATCTAAGTTACAAACTCATCCTGCATTCTCTGTGTAACCTACCTTCACCTTGATCTATTTGAGCTGTGACTGAAATGAGCTATCTGTGCCCTAGCACACCCCACTTCCACAAGACTTGTCGTAACTGTACTTTTCCACAGAGGGTGTAGACACTCGTATGACAAAGGGATCAACCAGGATTCCTTTTACACAAGCTCCCTTTACACAGAGTCAGGAATTTCTATATCTCTGGCTAACTGGCAGAATCACTGGAAACTGAAACAGTTCAAGTTTTACTCTTTGAGGTCACATCCTTTATGAAAACTGGCATATGTTGCATGTGTGATCACCTCGGCATACGTTTGGTATATTATCCAGAAACAAGGAGCTGTGCCTGTGTAGCTCTTCCCAGTGTAATCACAACCTTCTTTACTTCTCAAAGTAGCGATAATACATTTCCACCTCTCTCAATGACCTGGGTGAAAGCAGGGATTTTCAGGATTATAATTCTGGAAGGTCAGTGGTTGAGTGTCTTATTCCTTGCTCCTAGAGGTGGGTCCAATTATGTCCACCCTGTCCAGGCTGAAAGAAATGTATTTCTATTTTCCCAGAATAGTACTCTATACCCCAAAACCATCTCTGGGAGGTTACAAAGTCATTTATACAGTTTGTTGATGGGTTTTGCTTTTTTGTTTTTCAGAGAAAAGAGACAGAAAGATGGAGAAAGAGGCTGAACATGGGGAAGGCTTGGGGAACAGAACCTTGTTTGGCCATTCCATAAAGTAAATCACCATTTCCAAAATATGTAGAGTGATAAGGATGAACAGTTAAGCTATAATCCCCTTTTCAATCAACTAACTACCCATTTAAGAAAACAAACACAATGGGGCTTCCCTGGTGGCGCAGTTGTTGAGAGTCTGCCTGCCGATGCAGGGGACACGGGTTCGTGACCCGGTCTGGGAAGATCCCACATGTCGCGGAGCGGCTGGGCCCATGAGCCATGGCCTCTGAGCCTGCGCGTCCGGAGCCTGTGCTCCGCAATGGGAGAGGCCACAACAGTGAGAGGCCCGTGTACCGCAAAAAAAAAAAAAAAAAAAAACCACCACAACACATTTTGCCTCTGGGCTTGTGATGACATGCAGGTGTATCTCTTCCAAGTTCAGGGAATGGTTCAGGTCTCTCAGCACATCCACTTGGTTAATCTACAGGGGATTGCCCCTCACTCAGAAATGCAAATCAACATCACTTACTTCTTTCTTTGGTGTTGCTTTTTTAAAGTCAAACCTACTATTGGATGGGAGAAGTCTACTAGAGATGCAAAAACCTAAAATGATATGAAAACTTGAATATCAGTCCTGCAATACTACTTGAAAGGGTTCAGAGGTCCAAATGGCTGTTAGAACCTCATACAATATTTAAAATCAAACTACAGCAGTGATTTCAACCATCAATGGCATTTTATTTTGGAAGTTCTATGTATTCCATAGGTATTAACTTCCTTTCTCTCACCGCCCCCTCCCTAAAAAAATCAGAAAGATTAAAAAATATATATATAAAAATCTCTTATCTAGTTTCTCTAAAGTCTTAGGTTAAAAAACTTAAGTGGTGGGCTTCCCTGGTGGCGCAGTGGTTGAGAGTCCACCTGCCGATGCAGGGGACACGGGTTTGTGCCCCGGTCCGGGAAGATCCCACATGCCACGGAGCGGCTGGGCCCGTGAGCCATGGCCGCTGAGCCTGCGCATCCGGAGCCTGTGCTCCGCAATGGGAGAGGCCACAACAGTGAGAGGCCCGCGTACCGCAAAAAAAAAAAAAAAAAACTTAAGTGGTGCTTCTCCTTTATGAGGATACTGCTTTTTAAGAAGAATTCATAGTCTTTCCGTATGCTCACTATAGATTTCTACTCCTTCCTGGGGAAAAAATGGTCAATGCTTCTGCTTCTTTTTAATAAATTAATTTCTCAATTATTACACATTATCATTCCCCACTTGACACATTCTTAGAAACTTGATTGCTGGATGCATTTTTCACTTGGCAAAAATTCAATGTGGCTTTGCGTGGGATGTCTAAGTGTCAGAAACAGCAGTGTTGATGTTCTGGTTTTGAGAGGGAAAATATATAGAGAGATGCATACAATCTCTGGAAGAACAAAGGCAAAGGACTGAAATAGGGGGTGCACACAGTTAAGAAGGCTGATAGACACTACTTGGTTCTGAATTCTACGGCTGTCAGCCACCAAAGACTGCAGTGTAGCCCAGAATATAAATTTCTGCAAGAAGAGGCTGGTTAGGCACTGCGAAATGACAGAGTTGGCTTCATTTCGTTCCAAGTGTATAGAGCAGATACACACAAGAAGGAGCAGTACGGGTCATTTGCAGTGAGCAGTAACCTGTGAACAATCACGCATGGGCATTTCTGCAAATGCTCTGTCAACACAGGCACTGGGGAAGAGAAAAGAAGCATCCTATTAAAATACACTTCCATCTCTAACTCACCCAAGACCCCAGGCCTCCTCAGCGCCTCAGATTTGCAAGACCAAAATGCAGTTTAGAGTTACGTGTCATTCTAGGTCATCTGGAAACTGGTTCACTGGGGCCATCTCAGAAGACCTGGGTGTGCCCAAGAGTGCAGCAAGTCTACCCAGAAGGGTATGCCTTAATGATCTTCACATCGTCCACAGGACGGTCCTGGGAGTTTGTTTCCACCATTCCTACTCGATTCACCATTCCTATACCCTGGCACACACGGCCAAAAATGGTGTGCTTGCCGTCAAGCCACTGGGTGGGAGCCAGGGTCACAAAGAACTGGCTGCCGTTGGTGTCTGGCCCGGCATTGGCCATTGCGAGAATTCCAGCCCCTGGCGGGAAAAAGGAAGAGAGGAAAGAGTATGAATAACCCCCATAGCTCCAGCCTGGATCTGCAACACCAGCCTAGGGATAAAAAGAAGCCAGACCAACCACCCGACCAGACAACCTTCCCCTCAGGGCAGGCTCTCTGCCCTTGCACAAGGGCTAACAACTGCACTACCCGATGGCCTCATCTTCCTTGTCTTCACCTACTCCCTAGCCTCTATCCATGATGATCCCTGCTAAACTCTCGACCATGTTCTCAATTCCCCTCAAAAATTCAAGAAGGTCAACTGCTTCTTTGAGGAAGCTTGTAACAGCAACATTCAACAAGTAGTTAGAATCAAGATCACTCACATCGGCACTCTGAATCGCTCAGGACTCTTGAGGCCGCTTGCTCTAATCCACCAGAGCTCTTTGTGGCTCTGCAGCTGGGCAGCTACACGGCACCAGGCCACGGTGTCAGGCATTCACCTTGAATCACAGCCAAAAGAGTGAGCTTTTAAAATCCACTCCCTCTTCCTACCCAGTCCAGACAGGTCATATACCTACCTGTGAATTTCAAGTCTGGATGAAGTTCATCTTCAAACTGCTTGCCATAGATAGATGCACCACCTCGACCTGCCAGTTAGAAGACAGGAAACCAATCAGCCCACATTCCACCTCACACCAAGAACTACGGTCCAGGGTTAAATGACTTTTGGAGTACAGGCAAGGAAACTCAGTGAGCACGCCTAGCACTGTGCTAAGTACACTGCAACTACACAGCCCAGCAGCAGAATCAAGCATTGGCACAGCACATTCAAATCACTGGTTTCATTTAGGTAAGACGTTTCTTTTCAAAATAACACTGAGTGCTTTTTTCCTGCTTATGAAAGTAATACATTTTCACTGTCAAAATGTAGAAAACATAGATCATTATCAAAGGAACATTAAAGTCCCCTGTAATCTAACCATCTACAAATAACCACCATTCATGGTTTGATGTGTTAAGAGGTTTCCTAATTTTTTACATTTTTATGGGTACTTTAGACAGGAGTGCTCCAAGTCCTAACCCTATGCCCATCACAGACACTGCTAATCAATCAGCACTCTTCCCTGCTGAGCTTAGACTGGCCTCTGAATCCTTACCAACCCAGAAATCCAGGCAGCCATTTTTAATGGATCAGATGCGGCATAAGAATTGAAACCTATTTGTCATCCTTAACCCAGATGAAGGAAAATAAAATTCATTTAAGTCAAAGATAACTAGCTTAAGGAGAAACAAGGACAGTGCTGGGTGGCAATGTGGCAGAAAAGAATAATATTACAGTAGGGAGAATTCATTGGGAGGAGAAGCAGTATGCTGTAAGGAGAATATGAAGAAACATGGCATTGGGAATGATTTGCTAGCAACATCACAGGTTACTTATATATCCACAAGAGTCCATACCCTTGCTGTTCTGGGCACCCAGGTTTTGTTGTTAGAGAAAAATGACACGTTAAGTAAGATTTTTCCATAGGAAAAAATGTCCTAATAGGAGATAGCTCTCTTAATTATTTAGTCAACCATATGTCTTGTTGAACTACTTTGGTTTCTCCAAGTTGACCAGTCAAGACAAAACAGCCTGAAACAAAGTGAACAGATTTATCAGCTTACTCTGCTTGCCTGGCAGACAGGAAACAGGCCAGAGGCAAGGAGCTCACTTCCTCTTACAGCCTGCTGTGAAAGTAGCATGTTAAAGCACCATGTCCACCCCCAGAGGCCCCTGGGCCCTGCTAAGGTGTTTCCATGGTAAAAAATCCTTTGCTGTGTCTTTTAGGATGCTCCACCACAGGGAGCCTGTCACAGCCCCCGGTTCAGGAAGAAAACGCTGTTCTCATGCAAAGAGGAATGGGGGTGAATGTTAACAGAGTTGGGGAAACCTCCCACCTGGCCCAGGCTACCCATGCTTCTGGAAAATTACTGAACTACCAAACTATGTAAAAATTCATTCCAAAAATTCCAACATGCCAGTATACCTCCAAACAGCAATTATATAACCAGTATGTTCCCTCTGACTACAGAGTCAAGGTTCCTGCTTGAGCTTGGGGTGGGGGGGTTGGTTAGTAGAAGTGCTAGGGCTGAAGATGAGAGAGGAGAAAGAGGGCTATGGGGACAAACTAAGGTCAAGCCCTACCTCCAGGGCTTGAATGAGCATGACGAGGATGAAACTCAGCAGTGCACTGTCTGTCTGCAGGCTGAGCCTTGGAAGTGTGATCGCTGCAAGCCAAGGACTGCCAGAACCTCAGGGCCCCACTCTCAAGGAACTGAAACCGAACATATGAATGGCACCACAAACAGGATAGGCCAGTCAAGAGCCACAGATAAAGCCTGGGGGCTTAAGCAATCGGAAGGAGAAGAGAGGAAAGGGCATGGAAGCCCCACTTCACTCACTAGGCATAGTTTGACCAACTCCAAGTAGTTTGGGCCTCGAAGGCACCATTTAATCATAATATGTTGTCTTTTCATAACCTAATTCAACTCAGTAGGGTTTGCAGCAAATTGTCAGAAAGACAAATAATTCCAATCAAAACATTCCTTTGGGCATGTGGAATAGTGGAGAAATGGACAGGGAGTGATTAAAGAGTTCTCCGGTGCACAGCAGGCAACAGATGTCAATGATCACATATAAAGCCAAAAATTAGGAAGCTCTGTGGTAAAAACGTGCTGTGTGCCTCCTCTAGTACAGATACAAGGGAGACAGGCACAGGCCTGTTTTCCAAACTCTGTGCCCTCAAAGTCCTTCCACTCTTCTGCCCTCTCCTTTAAACATTTATTCAATGTATTTAATATTTCAGACATAAAAAGATACAAAGAATAATACGACAAACAACTGTGCAGCCTCCCCTCAAGAAATAAAGTGTGGCCAATCCAGTCGAAGACCCCAGGCACACACACCCTGTTTCCCTACCCCAACTCCACCACTCCCCCAAGAGCTAACAACTGCTGTGAAGGATCTCATTTTCCTCTCAGGTCACCACTACCCTTTCTGACCAGGAGTTTGTCATTTCCGTGCATTTTCTTTTCTACTACATATTGTATGTATCCCTAAACAAATGTACTGTTGTTTGCATGTTTTTAGGTTTATATAAATGGTATTATACTCTACATATTCTTCTTCAGTTAGCTTTTTTTGGGTCACCACTGTAAGTGATATTCATCCATTTTGTTCCATGCAGCTCTCTGTAGCATTTGTTCCACTAAATGATTACAACACCATCTTTTCTCACGGTGATGGATAGTTAGGATCTTTCCAATGTTTTTGGTATCATAAACCATGCTGCAATAACCATTCTTATACTGTCTCCCAAACACAAGTGCAGGAGCTCTCAGGGACTATACCTCATGGGGGATATGCAGGCTCACAGTGTATCAGCATTTCACCATTACTAGATTTCCCCAACTATCTTGCCAGAAGTGGCCCCAATGTGCGCCCCACCCACAGTGCTCTCACTCTTACCCTTACTGCTCGAGGTCCTTTTGCCAGGCTTTTTCTAATGTTTGTCGGTCTGAAAGGTGTCAGATCTCTTGTGTGTTTTAAACTGCGTTTCCCTGAAGCTGTGCGTAATTTCCTGTTTACTGGCTATTTAGCTTCCCTCCTGTCAACAGCCACATTTCTACCAAGTGGTTTCACATTTTAAAATTTATATGTATTTTATTAGCAGGATTATTCTAGATACTAATCCTTTGTCAGTTAATGCTTTTGCAAATACTTTTTTCCAGTTTACTTTTTTCACTTTTTTTTTCTGCTTTATAACAAAGTGAATCAGTTATACATATACATATGTTCCCATATCTCTTCCCTCTTGCGTCTCCCTCTCTCCCACCCTCCCTATCCCACCCCTCCAGGCGGTCACAAAGCACCGAGCTGATCTCCCTGTGCTATGCGGCTGCTTCCCACTAGCTATCTACCTTACGTTTGGCAGTGTATATATGTCCATGCCTCTCTCTCGCTTTGTCACAGCTTACCCTTCCCTCTCCCCATATCCTCAAGTCCATTCTCTAGTAGGTCTGTGTCTTTATTCCTGTCTTACCCCTAGGTTCTTCATGACATTTTTTTCCCTTAAATTCCATATATATGTGTTAGCATACAGTATTTGTCTTTCTCTTTCTGACTTACTTCACTCTGTATGACAGACTCTAGGTCTATCCACCTCATTACAAATAGCTCAATTTCGTTTCTTTTTATGGCTGAGTAATATTCCATTGTATATATGTGCCACATATTCTTTATCCATTCATCCGATGATGGACACTTAGGTTGTTTCCATCTCCTGGCTATTGTAAATAGAGCTGCAATGAACATTTTAGTACATGACTCTTTTTGAATTATGGTTTTCTCAGGGTATATGCCCAGTAGTGGGATTGCTGGGTCATATGGTAGTTCTATTTGTAGTTTTTTAAGGAACCTGCATACTGTTCTCCACTGTGGCTGTATCAATTTACATTCCCACCAACAGTGCAAGAGGGTTCCCTTTTCTCCACACGCTCTTCAGGATTTATTGTTTCTAGATTTTTTGATGATGGCCATTCTGACTGGTGTGAGATGATATCTCATTGTAATTTTGATTTGCATTTCTCTAATGATTAATGACGTTGAGCATTCTTTCATGTGTTTGTTGGCAGTCTGTATATCTTCTTTGGAGAAATGTCTATTTAGGTCTTCTGCCCATTTTTGGATTGGGTTGTTTTTTTGTTATTGAGCTGCATGAACTGCTTATAAATTTTGGAGATTAATCCTTTATCAGTTGCTTCATTTGCAAGTATTTTCTCCCATTCTGAGGGTTGTCTTTTGGTCTTGTTTATGGTTTCCTTTGCTGTGCCAAAGCTTTGAAGTTTCATTAGGTCCCATTTGTTTATTTTTGTTTTTAATTTCCATTTCTCTAGGAGGTGGGTCAAAAAGGATCTTGCTGTGATTTATGTCATAGAGTGTTCTGCCTATGTTTTCCTCTAAGAGTTTGATAGTTTCTGGCCTTACATTTAGGTCTTTAATCCATTTTGAGCTTATTTTTGTGTATGGTGTTAGGGAGTGTTCTAATCTCATACTTTTACATGTACCTGTCCAGTTTTCCCAGCACCACTTATTGAAGAGGCTGTCCTTTCTCCACTGTACATTCCTGCTTTATCAAAGAAAAGGTGACCATATGTGCGTGGGTTTATCTCTGGGTTTTCTATCCTGTTCCATTGATCTATCTTTCTGTTTTGGTGCCAGTACCATACTGTCTTGATTACTGTAGCTTTGTAGTATAGTCTGAAGTCAGGGAGCCTGATTCCTCCAGCTCCTTTTTTCGTTCTCAAGGTTGCTTTGGCTATTCGGGGTCTTTGGTGTTTCCATATAAATTGTGCAATTTTTTGTTCTAGTTCTGTGAAAAATGTCAGTGGTAGTTTGATAGGGATTGCATTGAATCTGTAGATTGCTTTGGGTAGTAGAGTCATTTTCACAATGTTGATTCTTCCAATCCAAGAACATGGTATATCTCTCCATCTATTTGTATCATCTTTAATTTCTTTCATCAGTGTCTTATAATTTTCTGCATACAGGTCTTTTGTCTCCTTAGGTAGGTTTATTCCTAGATATTTTATTCTTTTTGTTGCAATGGTAAATGGGAGTGTTTTCTTGATTCCACTTTCAGATTTTTCATTAGTGTATAGGAATGCCAGAGATTTCTGTGCATTAATTTTGTATCCTGCTACTTTACCAAATTCATTGATTAGCTCTAGTAGTTTTCTGGTAGCATCTTTAGGATTCTTTATATATAGTATCATGTCATCTGCAAACAGTGACAGCTTTACTTCTTCTTTTCTGATTTGGATTCCTTTTATTTCCTTTTCTTCTCTGATTGCTGTGGCTAAAACTTCCAAAACTATGTTGAATAAGAGTGGTGAGAGCGGGCAACCTTGTCTTGTTCCTGATCTTAGCGGAAATGCTTTCAGTTTTTCACCATTGAGGACGATGTTGGCTGTGTGTTTGCCATATATGGCCTTTATTATGTTGAGGAAAGTTCACCTCTATGCCTACTTTCTGCAGGGTTTTTATCATAAATGTGTGTTAAATTTTGTTGAAAGCTTTCTCTGCATCTATTGAGATGATCATGTGGTTTTTCTCCTTCAATTTGTTAATATGGTTTATCACATTGATTGTTTTGCATATATTGAAGAATCCTTGCATTCCTGGAATAAACCCCACTTGATCATGGTGTATGATCCTTTTAACGTGCTGTTGGATTCTGTTTGCTAGTATTTTGTTGAAGATTTTTGCATCTATGTTCATCAGTGATATTGGCCTGTAGTTTTCTTTCTTTGTGACATCTTTGTCTGCTTTTGGTATCAAGGTGATGGTGGCCTCGTAGAATGAGTTTGGGAGTGTTCCTCCCTCTGCTATATTTTGGAAGAGTTTGAGAAGGATAGGTGTTAGCTCTTCTCTAAATGTTTGGAGGAAGGTGATCTCCGCGTCTTACTCTTCCGCCATCTTCCTACTTTTTTCACTCTTTTAATGGGATCTTCTCATGCAAAGAATTTTTTGCAGTTGAAATTCCTTAATCCTTTTCTTTATGATCTGTGCTTTCTGTTTCTTTAAAAAACAAAAACAAAAAACCTGTCTTATCCCCAAGACTGCACTGATGTGCTTCTTCCTTCTCCTGCTCACTGACTGTAGAAACCTCTCAAGATGAACTAGAGTGGCATCTAAGACATGGAGAGTGGCCTCTTACACAAAGATTACCATACTTGGTGCTACCTGTGCCTACCACTCCCATGCCACAGCTGATGGAATCACGGATTAATATCCAGCCCTAAAGCAGCCACAGGTCAGCCAGTTAGCCATTAGGAGGCCCACGTGAAAGCTCTGCCTGGGGCATTCGACACAAGAAGGCAACTAACCAAACCAATCAAAGCCTCTCTTCCAGCAAGAGAGCCTCTAACAGATACGGCAGATATCCTCTGAGCATTTCCAACCCCTTCTCCATGGCCTACCTCAACCTCAGAGACAAAAAAGGCAGGTACTGACCAGTCCCGTTTGCAGCTAGGGGTAGCCAGATGACCCAGTTCTGACTTACTGACATAAACAGAAGCCACTGAGTAGAGCTTCTAGGAAAGCTATAGCTTTCCTGATTAAAAAAGGACAACACACTCCTGTCTTTCACCCATAGCTCTTTCCTCATCTTCCTTCTTTGAAAGCAGAGGTGATGTCAGGAGCAGCAGCAGCCACCTGGCAACCATAAGACAAGTTTGAGACCAAAGGCCAACACACTGAGAATGGTGCAGTGGAAGGACACAGCAAGCCTGGGTCCCTGACAACTCTGCTGGGCAGATGAACCAGTGCCTGCAACTGCTTACCTCCTGACATTTTGTTATGTGAGAAAAACAAAAGCTCTCTTTGTTTAAGCCTCTGTGGTTGAGTTTCCTGTTACTTGCAGCCAGAAGCATCCCAAATTGATACAATCACTTTGTTAGTAACAGCAGGAAGGGTGAACTGACTAGTGGAGCTACTATTGGATTACCAGGGCAAATGCCAGATACCAGATCTAACACAGCAAACAATACTACAGTTCTCCAAGAAGCTTTAGCTCTTAAGATAGAGTCCTCTCTTCCTCACTTGCCTTTGGGGTCAGAGAGATCTGGATTTCGGTTCCCACTCCACCACTTACTAGCTGTGTAACCTTAAGCAATATACTTACCCTCTCTAAGCCCCAGTTTCCTTGTCCAAAAAATAGGAACAGTAGTAGCACTTATGTCTCATAGGACTGTTATAAGAATTAAATAAGACAATGCATGGAAACCATGTAGTATATAACATGAAGCAAACACAGTAGTATCAGTGATGATGAGCCTCCTTTAACTGAGATAATCTGAGCATTTTCTTTGAGAGACGACTGTAGGTTGTGACCAACAGTCCACCTTGGGAGGTAGTCTGCCCAAGTTTACGCCAGTTCCTCTGTCTTCACCTCCACCATTCCCCCTCTGCTCCTTGCTCTTTGTGGATAACTTTGCTTCTTATTTCACTGCGAAAAAGGAAGAGAGCTTTCACATGTTCTCATCACCAAATCCACTTTCCTTCCTACATCTCTACCCATTTACCTTGCTTCATCCATTATTAATACACTGTATAAATAAATTGTTCGAATGACTATCCCACCACCACATACTAATCAATCCCATTCACCTTTAAGGAACTTTGCAGCTACAATTTTCCCTTCTCCTGTATCAGTTTTTCTTTCTGAGAGATCACTCCTATCAGCATAAAAACATGGTATTACTATTTCACATTTTGGAAAAACGACAACAACACTGTCTTCCAAGTATCTCCCCATTTCTCTTCATCAATTTCCAGAAAAAACCCATCCCACTTCTTCTCCAGCCTCTTGAACGCTCTCCATTCAGATGTTTGCCCTCACCACTTCCCTGAAACTGCTCTTGTCAAGGTCATCAGAACCACCACGTTGTCATTAAATCCACTGGTCAATCCTCAGGCCTCACCCTGCCTGATCCAACAGCAGCATGGGACAGTTGATGTCACCTTTCTTGAAATCCCACCTTACTGGCAGCTCTTCATTTTCCTCTACTGGCTCCTTCTCCACTTCCCTCTCTCCTTTCACAGACGTTAGACCTGCACTGTTATGTGAAGACTTCTCCTTCCAACACTTGCTCCCTCCCCCCTTTACCTTTCACAAGTGTTAACCCATTAAATCTCTTGGATTTCTCACTCTGTCTTGGCATGTGCTTCCCAGAGGACCAGAACCAACAGAACCCCTATCACCATAGTGCAAACTATAAGCTTTAGCTTTGACAACAATGAAAGTTTCTAATTCATCTCCCTGCTGCCGGCCTTGCCTCCTGCTTTCCACACCAGTCTATTCTGTATGTGGAAGTCAGGGGATCCTTTTAAAACAAGTCTCATCATGGCAGTCCTCTGCTCAAAATCCTCCAGTGACATTTCATCACACTTCAGACAAAGTCCAAAGTCTTCATCACAACTTACAAGACTTTCCATGATCTGGTTCTCTGATACCTCCTGCCACTCTCCCCCTCACTCACCTGCTCCAGCCACAGTGGCCTCTGTGCTGTTTCTTGCAGAGCACATTCTGGTTCTAAGACCTCTGACTGCCGTTCCCTCTGGATTGTCCTTGTCCCTGACATTCTCATGGTTCATTACTTTATTTTATCCAGAGCTCTGCTCAAATTCCTTCTTATCAGAGAGGTCTTCCCTAATCACACTATCCACAGTAGCACCTCCCTCACTATCCCAGTGGTTCTCAACCAGGGGTGACTCAGCCCCCTGTGGACACTGAACAATGCGTGGAGACATTTTTGGCTGTCACACCGAGGACTTCTACTGGCATCTAGGGAGTGGAGGTGAGGGATGCAGCTGAACATTCTACAATACACAGGACGGCCCCCACAACAAAGAATTATCCAGCTTAAAATGTCAGTACTGCCAAGGCTGAGAATCCCTGCTCTAACCCCTTGTACATCATTTTTTCCATATCATTTGTCATGTACAACCTGACAGTGTACTACATACTTATTTGTTCACTGCCTCTCCCACCAGAATGAGAGTTCCATGAGGGCTTTCTTATTCATTATTGTATCCCCAGCTCTTAGAATAATGCCTGGAGTCCAATTTGTTAAATGAATTAACAACCAAAATAAATAATAAACACCCATACTTTTTTGAGCTCCTATTTTGTGTTGAACCTGTGCTAACAATTTTATAAACATCTGCTCGTTTACTACTCACAACAACCCTCATGAGGTACATATAACCACAGTCCCCATTATATATAAGAAGGCTCAGCAAGGTCACATAAGTTGTCTAACATAACACTTAGTAAGTGTTCGTGTGAAGCCAAGATTCAACCCCAAGCCCAGCGGGCTCCACAACCCTCTGTTCACCCCCACACTACACTACCTTGCCGTATATCACGGCTGGATTAGATGTCCTCACACATTTTTCTTATCAAGAGTCCCATATGGTCCCCGAATGACGCTAATTCAAATCTGAACTCCCGTCTGGGAGTCTCCATGAACTGGCCTGATCTTAACCCCCATGCTGTCTCCTACTACTCTGTGCACTCTGCCCCAAACTGCTCCTCCCTTACTCTCCCCTAAGCATGCAGTACAGGGGTCTTAGAAATCACATTTTATGCATCTGTCCTGGGCGTGGAGAGGTGGCTGGGTCACGTCACAGAGCCAGTCCAGCATGAGACGTGACACCTGGGGTGGTGGGTTCTCCTTCACACCCTACAGGTGTGTCACTTGTGCCTCCATTCTGTATTCACTCTTCTTCCTAAATCTATCAATAAAATGCCCTTCCCTGTCCTGTCAAAAGTTAAAATTCTACGCTTCCTTCAAGGCCCACCTCAAAATATTACTCCATCCCATTCTAACCCCATTCCACTGTACTTTTTCTCCATTATGAATTATTCCAACAAATGTTCTATACATAATCCATAGCATACCACCATGCATTTGCATATTTATCATATTATTACTTTCTAGTTGTCTCTTATAATGAATACACTGTCTTCTTGGCAGGGCAGGGTTCTCTGCAACGAAGAGAAAAATGCCTTGGCTTCTAATGCTTAAATACTCCTCACAGGCCTTAGAGTAGTACAGGATACCCCACAGATTCTTAGCAAATATTCATCAAATGAATAAAATTAACAAGAGCTTGCTGTTCAACACGTTAAATTTCAGGTGTTTCTGGAGGTACTAAGAGGTGAGATGAAATCAGAATGAGGGTGACACACAGCATAATCAGCACATAATTAATCACTGTAATCACGGCAGCTGGTGAGCACTGTGAGGCTAAGTGCAGAGCTGGAAACGTGAAAGGAAGAGCTTGATAGGATGCCATGTCTTATAGGAAGAGGATAAAGAGAAGAAGTTAGTAGAAAACAGAGAAAAGACATTCAGAGGGCTAAGAGAAGATCCAGCATAGAGTTATTACAATAAAGGAAATTTAAAAGAAGAAAAATGGTTTAAAATGAAGCAGGAGGTCAAAGACATCTGAATTGAGAAAACATCTGGCAAAGGTGTATCAGAAAGACCCTGGAGGACTTCCCTGGTGGCACAGTGGTTAAGAATCCTCCTGCCAATGCAGGGGACACGGGTTCAATCCCTGGTCTGGGAAGATCCCACATGCCACGGAGCAACTAAGCCCATGCGCCACAACTACTGAGCCCGTGCTCTAGAGCCCACGAGCCACAACTACTGAGCCAATGTGCCACAACTACTGAAGCCCTCGCGCCTAGAGCCTGTGCTCCACAACAAGAGAAGCCACCACAATGAGAAACCCACATACCACAATGAAGAGTAGCCCCTGCTCACCAAAACTAGAAAAGCCTGCACGCAGCAACGAAGACCCAATGCAGCCAAAAATTAATTAATTAATTAAAAGAAAAAAAAGAAAGAAAGACATGGAAAGTATACTTCCAGAGGAGCCGGACTGAGGGACAGAAAGGATACATCGGGGATAGAAAAGCTACATCGACCTGCTGAAGAGCCCAGAATGCCACATGCTGGTCATCTGAGATGTTAAGCAAAAATTACGTTACCTAGTCAGCCAGCAGTCCATACTAGTGACCCAGGAGGGCCTAACTCCTGTTTGCCTTCCACCATAAGCCTGCCAACAGGCTTAGCTCAACCACTCACTATACTTGAGGCTGGACGCAATTACCTGGAAATCTTTTGAGTGATTCAATTTCATTAAAATTACCTCATGGAAATGTGACATTATGAAGGATTGCAAACTAATTACAGAAATACAGGGAAGCTCTGACAAGAGCACTCACATCTGAGTCACTTCCAATTCTTGTACACTAATCAAGAACTCTCAGTTCACTGGTGTTATGAATTAAAATTTTATCTCATAACAACAAGAAAGAGGAAGAAGACAGGAAGGAAGTACAACAAAGTGTTGACAGGACATTTTCAGATAAAGAAAGTGGACTGAAGCAGAATTAGACTCAGCCTTCCCCAATAACTGATGAAGCAAACACAAAAAATTCACTTTCTTTCAAAGCCAAAAATTCATCAGCAACAACCAAATAAGAAAAGGGAGACAAACTTATTCCAATGATTCTGAAAAGAGTCAGTCAGGGAAAGAAATAAGAGATCCTTCTGCCTGCACTCCTGAAAAGTAGTAATCAGGAAAGAAGGAGTGTCACCCAGAGAATTCTTACAAATACCCTCCAATTTTGAGAAGCCAATAAGGGGAGTGGGTGAACAACCCTGAAGAAGTTAAGAAGCCCTTGAAGACAGAAGCCCACACACCACAGGCACTCAGAGTGGCAGGTCAGGATAATAGCAACGACAACCTTAGTCAGGTGGAGGAACACAGGGCCATGACAGGGATCAGGACATGCTACTCCAAAATAAGGCACCCTGGCATAATGAGTATTTCAAGTTGAAGGAATGTGAGAAACAGCAGGTGCAGGAAGGACTTTCTGACATTCCTCTGAAGTGGGTCATAAGACTCTCAAATGAGAGGTCCCCTCCATATACCTGGAGGAAAGGAACATCCCTACTTTCATGAAAGAGGGACACCCAAGAGGAATCTGAATGAAAAAGCCTTGCTAAGTCTCCGCTAGTTTACTACACTGAGCTTATACTCATACCCCTTTTGTCCGCTCACATTTTCCCACAACTTTCCACTCTTTATCAAACCTAGCCTAAAAACGCTCAAGGTAACCCCTTCTTCAGGTCTTCATTTTCCTATAAAGGAAATGTCATGCAGAACTTATATTAAATAAATTTGTATGTTTTTCTCTCGCTAATATGTCTTCTGTTATAGAAACCCAGCTGAAAACGAAAAAAAGGTATGAGGCCTCTTTTTCCTCTGCTACAGCTGTACTCAGGGGCTACCCAGGGCCTGGGGTGGGGGTAGAGGGACACCACCGGCATGGAGTCTGGGAAGATAGAACAGAAGTCAGCCCTCCCACAGGGGCTCACTGTGGGCTGAGCTGGTGTTCTCTCCCACACCCTCAGCAGGCTAGAATAAAATGGAAAGAAAGCAACCTAGCATTTGGGATGGGGAAGATGACTGGTCCCACAAAGGTAGGGAGAGTGACAAAGAGAATCCACTTACACTGTACCCAAGCAAATAAAAGATAAGGTCAATGCAGGTTCCGACATTAAGCATGGATTTGACAACAAGAAATGGCACGGAGACTATGCAAACATACACAACAAATGGAAGGAGAAAAAAGGGAGAAAATATGGGCTTCCCTGGTGGCGCAGTGGTTGAGAGTCCGCCTGCCGATGCAGGGTCCACGGGTTTGTGCCCCGGTCCAGGAAGATCACACATGCTGCAGAGCGGCTGGGCCCGTGAGCCATGGCCGCTGAGCCTGCGTGTCCGGAGCCTGTGCTGCACAACGGGAGAGGCCACAACAGTGAGAGGCCTGCGTACCAGAAAAAAAAAAAAAAAGAAGGGAGAAAATATAATCCAAGAAGGGCTTCTCCATGGTTGTCTCAGCTACAGATGCTTCAACAAAAATAAGAATCCAAGAAAACAAGAGCTCAAAGACAAGATAACAAATCAACAGAATAAGGTGAAAAGATTGCAGAGCTGAGAAAACAGACTGAGAGCCAAATGACACCAAGACAGCTCTAATAAATAAATTAGAGCAGTAAAGAACAGAATAGACAGGCCTCAAAACTGAATAAGGCACAGAGTAAAGGTCTGAGATTATTTCAGTGGATGCAGGAAAAAATAGAAAAACATCATCTAACTTACTCAGGAGAAATGTGACAGATATGGAAGGCAAAGGCAATGAAATAAAGAATAACTAGTTTCCTGAAACAGAAAATCCAGTAAGTGTAACAGAGAAAATATTCAGAAATACAAATAAAAAAATTTCCCTGAACTGAAGGAAGGAGTAAATCTGGCCTCAGTATTCTCCAAAGCCATGTTCAAAACCAGAAGGCAATGGAGCAGAATTGTCTAAAAAGATCTGAGAGAATTAGTCTGGCCCAAGAACAGTAAATAAGTCATGATCTTTTTTTTTTTTTTTTTTTTGCGGTACGCGGGCCTCTCACTGTTGTGGCCTCTCCCGCCGCGGAGCACAGGCTCCGGACGCGCAGGCTCAGCAGCCATGGCTCACGGGCCCAGCCGCTCCATGGCATGTGGGATCTTCCCGGACCGGGGCACGAACCCGTGTCCCCTGCATCGGCAGGCGGACTCTCAACCACTGCGCCACCAGGGAAGCCCCATGATCTTTTTCAACTATAAGTGTAACTGGCAGAAATTCTCAAACATGATTGAGTTTAAAAATGTAACACCTTCCAGCCCTTGCAATAAAAACCACTCAACAATAAATTCTGCCTTTTACCACTTGTGAATAGAAAAGCCTAGTGGTGAGCACTGAACCCTCTGAAATGTAGAACCCACACTGTAACTGAGGGACTCACGGGTGCAGAATGGAAAATGCTGTAAACTCTGATAAGGAAAAATAAAACTAACAACAAAAAAGTGGGAGCAAGGGAGGGAGGACAGGTGTGAGATAACAGAAAAAAAGATGTATCTATATATACAGAGCCTCTAAAACCTTTGTAAATTCCTAAGTGGTAAGAACACCAGGAGCATCTCTTGTTCTAATATTTGGTCTTTGACCCTATCCCTGACACGGGGCTCCTGAAACCCTTATAAATTCCTAAGTGATTAGAGCACTAGGACCATCTTTTGTTCTAATGAGGTGACTCTGGGTGGATCCTGGATGGGGGCTGGTCACCAGAAAGACCAAGTCATGATTAGAAGCTTGGAATTTTCAGTGCCTGCCCCACCCCCTTCTCCAGAGAGGGAAGGAGGGGAGAAAGGCTAGAAATGGAGCTAATAATTGATCATGCCTACATGAGGAAGCCTCCATAAAATCCCAATAGTACAGGGTTTATAGAGTTTCAAAGCAGACGAACACATCCACCCTGGGAGGGTGATGCACCCCAACTCCATGGGGACAGAATTTCCCATTCTCAGCACCTTCCCAGACCTCACCTGAAGCATCTCTGTTCATCTGTATCCCTTACAATATCCTTTAATAAACTGGTAAATGTAAGTAAGCACTTAGGTTTCCCTGAGTTCTCTGACCTGCTCTAGCAAATTAATCAAACACAGCTGGTGTCACAGGGAACTGCTTGTTGTGGGGGAAAAATTCCATACATTTGGTGACCAGAAGTGTCAGTGAAGTGTTCTGTGCGACCATATAAAAGTAAAGGAAAAACCCAGGAGGGAAGAACTGAGTTTTTCCCAACATAGGAAGCAAGTAAAACTAAGTTTTCCCTAAACAATACGAATGGGTAGAAATTTAAGTACTAAGTGTCTCATCTTTCACAGCAGGAAGTCAATTTTTCTGTTAAGTATATACAAAATTAAATAAAATACTTTTTGTTTTAAAAACAATAGCATGCATGACATAGCCTATTCTCTTGAAATTATTTCCATCTAGCTAGTTATCCATCATTTTAACTAGGTATCTGAAATGAAAAATGTCTAGAATAATGGCCACCAAAAGTTAACGTTCATCATTTCTGAGAGGTGGGACATTGGGGGAGTAGCTAATGGTGGTTAGGAATCTTTAGGAGCTAAACTTATGAGTGCTTTTTTTTTTCCTTTTCTTTTCTTTTTTGGCCACGCCGCGTGGCTTGCGGGATCCTAGCTCCCCAACCAGAGAGTCCTAACCACTGGACCACAAGGAAATTCCCTCTTATGAGTGATTTTTCCATTCTTTTTTCTACTTTCCTCTATATTCTACATTTTGAAATGAGTCCATATATATTGAAAAAATAGAATGCCTCTTCATCATAAAGGATAAAGGACAACTGAGAATGACAAGGAAGAAAAAGACTGAGAAAAAACTGCCACAGAGAGAACCAAGCTTATTTAAAGGCAAAAGAGCAGGAATAGGAACTAGCAGAGAGAAAATGCAGACTGGGAAGCAAGGGCCCTTGAAACTTATAAATGTTGGCATCTACCAATTTCACTAATAAATCCCAACTCAACAATGATAACTCCCAAATTCATACCTCCATCCCCAACCTTTCCATGAACTCCACACTCATATCCCATTAATCAACATTTCCACCAGAAGATCTGACAAGCATTTCAAACATAGTGTGTCCAGAACCAAAACCAAATTTTTGATGTTCCCCCTCCAAACATGCTCCTCTCTCCACCTTCACGTTTCACTAAACTCCAGTTAAAACCCTTGAAGTCATCCTTGACCATCTCGCTCTCACACGCCTGTCCTTCCCAGCTTCCAACCTCAGCACTGGCTCCATTTCTATCAAAACATAAGCTGAATCCAGTCACTTCTCACCACCGTCTACACTATTAGGCTAGTCCAACCACATATATCTAGACTGGATGACTACAGCAGCTTTCTAACTGGTTCCCAGCTCTCACTCTTGCCCCACATCATCTATTCGCCAAACAGCAGTCAGAGTGACCTTTTTTTTTTTTTGGCTGTGCCACACAGCATGTGGGATCTTAGTTCCCTGACGACCAGCGATCGAACCCGTGCCCCCTGCAGTGGAAGCACAGACCCCTAACCACTGGACTGCCAGGGAATTCCCAGAGTGATCTTTTTAAAGAATAAGTCAGATCATGTCACTCCTTTGCTCAAAACCTTCTAATGGCTCCCATCTTATTCAGAATAAAACCCAAAGTCTCTACTATGCCCTACAAGGTCCTACATGATCTCCTATCTAGGCTCCTGACTCACAGCCTCTGGGTCTACTCTTCCCTCCATGGGAATGTTCTTCTCTCAGTCACAAAGTTCATTCCTTCACTTCCTTCAGATCTCTGTTCCAACCACATCTTTCAGACAGGACTTCCCTGACCTTTCTACTAAAATCCATCCCCACATCCTTTTCCTGCTTTATTGAGAGCAGGAAGTTTTTTGTTGTTTTTTTTTTCTCTAGGCACAGCCATATCCCAGAGCTCAGAAAAATATATGACACAAGGCAGGTGCTCAGTATTTGTTAAATGAATGAATCAATCTAAGAACCCACTATTTTCTTTTCCTCAAAACACTGAAAATGTCCTTCTTTCCTCCTGATTATCCAGACTACTCTATGCATTACTATAATTCAGGCAAACATTATTTGCTCTTAGTAAGCAATACACGGAATTTATGAGAAACTCTATAAAGTCCGGGAGTCAAGATTGGTTTCTGGTCAATTCCACTTGTGTGTGTTTGGGGAAGGGGGTGTGCTAGCAAGGGCAGAAGTAGTCACCCAGTCCCTGGTATGTGGAAGAGAGCCCTGGCTACCTTCTACTCAGTTATAACAGCATGAGGCTTCAGAAACTAACGTTGACTTAACTGTACCTGTCCCTGTTGGGTCACCTCCCTGGATCATGAAGTCTTTGATGATTCTGTGGAATTTGGTGCCATTGTAGTAACCTCGACGAGCCAATTCAGCAAAGTTCTTACAAGTCTTTGGAGCATGCTTCCAGTACAGCTCCAGCACGATGATCCCCATGCTGCAGGGGGAGAGGACAGTAGAGCTCCAGTCAAGAACAAGGTCACAGCAGACAGAAACGTTATGGGACTGCTCCATGACTCTTCCTTTTCAAGCTTATAAATCATGAAATTATGATAAACATCAGATTTCATGCTCAGCAAAGGAAAACAACACAATGCAAATAACATAAACACAGATACCTCCTTTGAGTAAAACATGCAGGGGCTTCTGGTACTTCTTTTAAGCAAAATAACCATGGACAACTAAAAATTCTAACAGCTTGTATACAAGAAATCACTGATCATTGGAAACCAATATAACCAACCCCTGAATTAGGGGAAAAAAATCTTACACTTAATTTGTAATTTTTTTTAAGTTGGACATTAAAAAATTGGGAATTCATATTTATTTATACATATATAAGTTTCTGGGTGGGGGTGGAAAGTGGGTAAATGGGAGACAGGAAGGTTTTCAGTGAATATCTTTTTTAAGCTTTTGTAGTTTAGAGCTATGTAAATTACTACCTATTCATTAAAAAAACTAATGGGAAAAAAAAAAGGTACAGTTTGTGTGTATTTAGGAAGGGTACAACAAAGGCAAAATCTGATTACTTCAAAGCTTTATACCTGCCCAATGTGATAAGTGCTTTTCCCCTAGAAGTAGTGCTAAGGAAAAGGAAGAAGTAAGACTTAGGACAGGTGCCTTCCCCTCCATTTCATCACTCACCTAGACTTTAAGCTCCAAGAATGTGTGAACTGAGTCAACTCTGTATAGCCTGAATACCCAGTGCCAAGCACAGTGTAAGCACTCTATTAATAAATGTACTATGTGCTAGAACATAGCTTTCTAAAAGCCTTTCTACTGGCAATTCATCCTTCACACTCCTAACATTCAACACGGATTAACAACTACTCTGTGCAAGATACAGTTCTAAGTGCTTTTCCTCTCACGGAGCAACATTCTGGTGGATATTTGTAAAATACAGGGAATAACTTTTTGTAATGGCAATCAGAAAATACTTATACAAGTTTGAAATGTGCATACCTTTTGACAGCAATTTCAACTTCTAAGTTTCTATTCTATGGAGAAACTTACAAAAATGCTTAAGAATACAATATGTGCAAGGATGTTTATGCCAGTATTTGTCCTAACAAAAAAAAATATGAGAAGCAATTTAAGTCTTCAAAGAGGGAATGACTAAATTATGAAATATCCATACTACGGAAGGCTGCATGTACTAGTGTGTGAAAGAAAAGCAAATTACAGAAAATATATATATATATAATATGTTCATACAATCTTATTACTGTTTAAAAATAGAACATAAAAGAGATGCCTATGTGTACAGAGAAAAAGATCTGGATGGTCATCCAACAAACTATTAATGGTATTTTTACAGAGAGGAGTTGCTTTCACTTCTTATTCTATACACTTCTACAACTGCTTGGATTTAAATTTTGATTTATGTTGTAATTAAAAAAACTAACAGCTGAATTCAGAAATAACATACTTTCAACTTGAGGCCAGAAAAAGTAGAATTTTCTCATTAAGAAGGTGGGGAAAATGGCCAAGGGGCAAGAGCAGCATCTGAGAGAACTGTGCTCTGATGGAAAAGCAGCATGGGCAAGAATAGAAAGATGGAAAGACGATGGCTGGACCTTGGCTGCTGATGTGAGAACAGCAGATGTAGGGAGAGAGGTAGGCAAAGGCCAGGATGAAGGTCATACTACAGAATTTCAATTTTATACTGTTGTAGTAGTAAGAAGTTACTTAAGGTTATTTGTCCTACTTTGGAAAGATCACTTTTAACTTTTTCCAAGGAGGCAATGGAATGAATGGGGCTAAAGAACCTAGCACGTGAGGCAGACAGACCAGGCTCCAAATGAGGTTCCCCTACTTACTAGCTACATGGGTTTAATCAAGCCATTTCCTCTGCAAATTTTGACATTTCTCCTGCTAAAACTGGAGAGAAGCTGGAATTGTACCTACATGATCTGAGTTGCTAAGAGGATTAAACTAAATGTGATGCTACACATCAGGGGCACGGCACTAGCTGTTCGTGCTCAATATTATCACTCTTTGATAGGAGAGAATAAATGTGCTTCTTCCTGTTCTCCTAAAAATCTGTTTATACAACTGTGCTACTTACAACCTTAATATTTACAAATCTGTCTCCTTCACTATACTGTAAGCTTCTAAAGGCAAGGCTGTGTTTTATCCACCTCTGACCCTCAGATCCTACGTCCCCGGCCTGTAGATTCAATACACGTTAGTTTAATGAAAGGATGAATGAACGGAGGGGTGAGAGGAAGGCAATCGGGCCTCTGTCGCTAAAGTCTCAGCGCGAGTCGGTGCGGAGCTCGGACGCGTGCAGTGGCAGTCCCCACTCAGCCCTCAGGCCGCCCCCACGACCGCGGCTCCACGAGGAGGTCGGCCTCCCGAAAGAGCGCGCCGGGAACCCAGCCCCGCGGCTAAGCCTGGGCTCCGCGTCGCCTCCGCCAGCCCAGGCCCAGAGGCCAGACCCTCACCTGGTCTCCAAGTATACGTTGGGCGGCTGCCAGGAGTCTGGAGGGATCGCCGCCATAGCTAAGCTGGGGGAAACCTCCCGTAGCAATTGTTACTTCCGGCGATTCGCCTGGGACCCGATTCGCCGGGTACCCGCCGCCGCTGCACACACTTCCGGTTCCCGCCATTCACCTCGAGCGATGCCAAAATTTGGGTGCTTGAGACGAGGAAGGGGAGGGACCCCCACCTCCAAGGACGAGAATCTGGGGTGCAAGGCGAAAGCAAGCTGTCCGCAAGGACGGAGAAAAGTGCAAGCTCTATAAAAGGTGGCCTCCTAGTGGAGAGAGGCCGCGCCACTCTCCGGACGCTCTGATTGGTTCTTTTAGGCGTGGAAGGCGTGACCAACCAGCAAATCTGCACTTCTATTGGCGTTAAATCCTAACCTTTCATTTGGAAGAATTCACTAAGTCCTACAGTCTAAGGAGAGGAAGAGTGGAAGGGAATAGAGATGAGAGACGCCAGTAACTAACGCTTGTAAGGCGCTGTATATTTACAGAGCACTTGAACATTATAATCTACTGCGCAAAACAATCATATAAAGTAGATGTTGTTATTCCCATTTTTCAGATGTGAAAACTGAGACTCAGCAATTAAATGACTTATTTGTCCATAGCCATACAGCAAATCAGAGCTTCTAGACTCCAAAGGCAGAGTCTGGAGAGAGGGGAGAGGGAAGGACAGGGAAGAAAATGAGAGATAAGGAAAGGGAGAGACAGGAGAATGAAGATCAAATAGATTAGGGCTAGAGCAAGGCTTAGAGTGACTGTGGCTGGGATAGATGATGCCCCAAGGTTGTTAGAGTTTGCTCAGGATCAAAGAGAAGCAAAGTAGAGGCAATGAGATGAGGTTTGGAGGGAGGACAAAAAAGAAATGGGGTAAATAAACATATAGTAAATGCTTTGCACACCACTTAATGATGATGGCTAAATGAATGCTTACTTTGTGCCTGGCATCCAGCTAAGGACTATTGTGTACTTTCACATTGTTAAAAATCAAACACAAATGGAGCCCAGACTTGGAAATTCCCTGAGCAGACAAATCAGATTAGTCATACAAGTAAAACTTAATTTAGCTTATTCTGTAAAACAAGCAAAACTTAACTTGGGCCCCTTCTTGTTAATGCCTCTGAAAATCATAAAGGAAACCTAAACTTCCCCAAAATTAATGTGAGGTAACCACTTTTAACCCATTCCCTATCACTAGGAAAACTCTTAATAGTATAACCAACCACTGTGAAGAATAAACAACCACTGCCTCCTCACTGTATAAGCTGCTTTATAAAAATATACCTTTGAGCCTCTTTCCATGTTCTGAGTGCCCCAGTTTGCAAACTGTTGTGTGTATGTGTGTGTGTGTGTGTGATTGTGTGTGTGTGCAATAAACTTTTACTACTATTCCAGTGATCCAGTTTTTTACTTCTGCTATTTCTGAAAATTTTAAAAAACTGAGGTACAGGGACTTCCCTGCTGGCACAGTGGTTAAGAATCCGCCTGCCAATGCAGGGGACACGGGTTCGATCCCTCGTCTGTGAAGATCCCACATGCCACACAGCAACTAAGCCCACGTGCCACAACTACTGAAACCCCTGAGCCTAGAGCCCGTGCTCCACAACAAGAGAAGCCACAGCAATGAGAAGCCTGCGCACCGCAACGAAGAGTAGCCCCCTCTTGCCGCAACTAGAGAAAGCCCGTATGCAGCAATGAAGACCCAACGCAGCCAAAGATTAAAACAAATTTTTTTTTAAACTGAGGTACAGGGGTTTCCTGGTGGCACAGTGGTTGAGAATCTGCCTGCCAACGCAGGGGACACGGGTTCGAGCCCTGGTCTGGGAAGATCCCACATGCCGCAGAGCAACTAGGCCCGTGAGCCACAACTACTGAGCCTGCGCGTCTGCAGCCTGTGCTCCACAACAAGAGAGGCCGCAACAGTGAGAGGCCCGCCCGCCGCAACTAGAGAAAGCCCTCGCACAGAAACGAAGACCGAACACAGACATAAATAAATAAATAAATAAATAAAAATTAAAAAACAAAAACCGAGGTACAGTCGATTTACAATATTTTGTAAGTTTCAGGTGTATAACCTAGTGATTCACAATATTTAAAAGTTTTACTCCACTTATAGTTATTATAAAATATTGCTCTATTCCCTGTGCTATGCAATATATCCTTGTAGCTTATTTCTGAACTTTTGACAACACTTAATCTTCAAACCCACAGGAGGTAGATATGACTATTCCCTTTTTACTTTGAGGAAACTGAGGCTTACAGAGATTAAATAATTTGCTCAAAGTACCACAGCTGTGAGCCTGTGCTCTTGACCACAGTTCAATCCTAGTTTCCTTAATTGCCAAGCAGGAATAAGGGTATACAAGGTTGTAAAGGTCAAAGTAGACAGTGAGCTCCTTGAAAGTATAACTGTGCCTCCTTCATCTTTGTGCCCTCCTTGAAGAGGACTGAACATAGGATGCTCAGGTTTCATTGAATGACTAATGGACAGAAAATAGCTTTTTAGACTGATGAGTGTTGTGCTAATGTAAGGTATAATTAATTTTAGACTTCCTGCAGTTTTGTGTTATGACCCTTGAGCTGGATGGAAAAGTTTTCATCATTGGTCCTTTCTGTCTGTTATCTGAGTTTCCTTTCTTTGGACTTTATGTAGTTCCTTACTGTATATCTTGGGAGGCTTAGGGTAAAATGAGGATGTATTGGGGTTTAACACAAGAATAAGACAGCGTCTTGCTGGTTCATTCCAAATCCTTCCTCAAGAGGCTCAGTATTTGTTGGCCTTTTTGTCCCCAAGAGAACATTAGGTGTCAGTGACTTCAGGACACAGTTGACAAAGAGGCGTGGATTCCTTTTCTAAATTCACTATTGAATTGTAGCTTGTATAATACTTCATTTATTCTGTATCTAAGCTTAATGTGTCTTCTGAATAAATGTCCCTTACTAAAAACAAAATTATAAACTTTTACAGAAACATCATTTTTTGAGCTGGAAACCTGAAGATCATCCTCTTTCTCTCTGCTCCCTATGAGTGACACATCAAGACGTGTCAGTTCTTTTTTCCAAAGATCCCCAAATTGTATCCCTTCCTTCCCACTCCCACCGCTGTTTCAGACCTTTAACACAGGATTATTTCAGAAGCCCCTTTGCTGGGTTCCCTGCCTTTTGGCTTCCCCCCACTAATACATCTTACACACAGCAGCCAAAGCCCTCCTCCCGAAATACTACAAGATATTGCCATGAAGTATTAAATGGCTTCCCTTTGCCCATTAAAGTCCCAAATCACTTGGCCTGGGCTTGAAGGCTCTTCATCATTGACCACTCACTGACTTCTCCAGCCTGATTTCCTATTATTTTATTATCCAAGTCTTAAATGTGGCACCAGCATTCCCACTTCCAGACCTCTGCCCAAGCTAGTCCTTTTCCTTGCAATGCTTTCCCAAACTTCGCCCATGTCCTTGTTCCAACTCCTTCAGAAAACCTCTCTACTCTTCCTGTCTACAGCAGACTCTCTCCCCTTCTCTCTTCTTGGTCTTTAATTCAGTGACGCCTTCCATCGTTGTCTAACTGCTTGTGTCAGATTTTCTTCTCACCGAGAAGATTGTTAACAGCCCATGTTAGGGACCATGTCCTAATTCAGTTCAGCTCAACATTCACACGGCCTGTTCCACACCAGAACCTGAACAGAGGGAGCTTCCAGTGTAATCTCGAGCAATTTAACCTTTCCATAAACTTCAGCTTGTTTGGTATGAGGGTAAATGGAGGTTGATGAAGCAGCTTCGCGAATGTAAAGTCCTTTGTAATGTCTGGCAAAGAGTAAACTCTCAATTAACATTAATGAGTGGGCAGTGTGTAAATCCGAGTGATTTGTTTTCCTGCCTTTCTTTTAGATCCCAAGGGTAAGGGCCTGCCCACCATTTACATTATCCCTCCCACTCCCACCCCTTAATGCCTAACACGCTGCCTGGCACGTAGTAGGCTCAGCAAACGCTCATTGAATGAATCAGTTCAGCTATGAAGTCCGTGGTAGCCCACGAAGAGGAGAAACCCTGGCAAGAACTGAAGAGAACCGAGGAGCAAGGAACAACGCCAGGGGGAGCAGGAACCCGTTCTCTCCAGATCTCGCGAGAGTTCCCGAGCGCTCCGAGTCTTTGTGCTTTCGGCTTCTGACGGAAGCGTGGGGCGGGTAGAAAGAGCGCTGCCTCGCCTTTGGCGTAGGAGTTGCTTCCGGGTTCCGCGCCCGGAAGCAGGAAGTTGTCGGCCTATACTCCACGCCCGGCAGTTTAGTGTCCCCGAGGCGGGAGGAGCCCGAGGGGGCGCGGGCCCCGCATGTGAGTGACTGGGGCCCGAGGCCGGGAGGGGGGAGGCAACTTCGTGACAGCCTCGTCACCGCACCCGTCTATGACATCCTCGCGCAGCCCACCTTTCGGGGCCACTGCCACTCCTGCCCCTGCGCTGACCCCTTTTCTGAGCCTTTGGCGTTTTGCAGACTGACGGCATCCTCCTGCAACTCCCCCGGGGTCGATTCCCTTGTGATTTTTCCTCTTTTTTCCCTTGGCTCTGCCGGGGTGAGCAAAGCGAGTTCGACCCTAATTGAACTTGTTTCGCGGGCGTCATAAGCAGTGTCCAACACAGCGGTGCTAGCGAAGTCTAGATTTCACTGCCCTTTTGACAGATTTCTAATTTTTTTTCTTTTTGGTAGGTTGAGAGTAGATTCCCCGACACCCCTCCGAAACATCTTTTTCTAATAATTGTTAGGGAGAGAATGCTTTTTTAAAGTGTGATCTTGGTATATGATAAACATGGCATCTCGGATTTCAGAAAGGAATATGACTTGGTTTATTAACCCAAGTAAATGAGCTGTTTGTAATCTCCTTTTAGAACAAGGAAGTTTGCCTGCCTCGTGTTCCGCGTAGTATTTTAAGACCATTAACCCTTCAAGCCACACTTTTTCTGGTCTAAGAGCCTGCATAGCCTTGGTATTCACCAGTATACTTCTTTTAAAGTATTTGGTCGTCTCCTTATAATAGAGACTATTCCCAGATACTTATTATTCTGGCTTTTTCTGTTTGCTCATTTAGTTGTTCCCATGGTGAAATGTTCTTTGGGCATCTCTCCCTTAATAAGTTTGCTTATTTGAGTTTGAGTTATCACAGTTTCCCTCTAAGGAACAACATGCCTTAACCAAATTTAGCTTTGCTACATTGAAGTTTTACGCGCAGGCTCAGCGGCCATGGCTCATGGGCCCAGCCGCTCCGCGGCATGTGGGATCCTCCCGGACCGGGGCAGAAACCCGCGTCCCCTGCATCGGCAGGCGAACTGTCAACCACTGCGCCACCAGGGAAGCCCTACATTGAAGTTTTGACTGAAGTTCACATCGCCCAGCTTGAATACTATAGGCTCTGTTTACCCTTTCTGCTTTGGACCAAAACAATTTTCAAGACCCAGTGTGAATCCCTATTCTTCCACAGCTGCTCTCAAACTCCACAAAAAATATCCAAGTGAAAAGTTCCTAACTTGCTCACCTAACCTCTCATTAGGCTGATGTATTTTTAAAAAATAAGAAGAAAAAGTAAAATAAATGAACCATTACTTACATCAAATTAGTTTGAGAACAGAATGATCACTTTAGGTCCTTTCTATAAATTTGTTCAACAGACACTGATAAGATTCCATGTCTCTGAGGTGAATTTCCATGTCTGTTATTTGTGTTGTTATTTTCTCCACTTATCTCTGCTTTCAAGAAACAATTTAGTGTGAGAGGAAGACAAGGAAGTAGATGTAATACAAAATGATAGAGTTGTGTTTAAGGTTCATAGGGCAAAAATGAAGGTTGGGATAGCATTCAGTCATTGGGCAAAGCACTGGGGGCTAGGTTTTGTAAGCAAAGGAAATTATGTGTACAAAAGCAAAAAGATGTGAAATAGTATGGCAATGAAAACTGTGAGGGAGGAATGGGAAATGAGACTGAACAGGTAGGCAGTAACCAGATCATAAAGGGCCATGCTAAGTAATTTGGACTTCATCTTATAATAATTATTAAGTATTTAATTTGGGTATTGAGACAGATGTTTTTGATACATCACCTTATAATCCCTTAACAACATGGTTGGAAAGACACAATTATCCTCATTTTATAAATGAAAACTCTGAGGCTTAAAGAGTTTATAAATGAAAACTCTGAGGCTTAAAGAGGGTAAACAGTGACTCATGGCCACACAGTAGATGGAGAATCCAGTATTTGCATTCAGCTTTTTCTAACTCTGGTGCCTGTGTTCTTAACCACCATGCTAAATTGTTCCCTAGCAGGGCATGGGAAGTCAAGGAGGGTGCTTTAAATAGATGAGCAATGTGCACCAATTTGTGTTTTAGAAAAATAACTTGTAGAGGATGGATCAGAAAGGAGAAAGAGGATTGGAAATATAGAGATTAAATATATCTTTGTGATGGTGTGTGGGAGAGATGTTGAGGGCCTTGACTGCCGCTCACGTAGAGCTGAAGAGGTGATGAATGTGAGACCTATACAGGATGTAGAATTGAGGGTTTGGTGATTGGTTCATTAGTGGGGATGAAGAAGCAGGAGGAGAGGTTTTAAATTTGGAGAACTGGTGTTTCCATTAATTAAGAAAAGGAATATAGTAGGAGAAATGGTTTGCAGGGGAAAAATAAGTCAGGAACACATTACATATAGGGGACTATAGGAAATTTGGGCCAGGATGTCTGGTAGGTAGTTAGATAGATGGGTCTTGAGTTTTGGAGAGAGTTCTAGACTGGAGAAGAGATTTGGAAATCACTAATAGCTGGTGGTTAAAGCCGTGGAGGGAATGAGACGGTCAAGGACAACCATGATGAATACCAACATTCCGGGACATAGACTCAGAAGAGAACAAGAGAATTATGCCAGGGTTTGAGAGCCCTTGAGGGAGATAATGGGTAGCAATGGCAGCTGCTGCAGAGAGGTCAGATAAGGTGTTAACTGAAAAAACGTCCTTTGGACTTGGCATGTGTAGAAAGCCTTTGGTGACCTTAGTGAGAGCAGTATCAGTGGCATGAGGGGGTCAGAAATGAATGGTGACCTGAGAAACAAGAAGGTGAAGTGATACTTTTTTTTTTTTTAAGGGAGCTTGGCTCTGAAGGGAGGAAGAGTATGAGCTCTGGAAATCTGAAGAGGAAGGATTTTTTTTTTTAATGGTAGAAACTAGAAGTGGTGAAGATAGGAATAAGTAGAAATATGTTTAAAGATGTGGGGATTCCTGCTTCAAATATGTCAATGTCATAAAAGGCCAGAAAAACACACACACACACACCAGCATCTATTGTAGATTTAAGTAGACCAAAGAGACATGACAGCTCACTGTGATAATGTGATCATTGGTTGGATCCTAGACTTCTAAAAAGTTATATGGCTTGCCTTTCTTTCTTTCTTTCTTTTTTTTGGACCTTTGGGGGAAATTTGACTGTGGACTAGATATTAGGTGATGTTAGAGAATTACTCATTTTAATAGCTATGATTCTGGAGCAGAATCACCCCAGTTGAGATTCCACTGTTCCACAGCAATGTCTCCTAATTGTGAGGTGTGTCTGTAATCAGCAGGGAAGAGGTTTGAAATCTGCACCTGGGTCCCATTCCCAAGGTTCTGACAATTCAGTATATCCAAGGTGGTGCATGATACCTTGATTTTTGCAACTCTGCAAGTGATTCTGCCTGTGCCCTTGCAGGTGTAAGCCACTGTTAAGAGTCAAGCTCGCTCATCGGAACTTCCCTCTGTGGCAAAGCTCATTTCTGCCAGAGTTGGACCTTCTTTCTGGAGGTAAAGGGATTGCCATGAAGCTTCAGCTGATTTCACTCAGTCTAAATGAATATACTTGATGCTTAGCCATGATTTTGTGTGGTTTTTTTTTAAGGGACAAGTTTTTTGTTTTTGTTTTTAATACAAACTGTCGTGTTAAGGGTTGACTTTCAGCAGATCGCAGCAAGGGAGCTGCTCTATAGTCTGACCTAAAGGGACAAGATTTTTTTGTCGTTTAATTAACGTCATAGCCACTAGATGCCAGTAGTACCCTCAAGTGTGACCATCACAAATGTCTCCAGACTTTCGAAATATCCCCTCAGGGGCAGAGTTGCCCCCAGTTGAGAACCACTGATCTTACCAAAGGCTAAAGGAAGGCTTTTTATCAAGACCTCCATGTGCTCTTGAAAACTTCACTAAATTATTAGTAACTACCCTTCTGATAACTTGAGAAATGTGTCAGAATCTCGGAGAAGAAGGATGTACAGCTTGCAAAAATGTATGTATTCAGTATCATATTACCATTGTATACTTGAAATAAAAAAAAACCCTATTTGCAACACAAACTGGGAGTTTAATGAGATTTTTATGCGTATCAAAAGTGGGCAGATGTTTACAAAGATTGTGAAACAGTCTTCAAAACCGATGATAGTTGGTTCTCCTTTTAGCCTCACCTGCACTTCTTTCCCCTTCATGGTGCCCCTAAGTGCACACCAATGTGACGTTCTCTTCTCCCTGAGGATACCTACAGGTGCCCCCATCTCTCAAATCTTTAAAGTTTTTTACTGGAATTTTTTTTTTAGAATTCCCACTGCTTTCCTTTTCTGGTCCTCTACTGAGTTTTAATGGATTTTGACTGGGTATTGTTGGATAATTTATTGTAGCTTGCTTGCTTGCTTGGAATATCTTTGTTCATTTAAACAGGAAAATGCTGTGTCTCTGGAATCACTGGTCACAAAAGCAAGATGTGAAAAATATTGTAATAAGTTATTGCTTTATTCTTTTTTCAGGAATCATTGTAGTCGATCACTTTCCAGTTTTCAACCACTCATTTGTGATAATCAAGGGACACGGTGTTGTGGTTTCGGAACTGCCTGCTCAGAATAGGAACATACTTGGTAAGGGAGGCAGCGTGCATAAAGATTAAAAGCACGAGCCCTGAAGTCAGGCATACTTGTGTTCACATCCTGGCGAGTTATGAAACCTTTCTGAGCCTTAGTTTCCACATCTGTGAAACGGGATTAATCACACTTACCTTATGGGATTGCTGTGACGATTTACTGAGATAATGTTTCTGCAGTGCTTAGCACAACACCTGGCATATCAGATGGCATAACAAGAAATGGTAATATAGGAATGCAATTGGACATAAGGCTTTAATTTCTAATGTATTGAATTTTTTCTGCTTCCTGAAATATTCATATACTCCTAGAATTTTAGAGCTAGAGGAAACTTGAAAAACTTTCTGGTTCAATCCTCTTATCTTTTGGATGAGGAAATAGACCGAGTGACTTAGCCAAAATCATAGCAATGAGTGTAATAAATGCCACAACAGGGTAAGTTCAGATTCTATAAGTACACATTTTACAACATCTTTATTGAGATATAATTTCTATGCCATGAAATTCACCGTGAAATTCATTATAAAATGTACAATTCAGTGGTTTTTGTATATTCACAAAGTTGTGCAACCATCACAATTTGTTTTGAACATTTTTGTCACTCCAGGAAGAAACCCTATATTAACAGTCACTCCCCATTCCTCCCCATCCCCTCCCCTAGGCAACCCCTAATTAATCTATTTTCTGTCTCTATAGATTTGCCTATCCTTGACTTTTCATATAAATGCAGTCATGTAATACGTAGTCTTTTGTGACTGTCTTCCTTCACTTAGCATAATGTTTTCAAGGTTCATCCATGTTGTAGCATGTATCAGTACTTTAATCCTTTTTATTGTCCAGTAATATTCCATGGTATGAATATTATTGCTGTATGGATATTATTAATATCCATTTTGTGTATCCATTTATGGACATTTGGGTTGCTTCCATTTTTTGAGCTATTATGAATAATGCTGCTTAAACGTTCACATACAAGTTTTTGTGTGGATATTTGTTTTAAATTATCGTGGGTACATACACGTGGAATTCCTGGGTCATATGGTAACTCTACATTTGAGTTTTTGAGGAACTGCCAAACTGTTTTCCAAAGCAGCTGCATCATTTTACATTCCCAGCCACAGTGTACAAGAGTTCCACTGCCAGCACTTGTTATTATCTGACTTTTTGATTATAGTCACCCCAGTGGGTGAGAAGTGGTATCTTATTGTGGTTTTGATTTGCACTTCCTTGATAGCTAAGGATGTTAAACATCTTTTCATGAGTTTGTTGGCCATTTGTATATCTTCTGTGGAGAAATATCTATTCAAATACTTTGCCCATTTTTAATTGGGTATTTGTCTTTTTATAATTGAGTTGTAAGAATTCTTTATGAACTCTGAATACCTGTCCCTTAACAGATACATGATTTGCAAATATTCCCCCCCATTCTGTAGGTTGTCGTTTTACTTTCTTGATGGTATCATCTGAAGCACAAAAATTGTTAATTTTGATGTAGTCCAATTTATTTTTCTTTTGCTACTTGTGCTTTTGGTGTCATATCTAAGAAGCCATTGCCTAATCCAGTATTATAAAAATTTCCCCCTTTGTTTTCTTCTAAGAGTTTTATAGTTTAACTCTTAAGTTGAGGTCTTTTATCCGTTTTGAGTTAATTTTTGTCTGTGGTATAAGGAAGCATCCAACTTCATTCTTTTGCATGTGGATATGCAGTTGTCCCAGCACCATTTGTGGAAAATACACATTTTATTTTATTTGGCCACGCCACACAGCTTGTGGGATCTTAGTTCCCCGACCAGGGATTGAACCTGGGCCCTTAGCAGTGAAAGCGCTGAGTCCCAACCACTGGACCGCCACGGAATTCCCAAAACTACACATTTTAAAATAGAGTTTTCACCATCCTTTTACCTGAACCTTGAAATGAAGGCCTTTGTGGTCTTAAAAAAACAGTTTGAGCAACGGCAGAGAGTTTGGAGAAAGGTTGTGTCCCCTTTAATGTGGGGTTCCTCCCTCCCTCTCCCAATCCCCAAAGTCTAAATTACCTGCCTGTTAATCCACCATTAGAAGTCTGATTCTGATTTAGTTGGTCTTGGGTTGGGGCCCTGGTATGAGCATTCATTAAAAGCTCTCTAGGTGATTCTAATGTGCAGGCACAGTTAAGAACCAGTGAAGTAAAAGGTTAATAGAAAGAGGACCAAAGGGAAGGAGTCATCAGAGGAGGCATTGTTAGAAGAGGAGCTATGCCGGGATGTGTGCTGGTTTGTGGCAGTGCAGACCTCTTCTGCTGGAGCTTCATGACTGTTGTCCTCTGTTCTACAGGGGGCAGCATCTCCTTACTGAGGAAATAGTTGTACCATGTCAGTGCTTTTTGATCTTAGCAACACCTTGGGGATGAAATATGTGAAATAAGAGGACCCTCTGCAATGTAAAAGCAAGAAAATAACAACAACAACAAAACCCAACCAACAGAAGAGAGCACAGATCCCAAGCACTGCTTTTCCTCCTACAAATGAAGAAAAACATTGTTCTGTAGCACAAGCACTTTTCAAAAAGAACTTTTTTATTTCATTTTACAAATGATACAGAGAATTCTATTTTGCCTTTAATTTTTGTCTTTTATTCTGTGGCCACTGTGAAACATGATACAGAGAGAATTCTTTTTTGCCTTTGATTCTATGGCCACTGTGAAACAATCTGGCTTTAAAATATTAGAATGCAAATTGAATTTTGAAATGAGTTATAGATCTTAGACCTTTAAGTATGTAAAATATAAACAGAATGCCCTTTATTGTCTGAGATTGTATTTTCAGAAAAGCATGAGAACTGCAACCTGCTAAGTCTGAAGCGCTACCATGCCATGGTTTTGTGTTGTCTGAAATTCTTGGTCTGTCAGGAACAAAGCATATCAATGTGTTCCTCTGCAAATCTTGCCTTCAGTGATAAGTTCCTCCCCTTGTGTTGCTAAAAGGTTCATCTGATGTGAAAGGAAAGAAATAATTGATCAACAACACTTTCCATATTCCATTTCTTTTTATTTTAGTAAATTACCAGCAGCAGATCTCCTGTGATTGGTTTCAGAAATCATTTTGGATGGCACTAGTGTTTCTGAGTCCCATTAGGGATTTATTGTGCCCTGGACAGGTATTCCTCAAAGTGTTTGGAAACCAGTGCTGGCCTGTGAACCATTTATTACTAGCCCACAATTAAAAAACACTTAAAAATTGTATTGCATCTTGACATTGTCTCAGTGTATTCATTGTGTTTTACAGAAGAATTGTTCCTTCCCCACAGGTGGTCAAAAAGCTGGTCAAAAAGCACTGTTCTATAGGAAGTAACTCTGTGGAGGAAGTACTTTAAAGAAACCATCTTTCTTTTTGCATTCATTTTCTTTCTCTCTCAGGGATTTTGTATTAGAAGACATGGATCTTGCTGCTAATGAGCTCAGCATTTATGACAAACTTTCAGAGACTGTTGATTTGGTAAGACAGACGGGCCATCAGTGTGGCATGTCAGAGAAAGCAATTGAAAAATTTATCAGACAGCTACTGGAAAAGAATGAACCTCAGAGGGGGCCACCCCAGTATCCCCTCCTTCTAGCTGTGTACAAGGTAAAAATGTGTTCTGACTTGGAAATAGCTTAGAGCACAAACTCTTCAACATTCTCCCCAAATATTACTGTTGACTGATTCCACCACTGAACCTTGGTTTTTCTATGAATAAATTGGCCTTTACTCTTTGTTACGATGTGTTATTAGCAAATTTGATTACTTTGTTAAATGTTCTAGATGAAAGATGTGTATTTATCATTAACTGTGTCTGTGTATATTTTTAAATGATGGACATAGCCCCTGGTCTGTATGATAAAAGCTTGGTGAGCCTTGCAGTCCTCACAGTTCTCAAGCTTTAAATGCTTTCAGAAGTGAATGTCAATGGCTTGTTTATGAAAATGGATTAGTTCTTAAAGCACACTGGAAATAGTAGAACATGCCTGTTTTTTTTCCTTGGCCTAAAAGTATTTTGTTTGCTGTAACAATTATTAATCCATTTCCTGTCTTTCCTTATAGGTCGTCGTAACCCTGGGATTAATCTTGCTCACTGCCTACTTTGTGATTCAACCTTTCAGCCCATTACCACCTGAACCAGTGCTTTCTGGAGCTCATACCTGGCGCTCACTCATCCATCACATCCGGCTGATGTCTTTGCCCATTACCAAGAAGTATATGCCAGAAAATAAGGGAGTTCCTCTGCATGGGGGTGATGCAGACAGACCCTTTCCAGGTAGAATACTGCATTTGTTATTTATTAGATACGGCTTTCTTGGCAGTATATCATGAGAAAGGAAATAACATTTACTGACATCTAACGAGAGACACTTTCCCTATGTTGTCTCATTTAATTCAATCCTCAGGGAAACTCTATGGGAGGGTTTTATTACCCCATTTTACAGATTGAGAAACTGAGGCTCAGAGGATTAAGAAGCTTGTCAGAGAAACACAACGGGTGGAGCCAAATTCAAGCCCCCTGATTATAAAACACACGTGATGGGGATGAGTGTTTTCGCTCATAGGAGGGATTTGACTGTATCTTACTCTACTGTTTTCTCTCCTGTGATCCCTATCCATAATAGATTTTAATAAATAGCTATTGGTTTATTGAAAGCATCTGAGTCCATATCCTCGAATAATCCTTAGCCTGTTGGCTAGGTTTTTGTCTAGGTATATCCCTCTCTTTCAATTGAGTCTTTTCTCTCTGTTTCACAGTTCACTATGTAGTGCTCCTGCGTATACAATTTTGCCAATAAGTTGAATTAAAGAAGCACTTAAATTTAGTAACAATGTATCAATGGTAGCATAGGAATTCCTGGTCCAATAGACCATTTGAGGAGTTCCCTTTTGAGAATAGTGTAATGTGGTAAGATTCGAAATTTACTTTTGAGAAAGAATAAGGGGGTATTATTTGGGGATTTTATTTTATTCATTTATTATTGTTTTATCTTAGTGTTTATCTTATTTGCCTGTATGAAGGAATATGTAAGTTAATATCACAAATGGATTATAGAACTTTTTGTTTAACTGTGTTCTGAAACCTTTAGGCTTCAGCATAACTGTTGAGGAAGTATGTTTTCTCTTCAGTGTTTTCAAAAAATATTTAGCAGTTGAAACTAAGCTTTATAATCATAATGCTACTCTTTAAGCCAAGATCTAATCAGTCATAAAAATCATCACTTGCTTTGGGTCTCCTTTGAAAGCTATTTTTGTGCACTTGAGGAAATCATGGAAAGATTTCGAGAATTATATCAAAATCAGAGGAAAGGAACATTGTAAAACAAAAACCCAGCCTCGTAAGTTTTTTTAAAAAAATCAACTTATGTATTTAAACGTTTAAATTCCAAATATATAACTTTCTTGTATTTACTGGGGAGGTTGTTTTTGAAACAACAAAGCTCAAAAAAATGAAGTTTCCAGCTCCTATCAGGAAGGTCCAGAGCATGTAGGGGAAAGAGCCAGAGAAACGTGTCAGTTAGGCCAGCCTGTGCTGCTGCCTCGGATGCATCTGCCTCCTTTCCTGTCTTCCCCTCACAGCCTCCCTAAAGTCGTTTTCTACTCTTTGGCACATGAGATGAAGTCAACAATTTTTAGGACCAAGTTGATGGCACCTACTTTCTTTCTCCCCATCTTATAAAGCACATCTCCACAGACTGTTGAGTTAAGCAATAATAGTCAATGGACAGTGATTGCTCATTCTGTGTATCGGAGTTTAAAAAGTCAAGAAACATAGGTGTCTTGTCAACAAGCCAGGTTGTTTGGCCACTCCAAATGAATATTTTGCCTTGCAGATAGAAATAAAAATGAGTCCTTAGAGCTCACTTGTAAAGAGAGAGCATTGGAAGGGTGTGGTTTTAGGTCTTTAATGTTGTTGATTCTATTAAAGTGCTGCTTTTACTTGTAAATGGAGATACTGCACCCTATTTTCCTATGTGTGATAATTCTGGGAAGCTGTAGACATGTAAAACTAACAGCATTTTGCTTAGCACTTGGAAGGAAACTTAAGAATGCATAATTAAGTGGTGAATAGAAACATATTGGGGAGAACTAGGTATAAGAAGGGCAAACTGCTGGGCCTGAAAAGTAAAAAATATATAACTCATTCCTATTGTCATGGTACCCCAAAGCAGCTGCCTTTCAGTTAGGACTACTTAGCAATACCTTTAAAGTAAATGTCGAGGGAGAATGTAAAGTGAATGTAGCTCCCATGGGAAAGCCCTTCAGCGTACTGTTTCCTTAAGGGCTGGCCTAATGCTCCTGGGGATCATCTGACACTCCTTGAAGGGAGCAGCAGTGACCTACCAGCTTCACCACCTCCAGTGCTGCTAGGTTTCTTCCTGACCACTGGTGGGTTTTCCGCTTGACTCTACCCAGGGAACAAAAGGCAACAGAAGTTGTTCTTTTTCTAAGTTTCAGCCTTGGGTAGGATACCCTGCCCCTAACTCCTCTTCATGGAGTGAATGAAGTGACTCTGCAGTGAGTCATGTAAACATCCCACTCTGCAGCAGAAAATAAGCTGACTTATTTAGTACTTACCAGATGCCAGGCCCTGTTCAAAGGGCTTTCCATATATTGGCTCATTTGATCTTTACAATATCCCTATGCAGTAGGTTCTGGTTTTATGTCTGTTTTACAGATGAAGACACTGAAGTAGAGTGCGATTAGCTCACTTGCCTGATCTAATAAGGCTAGTGAGTCATGGAACCATGATTTGAACCTAGGCTGCCCATCTTCAGAGTCTGAGCTCTTAACCTCTGATATGAGTAGTTTGTAGCTACATGGTATACCTGAAGAGTCTAGCTGTAAGTTTGATTTTGGAATTCAACACTCTTTCAGGTCACCAGATGCCTTCTCTCTCAGCTCCCTAGTCCCCGAAGATATAAGGTTCTTTCTGGCTGGTACTGCACATCCAAAAATAAATGGTCCTCCAAGCCATTGGCCCTTTAGAATTTTCCTGAACTAGTCTTTTCCTAGGCATTCAGCCCAGCTCATCCTCCCAGTCTGCACCCTTATAGGTAAGGTTTGACTTACTGTTTGACTCAGTCCTTTCTCTTATTAACCTGCAGTTTTCTCTTCACATTCACATTCTTAGTTCTTACCCACCCCCGCCCCTGGCCTCATATCTTTATATCTGCTTTGACCCTGCCAGCCACCCTCTTGGCTTTCACCCTTCTGTGGAATCATTGAGTCTTAGAGCTCAAAAGGAACTTTATAGAGTTGACCTGGTACATACCCCTGTTTTGTAAAGAGGAAATTGAAACCAGGAGAGGTGAAATAGCTTGCTTACCCAGCTAGATGTGACAGACTAGCACTTGAACCTTAGTTTCTTTAGTCTAGCACATTACAATTACTGCCTGCTGCCTCTGCCCTCATTCAAGCCAGGTTCCAGAATGTTAGGCCCAACTATTTTGTTTACCTGGCGCATTTATAATTTGTAACATCCGTATATACTGAGGAGGCCTGGGACAGTTCTCACATACAATGAGAAGCTGCATCTCTGTATCTGTACTGCATAATTGGAACTGTATGTACCCATGAACTTTCAAGGGAAGGTTGAAGTAGATCTACCAATATCAAGGAGTTTGGGGAATAGCAGATCATTCACTGACTTAGAACTAAGGTAAGGACCTAATCAGAATTAGAGTCCAGGCCAATGCTCAGCGTGAAATGCTAGGACCTGTTTATTTACAAATAAAAGAGTAAAGTGATAACAGCTCTGTCGGACACTTACAGTATACTTGGCACTATGCTGTATACTGTGCCATATTCCTCAGTCTTCACATTAGTCACGAAAGGTAGTTAATATCTTTATGTCCATTTCAAAGATGAGGAAGCTGATGAGCAAGGGGGTTGACTAACTTGCCAAAAATCTCACATTTAGAGACAAATTTTTATACAAGGAGAACTTATAAAAATAGATGGACTCTCTGGTTTGGAATGGTTCAAACGTGTTGCTTCCTGAAGGCAAAGCTGTTGGCGAGATGATTTCTTGGGTTCCTTCCATCCCTACGGTGTATGAAAGTGGCTCTGGGCCTATTACCACCCATGCAGGGGGCCTGGCCAAGGTCAAGACTTCACCCCTGCCTCATGCCCAGGATGCTAGAAGTGCTAAGCAAAACAAGCTGCTGGAGAGTAGCCTGATTAAATACTGAGCACGTACCAGTGAAAGTCACAGAGACTTTGTCGTGGACTTTTGCAGGTTTTCTTGGATACGTTTCTAATATGAGAAATCTAAGAAATCATGAGGTTATATTTATTTAATCCTTATTTTGAGGTTTCTCCAAGTTCAGATTACTTGTTTGATTTTTCTCCCCATGGACTTAATCCTATTGTTAAAGCTTCTGAAAAGTCAAGGTTTCATTCATTCATTCATTCATTCATTCAGTGAGTGTGTATTCAGACCCTACTGTACACCAGCAACTGTTCTCAACAGAGCAGTGAACAAAACAGTCCCCCTCCTCTTGCGGAGCTAGTCTTGGCTTTGTGCCTTTCTTCTTCTCTATCCTTTTTACCCAGAGGGAGGTTTTTTTGGTCCTGGAAAGAAATCTGTTTTTTATTTTTTATTTTTTTGCTTTTTGCTTTTCACCAGATTAATAGTCTGTGTAAAAGGACTCTCTCCACTTAGAATTCCAGAGTATGTTATGGTTGTCCACAGCGAGCCAGCCTGAGTGCGTTTTCTTTGTAAACAACTCTCAGGCACCAGGAAGCCTCCCGACAGTCTTGGCTCGCCATTGTTCTGCAGAGTGCCCAACTTGCAGAGAAGGCTGGGCGGTTACAGTTTCTGCCTTTCTTAACTTCAAGGCTGTGTTTTGTCTGCAAGACCATTTTTGACACCTCAGACAGCAAAATGATTCCATAATCACGGTGAGAATTTGGAATACAGACCATGGTGTTCTATTGAACTCTTAGACGTGGAGTTTCACTTCTTTGTCACACCTTTTTTTTAGTATGAAATAGCTAGTATAAGAAGGATATCTTGCATAAAGAAGCCTTGGAAATCAAAAGAAAGTTAGGAAGTCGCTATCCAGCTTCCACTCGCCTTTCTGTCTGGTGCTGGAGGAGTGGATAGAAGCAGAGGAGGGCTGCAGAGAAGTGAGATGCAGCATGTTAGGTAATTGAAGAAAAGTTGCGGCCTGGGTTGGCATGGGATGGTTTACTGTGTGCTACTGGCTGTTTTCTAGCATGGGACTTTGATCACTCTGTGGTATGTTGGCTCCAGCCAGTTGTATAGTGCACACATCAGATAAAACCTTTTCAGATAGATGGAGGCCAAGTTGAAGTCTGGGCACTTCTCCTTGTTTTTGGAAATTCTATGCGAAGGGGAGAAAGAGCCCCAGCTGTACACTGCCCCCTACTCACTGCCTGGCCATTCCTCAGTTCTTCAGACCAAATATAAGCACATTCTTTATCCACCTGGAGGACGAAGCCTGCAGAGAAATCAAAAGTAGCTCTTCCTCTTGCAGTGTGCTCCCCTAATTCAGATGGATGGTATAAACTACCCCTTTCCAGTGATCCTTTTTCCTCATCACTCCCCTCTTCCTTGGCTGGCCGCCAGCCTAGCCACAGTGCCTCTTCTTCTGTCGGGTACCTCTCCAGGGGCCTGCCTTCCAAGATGACTGAACTCTACATTAAAAGGTAACAATCTCAGCTTGAGTTTTCATGGTTTCCAAAGACCTTTTTTTTTAAAAAAAAAATTTAGTTTATATTGAAGCATAGTTGTTAACAATGTTGTGTTAGTTTCAGGTGTACAGCAAAGTGATTCAGTTATACATATACATATATCTATTCCGCCCCTCTCCCCTGCCATGCCGCACGGCTTGCAGGATCTTAGTTCCCTGACCAGGGATTGAACCTGGGCCCTTGGCAGTTAAAATGTGGAGTCCTGGGCTTCCTTGGTGGCGCAGTGGTTAAGAATCCGCCTGCCAATGCAGGGGACACGGGTTCGAGCCCTGGCCCAGGAAGATCCCACATGCCGCAGGGCAACTAAGCTCCTACGCCACAACTACTGAGCCTGTGCTCTAGAGCCTGTGAGCCACAACTACTGAGCCCACGTGCCACAACTACTGAAGTCCACACTCTGCAACAAGAGAAGCCACAGCAATGAGAAGCCTGTGCACTGCAACAAAGAGTAGCCCTCGCTCGCCACAACTAGAGAAAGTCCACGTGCAGCAACAAAGACCCAGTGCAGCCAAAAATAAATAAATAAAATAAATAAATAAATTAAATATAAAAAAAGAATAAACACAGTTATAAAAAAAAAGTGGAGTCCTAACCACTGGACCACCAGGGAATTCCCTCCAAAGACATTTTTATTTGGAAAATAACATAAAACATTTACATACAGGGACTTCCCTGGCGGTCCAGTGGTTAAGACTCTGTGCTTCCAATGCAGGGGGCGAGGGTTCAATCCCTAGCAGGGAACTAGGATCCCACATGCCGTCCGGCGCAGCCAAAAAAAACGCTTACATACGAAAACAAAAAAAGAGGTATGAGATTTTTGATTTTTAAAAATATACTTTTAATGAAGTGAATTTTCTCACCTCTATCCCTCTAACTCTTCCACCCAAGCAACCACTGGTAATAATTTGATATACATCTTTCTGAATTTTTCCATGGCTGTACAGATAGCTATACTTAATATCTATAAATATAAAATAGTTTTTGAGTCACACATGCAAGAAAGGGCTTATGTCCATATTTTTGGCTAGACACATTGTATTAGTTTCCAAGGCTGTCGTAACAAAGTACCAAAGGCAAGTGGGTTAAAACAATAGAAATTAATTTTCTCACAGTTCTGGAGGCTAGAAGTCCAAAATCAAGGTGTTTTAGGGCTCTTCTCCTTCTCAAAGGCTCTAGGGAAGAATCCTTCTTTGCCTCTTCCAGGTTCTGGTGGTTGCCATCAATCCTTGGCATTCCTTAGCTGTGGTAGCATAACTCAGTCCCCATCTCTGCAGGGCCATCTTCCCACTGTGTGTCATTGTGTGTCCTCTCCTCTTCTAATAAGGACACCATTTAGATTGAATTTAGGACCAACCCTACTTCAGTACCACCTCATGTTTAATTACATCTGCAAGGACCCTATTTTCAAATATGGTCATCTTCTGAGGTTCCAGAAGGACTTCAATTTTAAGGGGGACGCTATTCAACCCAGTATACACACTTTTCAGGATTTTATATTATTCCATTCTGTGAGTATTCCATAATTGAACAGTTTCTAGATTTTTTACTATTATAAAAAAAGACTTGGGACATTCATATACACACACTTTTATATACATATACTATTATTTCTGTAAGATAGATTCTCGGAAGTAGAATAGCTGGGTCAAAGATCATTCACATTTTACATTTTAATAAATACTAACAAATTATCTACGTAAACTTACACCGATGTGTAACTTTTATTAACAGCATATGTAGATCATCAACACTGGATATTGCCGTTGTTTTGCCAGTCAAGAAACTGAAAAGTGGTATCTCACTTTAAGTCACCTTTTAGTGGAGTTGGATGTCTTTTCATGTGTTTCTTTTAGGCCATTTGTGTTTATTTTTCGTGAATTACTTGTTCATATTAAATACACAGAGAGAGCAAAGCAATGCCCTTTCCCTCTAGTCCTGCCCTCCTCATGTGTGGCACAAAGAGAGGCTCGAGCTCTCCAGTGACCCATGAGCAGTCAGAGGTGAGGGTCCTCGGGTCCACAGTCTGCCCAGTGTCTGTCACATGAGGCTCTTAATATAGTCTCTGACTCTATCTGTGCCCTGAGGGGAGTATCCGCTGTAGGTTTTAAGCCGTGACCATACTTCGTGATTCATTTGCATTTCGTGATTCATTTGCATTACCCCGGCATGCCTTCTGGCACTTAAGTATTTCCCAGAGTTAATTTGTCAGGGGGCGGGTTGTTGCCTGTTGCCATCCTCACACATTTTCTCTTCTAGATGAACTTTAGAATGCCGTGGTCACAACCCCACCCCATCTGCACCTTCACCAGTAAGAGACTCTGATGGGATTCTATCCAAGTTGTATTAAGGTTCATATATGTATTTTTTGAGTAGACTTGACATCTTTATGATATTTAGTCTTCCCATCGAGGATCATGGTATGATATGTTTATTTAGGTCTTATTTTATATCTTTCAGTAAAATTTTCTAGTTTTACCTTTCTTGTTAAATGTATTGCCAGTTTTTATCAATGAGATCATTTTCCATTTCCATTTTTAAATGATTATGGTCAGCACTGTAAGAACACTATTGATGTTTACATGTCTACAGATCTCTATCTTGTGTTCTGCCACCTTGTTAAATTATCTGTTATTGTTTTCTTTTCCTTTCTTGACTTTCTTTGGGTTTTCTTCCTCCACCTGCTTTTCACATATCTCTACCTGTTAATCCCAAGAATATCTAAAGCTCAGAATAAAACTAAAATAAGTTACAGTTAAAATAATCTCTTGATGCCCTTAGGTTCAGAACTGCCTGCTACTAGCCCATGAAGCACCTTTGTATAAATTAGAAGAATTTCTCCTGACACTTTACTCTTATCTCCTGGGAAGATTGTCATAATTAATTGATTCATTTGGAATATGACACATGACTACAGAAAAATGTGATGATAAATATATGCAGCTCTCCAGTGTCTCCCTTAGATGAGGAGCTCTTGCGCCATCTCAGCCTGCACAGACATTCTCCATAGTGCTGCTTAGAGCCATAGATTGTGTTATCACTGCCTCCGGTATCACCCCTTTCTTCCCAAGCCCACTACCTCAGTTAAGACTCTCGTTATAGGGACTTCCCTGGCAGTCCAGTGGTTAAGACTCCATGCTTCCAGTGCAGGGGCGTGTGGGATCAATCCCTGGTTGGGGAACTAAGATCCCACATGCTGCACATTGCGGCCAAAAAAAAAAATTTTTTTTTTAAAGAAAAAAGACTCTCGTATTTCACCTCTCATCACAGTACAACCCCTCCCTCCCCCAAAAAAGGACAAAAACAAAGTATAACCGGGTCTTCCTCTTCCCAGCCTCTCTCTTCCAGGACACCCTAGTCACAATCCAGAATAACCTTCCTAGAAGGAAGCCCTAGAAGTCCTCATCACAGTCTTCCTCAGCAGCCTCTGTCCTCTTATCCCCGCCCCACCGCATCCCCTGTGCTCTTCCCACTGCACCCAGGTGCCTCGGTAATCCCTCTTGCCTCTCAGTCTCAGTCTGCTCATCTGTAAAATGAGAATAGCGGTGCCTCCTCAGTAATTATGTGGTAAAGAGTAAACGATATATTACCTGCAGAAATGACTCGTATTGGGCTTGGCGCTGAGCACGTTAGTTTTCTTTCCGCTTCCTACCCCCTCCCTCACAAGTACTTTGGAAATGGAAATGCTGTATAATTGTAACATGTTGTTGTGATTATTTATGCCTCATTGTATGTCCATTACCCAGAGTTCTTGTATTTTGGCAAGAATTCATCATATTTGACCTCTAATAGGGAACATTTGAAAATATTCCAGAAGGGGAAAAAAAAACTTTAATTGCAGCCTGAGTATGCCACTGGAAAAAAAAAGCATACTGCAGCCTCAGTGTGCCACTGAAACAAGTTCCACGAAAGGGTTTTCTGTTGCCCCTGGAGGCTCATGGTGAACACTGTGTGTGCCAAGGTGTGCGTAGTCCCCTGGATGAGAAGAGTGGGTGGCAACTGCCTCAGGGAAACACAGGTTCTGTCTGCAGGAGATGGAGGATGCTCAGGAGACGTGCTGAGAACAAACACAGCCCTCCCCCCCATGAGGATTTCTTATACTGCACGACTGCTGCCTTCTGCTGACTACAGAAAATGTTTTGTGGTTAAGAGTCGGTTTCCACATGTGTTTATTGGTTTAAAGAACTGACTTGGTTTCGGCCACATTTGGTTGTCTGTCGTCTTTTGTTGTAGGCTCTCTCCTGATTGGGTTTCCATTGGGTTTTAATCAGAAACCATCTGGTGAAACATTTTGGATTCAAATTAGAGTTTATCAGAAACATCTATCTCAATTCTCTAGCATATTTTTTTTACATGAAATGTTCTCTGTTAACTATAGCAGATTCAAGAAAACTGAGATGTTGGGATTCTGGGCAGTCAACAATGGTCACTCAAAAGACCTGCTATGTTACATTAGCCTCCCAGCATGTATGCTTCAAATACTAAAATTCAAGTGCTATATGGTTATGTTGTATCTGGTCCCTTAGGATTAGTTGTGAATAAAGTCAATCACAAATTCAATTATATGTAATGATTTAATATAAAGCAATTTAACGTTAAATACCTCAGTTCTTTTACTACTAATCAAATGAGTAAAAATATGAACATTTAAATGAACTAAAGGGAGATGGTGATTTGTTAATTGAGGTATTTGAAAAGCCCCACTTGTTTGAAACACATGTGAACAGTTACAACTCTTTCTTGACCAATACAGTACTGTCTACTATACTTTAACTTTTATGTATGACTCAGAACAGGAAGTTGTTGGTTAGAAAGCTGCTACTTGTCTCTCTAAATCCCTTCTGTAAGCAATAAAGTAGCAGTGATATATGATAAAACTAGCATAGTAAAATGTTAATGGTAGAACCTAGGTAGTGGATATACTGATACCTACTGCAAAATTCTTTCAACTTTACTGTATTCTGGAAATCTTTCATAATAAAATATTGGGGGAAAATTCATCTTAAAAAAAAAAGGAAAGAAACATCTATCTCAGAGAACACAGGTGAAACCCAGAACGGAACAGAAAGCAAACAAGAAATAATGTAATAATAATATGAACAGAATAGTCTCAGAGGGAAGGAACACAGAGAAACTGAGAAGAGCTGCATAGAAACAGAGCCAACCCCTCACAGAAGGACCAGAGAAAGGTGTGGGGAGCCAGCAAGCTGTCACATCAGGGTCTGGGTGGGGCATTCTTCTAGTTCTGACCAACCTGCAGTCCTTGGGGCTAGAAACCATGATTAGTAGCCCCTCCCCACCCTGAGCTCGGACAGAGTGCTTAACGGGCAGATGCAGTTCACTCTACTCCAAAGATGGGCCCCTGAAAAGTCCTGTCTCTCCTTTCCATCCCTACTGTCTGTGCCCTTTTCTCAGTTTTCCTTCCCAGAGCCGTCCTGGCCTCCACTTGTACTTGTGAACCCAGGGCCTAGGGTGTCAGAGAAGACATGCATGCAGAGGGGCTCATCACTGACAATGGGACCACCCTGCCTGCCTGCCCCTCCCCCATGTGCTGTAGCCGGGTCAGACCTATGGGTTGCAGGTTAGAAAACGGTGGAAGAACTGCATCTCCAACCCCATGTCTCCGAATATAGCTCCTCAAACTGTTCGACTTCAGTTGTTGATTTGACTTAGGAGATACTTGTATGTGTTAAAAAATATTTTCCACAAAGCCTAGAAGAGTATACAGAGAAAAGTACCTCTCCTTTCCACCTCTGGCCCCTAAGCCCTCTGTTCCCTTCTCTGGGGTTAATGTATTTGATATGTACCTTTTCAGAGGTCACATGCGCTTATCACTGTTAGCTTTTAAAATTATTCTTATGTCTTTCTGCTTCCATTGCTGTGGCGACTAGATTTACCAGCTCTATCTGCTTTCTCTATATCCCTTCCTCTCTCAGACTTTGACCCCTGGTGGACCAATGAGTGTGAGCAGAATGAGTCGGACCCCATCCCTGCCAACTGCACCGGCTGTGCCCAGAAATTACCCCTCAAGGTGATGCTCCTGGAAGACACCCCAAGGAAATTTGAGAGACTCCATCCTCTGGTGATCAAGGTGAGCAAGAGGGCAGATTCTCCCACTGATCGATTACCCATTTCATGGCTAGGAAACATCAAGCCCTGTGACATTCGTGATTAGTAATTCCGTGTTGTCTTGTTGCACTTTTGTTTTCTGCCTTGCCAAGACCGGACAACCCCTGTCATCTGAGGGGCTTCAGCGCTTTTTGTGCCAGTACCCTGAGGTTGCAGAAGGCTTCACCGAAGCATTTTTCACCAAGTGGTGGCGCTGCTTTCCTGAACGGTGGTTCCCGTTTCCTTACCCATGGTGAGTGTGGAAAGGGCCACTCAGCGTGCATGTGTGCAGAGGGGGGCAGACCAAATGTCAGAACCGTACTATGGACAATTACTGCCAAGACGCTGCTATGCCCAGCACTGTGCAAGCACTTTACAATACACTCTTCAAGTCAAATGATACTCAGGAGTGCACTGTTGCAAACTTGATGAGAGAAAGTGGGTGAGTCCAAAGAGGTGTGTCAAGAGGGGCACCACTGTGGTGGACACCGAGATTGCCTGATAGACTCATAATTTACTTCTAAGTATGTGTTTAGCATTTGTGTTCATGCTGAGTGGGTCCTGAGCATTGAGGACTGCAGAGAGAGCACAAAGATTAAAAGGGAAAGTTATTTCTTGGCAGCCAGGCTGTGTGCCTTGGTACTGAGTATCTGTTACTCGTTGGTGATGCTCATAATAGCTCTGGGAAGTAGGAATTATCACTGTCATTTTTCAGATCAGAAAAGTGGGAATCAGGTTAAGTACCTTGCTTAAGGTCACCCAGCCAGAATTGAAACCCAGGTCTATCTCCTTGTTCCTTGCTGTGTCCTATAGAAGACATGGTCTGTTTCTTCAGGTGAAGTTGTTTTCTAGAAGAAAAGGAAGGCCAGTTTACTTCTAGAACCATTCCAAAGAGAATTAAAACTGCTTTTTCAGGCCTTTTGTTGGATGATTTCTGTGCTTCTGCCTTTCTTTAAATTTGTCGTTTATTTACATGATCAAATACTCGGTGTAACAAGCTGATACAGGCTTCCTCCTTCATGCTGCTCCACCTCAGAAGGTTCACGACTTTTGCTTCCTCCTCCTCCCTTCTTCTATCTTGCCCTGTCTGCTGTTACTTCAGTCTCTTTGCCAAGAGAGGATGAATGGAGTATTTCTTTTCTCCCTCTATATGTTGTTTTAGCTGGATTTTATAAAACACCCCACCCACACAGACAAATCATGGCAGTAGAGTTTGTGTGTGTGTGTGTACATTTTACTATTAATTGATTTGGCATGACTGTTCTTCATGGACCTAATACTTCAGATATTGTCCTGACATTTTTCCCTCTTCACCCACCGCCCACAGTTTTCCCACCCTTGCCGAGCTCTCTGTTAGTCACGGAGTTAGGCTGGCTTGCCCAGTTTAACTACATTTTTCTCTTTTACACATTTTACAGGAGAAGACCTCTGAACAGATCACACCTTTTACGTGAGCTTTTTCCTGTGTTCACCTACCTGCCGTTTCCAAAAGAAGCCTCCTTGAAAAAGTGCTTCTTTCTTCAACCAGAACCTATTGTGGGGAGTAAGGTAGGAAATTTTGAGAGGACTTGGCTCTAGAATTTTTCTCATTTGGTACCTGGGCTGATGTCATAAAGCCTTCCCTGTGTGTCAACTTAGGGGGTGAATTGAGGGGTCAGCCACATAATCTAAAGTTCTCTCCTCCTCCTGCTTGCCAACAGACCTGACTTTTTACTGAAGACACACTTACAGAAAGTCTGGTTACCTTGCAGATGTATTTCCTCCCCTTAACACCTGGGGGCAAGTTACTTTTCTATATTAAAGGAAGTAAAATCCTAAAATTTGAAGGGTCCTGAGCATCCCGTTAGTCTGACTTCCCTACCTCCAAGTAGAAAGCAGGCAGACTATGAATGAATAGTATGTAAATGAATAGTCCAGCTTACTCATTTTATAGAGAAGGAAACTGAGCCCCAGAGAGAGAGTCATTTGCCCAAGGACACAGCAAGTTAATAAGAGGTCTCTCCTCACCCTCCACTCCCAGGTTGGCTTTCCCCAGAAAAAAACAAATGAGAAACTTCAGATAGAGAACCGGGAAAGCAAAAGGCTTGGGAGCATGGAGAGGTTTGGGAACAAAAGGGCTGACAAGCCTGTGCCTGAGGCAGGCAGCCCAGTGTGTGTGGTAGTGGTTCTCATCTCAGTCCGTGGCCAAGTACCCAGAGCCCACATTTACCGTCTCTGGGGCCAGCGGACTGGGCATAGCTGTTCTGTGTTTGTGTCTGTTTACTTTTCTCTGAATTGCTCTTTTTTTGAGTCTCATTCCTGAAGAAGGTTTTTGAGCCTGGATTGGTTTGGAATAATTAAAAGGATGAATTTTCCTTCATTAAAAAATTAAATTTGCTGAACTGTGACCCCTACCAACTCTGGGTTGTGTCTTTAACCTCCTGACACTATTGTTTGGCTCCAATTTGCTGAATCGTGTTAAAGGAATTTCAAAGCCTTTAAAAACAATCCTTCCATCTAGAAGTAAGAACTTCTGTCTGCCAGCTGTAGGGTGGAGGTGCTGGGCTGTTGCCTCAGATTTTAAAGAAGTTTATCCTGCTGTTTTCGGCTAGAACTCGGGGCCCTAGTATGATTTCATCTTCATAATTATGATATAATTCTGGGTGAGGGCCTTGATCTTTATCTTGGGTTTTCCCACTTGAACCTTAAGTTAATTTCACCAGTCTGCTTAACAGGGACACCAAGGAGCCCAGCCAAAGGGTTAAATACACAGTTACACAGACTGTCAGAGTCATCTTGTTGCAGTTCTCAAGGATGTTTTGGGAAGGGGAGTGGCCCAAATAGGCAAAAATCCTGAGAGTCTGATTTCTTAGAGCATCTGTTCCCCACCCTGGCCCAGGCTGTCCTTCCTCCACAGCCTTGTTACTCCGCCCTTGGTCCACATCCCTGTGCCCTGGACCCTGGTAAAGTCACATGTCTGTGGGCCCAGAATTCAAGAGGCAGCCTTGGGATAGAAGATAAGCAGTGGGGGCTGATTGTTGAGAGGCCCTGGGGGAAGGGGTGAGGGGCTCCAAGGCCCACTTTACCCACCCCACGGTGTTGCCTAGGGCTGGCCCACTCCATCCCGTTGTCAGTTCCTCCTCATCCTGAATGTGGAGGAACATGGTCCCACCCCCTCTCAGGCCTATATGAAACAGAGATACATCCGCTTATTTTTGTCTTCTGGGATTTTTTCAAGACTGCATATGTCAGGGCTTCTGCCAGTGTTACTACCAGTCAGTCACAGGCCAGCTCAAGACACTAGTCCTCCTTCTGTCACTATAGCAGCAGTTGAAATGGCTCTAGCGTTTCCATGGACACAGAGTCATGGCCAGGGCCTGTGGGAGCAACCAAGAGACCAGGGTTGGGAAGCAGGAGAAGATAGGGCCATATCCCAAGGCTCTAGAGGACCCAAGCGGTGAAGGAAAAACCAGGATGTGGCCCAGGGAGTCAGATTTCTTACCCCTGCTTTATAAGGGCATATAAAGAGCTTCCCTAGAGGGCAGGGGCTGGGAGGAGGGGGAACAGGGGAGGGAACAGGAGACGCTAGGGTTTTCTCTCACCATCTAGACAGGAAGAGAAGCCTGAGCAAGACCAACCTCTCCCTTTATCTCTACTCCCTGCCCCTCCCCAACCCCAGGGTTCACAGCTCTACCTGGTGCACAGCAGGTTGCACCTAATGCCTGTTGGTAGCAGTATTATGCCCTCAGGAGTGCAGTAGTTACCTGTGTAGGTGTATATCCTGTTATCTCCTTAGCTTTCAAAATCAGAGGCTGATCTTACTGTCATTAGTTTTTAATCAGTAGCAACATGTATCTGCTCACTTGAGTCTTGCCAAAAAGTATAAACTTGAACTTGCTGCTGTCAAAAGCCTAACAGTAAGTGATAATGTTCCATGGACCGTTGTCCGAAGGATATGCAAACTATCTATCTGGGTCAGACCAGACCCTCAGAAGATTGCCTATTTAGATCACCACGTGTTGGCCTCTGCTAGACTTTTGTTAAAATACAATTAGATATTTTGCCTTTGACCTACTTTGAAACTGTGGCTAGAAATAGTTGTGAATTATGAAGCTCATGCCGTTTCTGCTACAGGGCTGTCATTGAGGATGCTGCCCACAAAACTACACGATGTCTCTTTAGGAAAAACCATAGAAGAAATCTTACCCTGGTCTCAGTACCAGGAGATGCCATACTTAGGAGAAACTAGTTTGTTTTTGTCTTTTGGACGTAACTGTGAATTGTGTTCTTGGTACTGTTTTCCTCTTTGCTTAGGCTGCGAGGAAGCTCAGAGCCATATGTGTAAGAGTTTTTGTGTATTACTGTCCCGTGCTCCGGGGTTTTATTTTGTTTTCCTTTCCTTCCTTTTCTTCCCCCATGTCTTTTCCTCCAGATGCATAGGATGCATGACCTGTTTACCATTGGCAGCGGCGAGGCCATGTTGCAACTCATCCCTCCCTTCCAGTGCCGAAGACATTGCCAGTCCATGGCGATGCCACTAGAGCCAGGGGATATTGGTAGGTGGAGCCTCCGGCGGGCAAGGTCACTGGAGGGTCTTTTTACTTTTTAACTCAAAAAATATTCTAAAAATTAAATATTGCCTTCACAAAGATTCATTAAGTAGAGTCAAAAATAGCATTCTTTTATTAAAAAGGTCAATATTTATGCTTAGATGTAGTGAGAAAATGTAGCAGAGAGAAATGTCTTGTATGCACATTTAGAATGTATGTGTCCATTGGCTTTATTTATTTTTTTTTTTAGCCACACCACGTGGCTTGTGGGATTTTAGTTCCCCGACCAGGGATCGAACCCAGTTCCTCAGCAGTGAGAGCATGGAGTCCTAACCACTGGACTGCCAGGGAATTCCCTCCATTGGCTTCAGAGATTTCAATTTAGAAAGAATTATTATGGGGAGTATTTAGAGTGATCCTTTATTTTACGGATAAGGAGATTGAGATCCAGGGAGGAGAGGTGACCACCTCAAGGCCCCACCATCAGTTAGGCAAAGCATCAGTGTTAAGTGACTCCTTTCACTGAGTCAGGCCAGAGGAGGTACAGTTCAGATTTGAGGAAAGCCTTTCTGTGCCTATTTTGCTAATAAAATGATGCAGGCAGGATGTAAGGGCAGCAGCCACCCAAGGAAATACTGCATTCCGTGTGTGTCCCACAGCCAGGTCACAGCCTCACAGTCATCACTCACCCTTGGCTCCATGATTTCCCAATGTGACTTGTTCTGTACCTGATATTCTAAAAATCCGTTCCAAAGAAACAGCCTTGAATCAACTGCTGTCAGTAGCTGTCAGTTTGACAGTGGAATTTCCTTGGCAGCAGCACATAAATCAGCAAGCATCACCATCATCCTCCTTGTTTTTCTTGCCTCACAAAACCTAGGGGAGCCCTGGAGTTCCTGGCAGAGCCCAGACTGGTTTTCCAGTTGATTTCTTTTAATTTTATCTATTCGGAAGACCCCAATCCCTAGAAACCTCTCATCTCATTTGGAGGTCGGATGCAGACTGCGAACTGCCAAACTTTAACCCAACCAAGTTACATAACTTTTATTTCCATTTAAAAATGAAAAAATAAAAATAATGCACAAATTAAGCATTAACCGATAATGGAGCACAGCTGGTCTGGCACTTGAGAATTACTGCGGAAAAGAGGATTCTTATGTGGAAATTATTCCAAAACTGTCTTCCTTTAGTGGAGTGACGCTGCACAAGTCTGTATGGCATTCTGGGTTTGGAGTGTGTAGTTGTGCTTGAAAAAGTTTCTGTCTTATGTTCTACAAACGCCTGACAGTTCAGACAACTACAGAAACACTTGAGTTATCCAAATTCCATGTTTTCGGCTCCCACAAGCATCCAGAATGCCAATTATAGAATTAGGGAAAAAGAAAAAAAGATGGGTGAGTGGCAGTGATTCAAGAAGCTTTGCGCCACAAAGGCTGCTGCGGCTGGTCCAGAACAGCTTAAAATCCAGAGCTTGTTGTGCTGTGACCAGCAGACTGCTGACCAGAGGGGAAAGAGCCCTGTGGTCGGCAGTGTCCATGAAGGCCAGCACATGACAGGAACGTCGAGAACTAATGGAGACCGACCAGAGCAAGGGGAAGCGGGCAAGTCAGGAGAAGAGTGGAGGTGGAGAGGGCGGAGGAGGACAGTGGACACTTGAAGCAGCGGCAGAAATAGAAGCAGTGGCCGCAGCTGCCACAGTGAAAAATGAGGGCAAGAAAGCAGACCCTGACAGTGGAGGAGACTAATTTAGTGGCTGCAGGACAGGTGGCAGCTCCTGCACCTAAGAGACCCTTAAGGATAGCACTGTGACAAGCAGGTTCTGTGTTTTTTGACAAAATAAGCATTATCCTGTGAAAGCGGAGGGGAAGGGGATCACCAGAAAACCTGTGACGGGCGGTGTTTTCAAGAATGACGTGGGTGTCAGTCGGGCATCAGAGGTTGATGCTGGTGAGCCCACACACCTGCCAGGATGGTACAGTCACGGCTCGTAGTAACCTTTCTGGAGTCACCAAGTAGAGGGCACATCCGTTCAGCGCTGTCAGTTTAAAGATGGGTGGTATATATCATTCTCTAGAAATGTTTCCATCAGGAAGTTATTGAAGTGTTAAAATTGTGTAACTTTACCTTCCTAGCCTATTCCTGTCGCTCAAATGATATAGGTCAGTGTTTCCTAATCGATTCTTCGGATCACTCGTGACCCTAGGGGGCAAACAGGAGCCCCTTGGAAAGACCCTTGGCAAATAGGGCTCTTGAGTCATTGACTTTGGGAAATGCCTTTCTTGTTGAAACATAGTATACATTAGTGTACAAAAGGCTCTGAGAAGCCTTGGAGAAATCCAGTGTTTTTCAAACTTACTTGACCAGGGAACCCTTTTTCCTTGGACTATTTTATGGGATGCTACTGTCTGCAGAATACAATTTAGGAAATACTGGTTTGGGTTAATCTGGAAGTTCTGTAATGAGACCATATTATGTATAACCTCAGGAGAATTGGATAGGGGGTCCTGGCGCCCCTCAGAACCCGTCTGTCTTCTTGCTGAAAAAAATGAGACCTGAGAATTGATGCCCCATATCAGCCTTATCTAGAGCATCCTGCTTTTGTAAACCTGCTGAATGGTGATTCACAATTACCCAGGTGAGGGCTGGTGATGAAGCACTTTGGTTCATAGTGGCTCCCATTGGCTGTCAGGTTACAGAGAGGACTGATAATAACTGGGGATACTTATGCCAGGAAGAGCTAAAAGACCTCCAGAGCAAGCATTGCCTCTGAGTCTGTAGGTGAATCTGAGGGCAGCTCTGGTGGACCTGCCTTGCTCGTGCCCACGGGTAGGCCTGACATTCACATGCTTTCCTTGTTCGTGTCTCCCTTCAAGGCTATGCTGGCGCCACCCACTGGAAGGTCTACATTATAGCCAGAGGGGTCCAGCCTTTGGTCATTTGTGATGGAACCACCCTCTCACAACTGTAGGAAACAGAACTAAAGGAACAGGTTTGAGAGCTGAAGACCGGATCGAAAGGGGGAAAATAAAAACAAAAAACGATGAAACCACTTTCCAGGGGTTGGTTGCTTAGTTGCCTGCCCTGTGCATGCGTGTGTGAGCCAGTTGTGTGCTGGAAGCAAAGGCCAGAGCCCAGCCCTCCCAACTCTTACAGCCCAGTTGCTTGGCCAGGACCTTGCCAATACCCATCTGTGAGAGACTGGCCTCTTCCAGGCCTTTTGGCACCAAAGCCTTGAGGCTGCCCTTCAGGCAGGGAGCACGGTTGATACCTTCCCTCACTTGCATGACATGATCCCCTCTGCTGGCTCCCTGGCCACGAGAGGGCAGTCACCAGGTCCTGACTTTAGAGCCATCCTCTACCAGGTGGGCCTGCCTGTCCTCTCTTCCTGGTCACACCACCCTGTACTGTTTTTGGAAAGCCATGGATGATTAAAGAAGTCATTGCAGTTTCCCAAGCAGAATGGAATCTAGAACCGGTGAAAAAGGATCAAATAACCTCAAACTGCACTCAAGAAGTGCACTTCTTTCCCAGTGTCCATGGCTTTTGGAGTATCAGCGATGCCAGGTCGGAGTCTGATTGTAATTGAAATGGTAATTCCTAAGGTAATTCTTGTCTCCATTCTATCAGTTCTTATGCCTCTCCCCTCCCTCCCCTTCTCCCTTGCCTATCTGGATGGCTTCTCAGAAGTTGGGCTCCTGGTCTCCCTCCCTTGGATGGGCCAGCGCCCTTTACTGCTGAGGCAGCACTGCTCTTGTCAACTATGTTGCTTTTACCAAATGTCTTCGGAGGGGGAGAGGGTGCCTCCCCGGGTTTGATCTTTAGGGTCCAACTTTCTGCAGGAAAGATGTTTTACAGACGTGTCAAGCTGATGTTGTAATGTGGTTGGGGAAGGAACTCCAGACCCAGAGTCTTGGCCAGCTGGGCGTACGACTGTGTGACCCTCTGTCTTGAAATGATTTCTCTCTCTGTACTGGGAGCCAAGGTGAGGTGTTTTTATTTTTTGTGAAATTATAAAATCATGTTTTTTTTTTTTTTTTTTTTTTTTGCGGTACACGGGCCTCTCACTGTTGTGGCCTCTCCCATTGCAGAGCACAGGCTCCGGACGCGCAGGCTCAGCAGCCATGGCTCACGGGCCCAGCCACTCCGCGGCATGTGGGATCTTCCCGGACTGGGGCACGAACCCGTGTCCCCTGCATCGGCAGGCGGACTCTCAACCACTGCACCACCAGGGAAGCCCAAATCATGTTATTTTGATTGGATGATTCACTATGCTCATTGTTTTCCCCAAGTGCTTTTAGTGTGTCTTAAGTGTGTAAAGAAGGACACTCTTTTCTTGTTTCCTTTTTCCCTTTATTATTCCTTTATCGACTCTTAAAAATCTGGCTTCTGAAAATGCCATTGCCAAGTTGAAGAAAAAGCAAACCACACTGCAGCCCTGGTTCTGAACTGCAGAAATCAAACAGATACTGGAGGTGTCTGTGTCGAGTTACAGACCAGAGGCAGACAGTGGTGAGGGAAGAGGGTGGGTGTGACTCCTTATGGGGTCTTCATCCTCGCAGGCACCCCTGCACCTTGTCCCCAGGCCCTCTTTCTCTACACATCTCACGAGCAGCAGTGAGGATCGTCAGGTGCTTGAGTGGCCTGTGTGTGGGCTTGTAAAGGACATGGAGGGTTCGCAGAGTCCAGGGTGGAAAAGCTCAGAGCCTCCTCCACAGTCTTGAGTGAAACTAGGATGAATTGTACATGAGGGAATTTTTCCTTAAAGGAATCAGGCCTTGTGTGAATTGATACAGGAAAAACAAAACTTTGTGTCCATATGAAAGTCACTCTACTAAGCAGTTACAATTTAAGAGGTTTTCGATCAGAGATCATTTGGAGGCCAGCTTTGTGCAAGTTTTTTGAGCCTTTTCAGTGTCCTTACCCCCACTGCACAAGGGGAAGGTTTATACGTAAACAAGTTCTTTAGCGGCCTCTCAGCGTTTTTCTTAAATTAGGTCCTCTGGGTTAACAAAAGACAGGGTTCCTTAGGAGCAAAGTAACTGTTTTGTTGATGGAAATTTCTGTTTTTATGAATTACCCTGTGTTCCTTCCCCATTTTACTCCAGCCCTTTACACCTTAAATGTTCATAAAATACCTTCCTCAGCTCAAAACTGAAAAACCCTTGTATGTGTTGGTGTTCTGAGTCATCCTCTGGGAGGTCCCCTGAGCTGTCTGCAGTTCAACAAAGAATGGTATGGCAGCAGATAAGTAGAGACTTTTTAAAATCATTTAAAAATCTGTCCAGTTCAGAATTGAATATAGATTTATGTTAGGGGAGAAGTTCTTCAAAGAGGTTTTCCACTTTTAATTACTGGATACTGAGAAGTAATTCACCTTTTTCTCAAGGTAATTCTGAAAAGCAGAATCTACCACTGACCAGTCAATGATCAATGGGTTGCCGGCCAATTCCTTTCTAGTTATCCAAGTCTTTGTGTGAGGGTGCCGCAGGATCTCCCCTGCTCACCTAGCTCTCAGCTCCTCCATTGAAGCAGCAAAAGTCCCTCCACGTTTCCCGGTGTGGGAAAAGGGTCATAAAGATGAGGAAACAGGGTCGGGGGGCTGGTGGGACCACATAACTCCCCATCTCTACCACCACAGTAAGAGCAAAACCGCAGAGCTTGCTTTAAACAGAGGGACTTGCTCTCGTGAATTTGAGTTGTTTAGTAAGAGGTCACATGGCGGTGACCTCCGCGCATGGGTTAGGTTCCCTTTCTTGTCAGCTCCCAGAGCAGAGGCTCGTGTCCCCAGATTTCAGCTCTCAGGGGAGAAAGGCTGCTTTGACACCAGTTTGAAGTATTATATCCAGGTGTCCTGAGGTCCCCAGGAGTCAGGTGTTGAACAGACTCTACACCTGTTCTGGCTTATGAAGAGAGGTAGAACTTATCCTCTCGCCACTCTCAATTTTTCAAGGAAAGGAGAGAGTGAAATAACTGGTTTATGAAAACAGAATCTGCCTCTTCGGCAAAATACAAAACGTCTATGAAGTGGACAAATTTGGGGTCATTTTCTGAGAGAAAGAAATAGTAACATTTGTCCAGTCCATTCCAGCTTGAGTGTCTTGAGGGGCTTCCCTGGTGGCACAGTGGTTTAGAATCCGCCTGCCAATGCAGGGGACATGGGTTCAAGCCCTGGTCTAGGAAGATTCCACATGCCGCAGAGCAGCTAAGCCCATGCACCACAACTACTGAGCCCGTGCGCCACAACTACTGAGCCTGCGCGCCTAGAGCCCGTGCTCCGCAACAAGGAGAAGCCACCGCAATGAGAAGCCCATGCACCACAGAGAAAAGTAGCCCCTGCTCGCTACAACTAGAGACAGCCCGCGTGCAGCAACAAAGACCCAACACAGCCAAAAAAAAAATTAATTAATTAAAAAAAAAAGTGTCTCGATATACATGATCTCTGATCTTTTGTCAGTCCTGTAAAGCAGGTATTAGATCCTCATTTTACAAGTAAAGAAACAGGACAGTCCTGGGGCTGAGGGCTGTCCTGTAGATGGCTGGTTCCACCAATAATGGTTCCACATTATTTTCCTGCTACAGCAAGTATGGTGCCCAGGAATGAAGCTGTGGGTTTAATTGACTCAGGTGTGCCCAGCCAGGTAGGAGAACCTAGGGGCAGGGTCAGCAAGCCGGGAACTCTTCAGGGTTTGTTTTCAAAACTGTTTTAACCAGAAATGGAGAGAATCTAACAGATGACTTTTGTAAAAAGGCTTTCACTTTTTCCCTCCCCATCTGAAAGCTCTTTTAAGAGTGAATGTGGCTGGAACACAACCATGTCCAGCCATCTTCCCATCACCACAAGTTTCCAGATGTGTGACCAGAAGAAGGACTCTGCCCAATTCCGGTTGTGGGTCCCCTTGGAGTTTACATCACTTGTTTTTGAGTTCTCGGTTTTCTATTCCCTTCTTCCAAAACCCAGCATACACCTCAGCGTAGGAACAATTATTTTAAAACAAAATAGTTCCTCAGCTGCAGGTGATGGCCTCAATCATTTTAGTACAGTCTAGATGATATTTTGCTCATTAACCAGTGCCTTCCATTGTGAAAATTCAAAACCTCAAAGCAGATGTTTGCTTCTCATCTAATCCTTGTCCAGCAGAAGGCCAGGTCGTAGGGGAAAGTGAAGTCTGGTTGCAAGGAGAAAGACGCTCTTGTCTACCTTTTGAGAATCAATTATTAAACAGGAATCTCTTAGGCTTTTGAGTTCTCCTATCGATGGAAGAAAAACTCTCCTGAGTTACAAGTTCCACACTCATTAACTTTCATTTTTAAACTTTTTCACCCACTAAAATTGGTTGAAGGACGGGAGTGCCAGAGATGTGCTTTAAAATAGCATTTTGGTTTGAGAGCCTCTCCACGTTTGGACCTGCGTATATTGGGTCCAGAGCAGACGCATATCTGAGCCAGGAGGCTATGAAGGTCAGGCGCTTATGGAGAGAGCCCTGTCACAAATGAAAAATGGGAGGCTCTGGGAACGTGCTGTGTCGCCATCAGCCTCCCCATATCTCCAGCAGCTTCTTCTGCAAAAGCATCTCAGAGAAGATGGACGGGCGGTCTCCCTTGTGCACCACATCCGAGTCCACCCACCGGGCGCAACGTGGCTTTAAGTGCTGGCCTTGGTGAGAAACCTTCCAGCCAGCTCGTCTATGGTCCAGGTCCTCTAGTGTCTGGTTTCCCTGTCCTGCGTAATTTAAGCATTAGAGCTATAAATCTGTTATTTCTCCCTCTCTGGAGACTGTGAAATGTCCAGCCCTCTTCAGAATAGTAGAGAGAAGAAATGTTAACTGCAAGTGGAGGCCTGGAACTGTCCAGACATGGTGGGGCTGCCCACAGGCCATTCCTCCTGTCTTCATGCAGCTGAAATCTGTCAGTCAGCCCACATCAATCCAAGAGTGAGCCACAGCTGCAAGCACCCGTGCTGAGGATGGAAACCAATTTAGAGTTTCAGACAGAAATTGGAGTGTTGGGACATCTGCTTTGTGCCAGGCATAATTGTCCTCATTATTCCTAACAACAGCTCTGTGGGGTAGGTGAGGTCAGCAGTGTCCCACCCTTCAAACTTCAGCCCCTCAGAGCACTTCCAGCCTGTCAAGGAACAAACTCGCACTTAACCTATGAAAATTGGTGACGGAAACTGACAGACCTGTGGCATTCCCAGAGAAGCCCCAGCCTCATAGGCGACTTTCCCTCCAAACTTCTCTCCATAGTTTCACCCTCAGAAAAGTGCTGGCTGTGGTCTCTTCCTCCCCCTCCCTCCTGGGGAAAGGTCAGTAACAGATGCCTAGGCTGGGGGAGAACACTGGAGAGGCAAAGGGAAGCAGGAACTCAGTGCTCAGCCTCTTCCTCGCCGCCATCAGGGACGGGAGCCAGGACGACTGCAGCTCGTCTTCAGGGAACCAGGGTGGTGGGCCTGGGTGGTCCCAGTGAGCAGAGGAAGGGGGACACCTGTCCCGCCACGAGTGCTCCAAATGGTCTAAGCTCTTACTCTGTGTTCAGTGTGGAATGTTGACCATAACTTAATGTCCTGCAAACTTGTAAAGAATGTATGTAAATTAAAGTTTTATGTAACAAAAATTTTTACTTTTTGCAATTAAAAGTGTGTATGTTGGTTGATAAGAACTTTCCTGTACTTGATGTCATTCTTTGGTTTCCAGTTTTCTCTTCGCCCGTAACTCGGACACTTGTAGCCACATCCTACTCGTGAGGCAGGCCTCAAGGCTCTTCTGTGGGCCTCCGGGTTACCTGTCCACATGGGCCTTGGTCCTTCTAACACCTACACCCGGCTTTGTACTCGCCTGCGTTCACAGATTCTTCTGTTATCCCTGTTCTAACCCTTTGCCCACAATGACTTCTGATCTCCTGTTCCATGAGTTCTCAAATCTCAGTCCTCCTGTTAATACTCTCCCCTGTTCTTGCACTTTGCCCAAAATTCAAATGAGACCCTCAACGCCATTTTCCTTCTCCCAGACGGCTGCACACAGCCCAGGTGCCCTCACAGTGTCACTTCATCCGTGGATGTCCTTGGTCCTTGCAGGAGAACAGCCAGGCCCCCTTGCTGGCTCACCCCCGCTGCCACAAGATTAGGGCCACTCAGCACTCAACTCAGTCGAGATTTGATTTAAGTCATTTTTGTGTGTTCATTTTTTTATAATTTCTTTTTAATATATGCATAGTTTTATATAAATGCATAAATATGGCCACTTCTTATATAGTGTTTAGTGTCCTGTTTTCTTTTATTACTTGCTGCACCCTTCTCCCTCCCTTCCCATGTCAGCTAAATGTAATATATACACAGCCATACCCTGCCATGTATCTTTCCACACTTTCTTCCTTGTTCTCTAATCACAATCAGAAATCATAAGATTTTTGTCATTGCTTTGCCAATATTGGGATCATATTACAGGCACTTGATGTTTCTTGCTTTTCTTACTCAATACCCCACAGAGTTCTCTTCAAGTCAGCTGGCATAGCTCTCTAATCCATTCTTTTTAATGGCTAATATTCCATGGTATGAATTCAACCGTTGTCTTGTTGGTAAATCACATCCTTGTTGGTAAATGAATATCCGGATTGTAAGTCAAGAAGTCTGCAGTTAATTTTTAAAATACTTGTTTTTAAAAAATGTATATCCCTTCTTATTTGCTCCAAGTCTCATGTAGGTTCTTCAAAAATTATCCCATTCCACAGTGCTATTCATTTACCTGCTTGAAAACTGCACTTCAACATAAATAAATAGGTAGATAGATAAATAAATAAATAAAAGTAAGGCTTGATTCCATGGAAAAAGGTGGCAGAGTTGCCTGTTTTCAGTCCTCTTCTTCCTCAATCCCTCTGTAGCCCTTGACACTGACCTGTGGAAAACACCTCCCTCCCTCGGCTTCTGTGAAACTCACTACTCCCTTCCTGAACCTCCTCTTTCCACTTGTCTCCGCTGTAGGATCTTCTGCCTGTCTCTGAAACACTGGTCTCCCCTACCAGTCTGCCCTTGGGTTCTCCTCTTTTCTTTCTCCCCGGGAGAGATCTCAACTCTGTGCTTTACCTTCCATCCATGGGCAACCTCCATGCCCAGCCCACTTCTCACTTGAGCTCTAGTCCTGTAAATCCAAGTGTCAGGAGCTCATCTCCATCAGCTGTCTCCCAAAGCACCTCTACTTCTAGTCAGGACCAAGCTCTGGAGCGTTTGCCTCCTTGTCACATGTCCAACCCCCTGGCTACTGCCTCAGTTTAGAACCTTGCTGTTTCACTCCTAGGCTTTGCCAGTAATTGCCTAATATGTTTCTCTTTTTTTTTAGGCTGTGAATTCATGACTTTATTTTTCTTCCAGTTTTTTTTTAATTGGAGTATAATTGCTTTACCATGTTGTGTTAGTTTCTGCTGTACAATGAAGTGAATCAGCTGTATATATACCTATATCCCCTCCCTCTTGGACCTCCCTCCCACCCCCCCGACCCCCCACCTCATTTGTTTCTCACGCACATCCCACCATCCCAATTCACCGTCCACTTAGCTGCCGCAGTGATCTTTCTAAAGCACGTGTTACTTCACTTCCGTGCTCAGCACTCCTCAATGGCTCTCCCTTACCCACAAGACAAGAAGTCCTGGCTGGCCCCTCCAGCCTCATTCCACTTCTTGGCTTTGCCTCCCCTCCTCATCTCCTGTGTCCCACCTCTACTAGACCATCCATAATTCCTGGAAGCATCCAGGCTATGTGTGTGTTTTGTGTGTGTGTGTGTGTGTGTGTGTGTGTGTGTGTGTGTGTGTGTGTGTGTTAAGAGCAGTTTTAGGTTCATAGCAAAACTGAACAAAAAGTTCAGAGAGTTCCTGTATACCCCCGGTCCCACACAGGCACAGCTTCCCCACCACTGACTTCCTGCACCACAGTGGTACATCTGTCACAGTCAGTGAACCTACACTGACACATCATCACCCAAAATCCATAGTCCATTTGCATTAGGGGTCACACTTGGTGTTCTACATTCTGTGGGTTTGGACAAATGTATACTGACATGTATCCATCATTATAGTATCATACACAATATAATATATAGAATAGTTTCACTGCCCTAAAAAATACTCTGTGCTCTGCCACTTCAACCCTCCCTCCCTGTTAACCCCTGGCCACCACTGATCTTTTTACTGTCTCCATAGTTCTGCCTTTTCCAGAGTGTCATATAGTTGACATCAATCACACAATATGTAGCCTTTTCAGACTGGTTTCTTTCACTTAGAAATATGCATTTGAGTTTTCTCCATGTCTTTTCATAGCTTGAAAGCTCATTTCTTTTTAGCGCTGAATGATATTCCATTGAATGTACCACAGTTTATCCATTCACCTACTTGGTTGCTTCCAAGTTTTGGCAATTATGAGTAAAGCTTCTGTGAACATCCATGTGCAGGTTTTTGTAGGGACATAAGTTTTCAAGTCCTTTGGGTAATACCCAAAAAGCACAATTGCTGGATCGTATGATAAGAGTAATGTTTAGTTTTGTAAGAAACTGCCAAGCTCTTATAAAATGTCTGTACCATTTTGCATTTCCACTGATAATGAATGAGAGTTCCTGTGCTCTTCATCCTCATCAGCATTAGGTATTGTCAGCGTTCTGGATTTTGGCCAGTTTAATAGTTGTATAGTGATACCTCATTGTTTTAATTTGCAATTCCCTATAACATATGATGTTGAACATCTTTTCATATGCTTACTTGCCATCTGTGTATCTTCTTCAGTGAGGTGTCTGTTCAGACCTTGGCCCCTTTTGTAATCAGGTAGTTCATTTTTTTATTGTTGAGTTTTAAGACTATGTATATTTTGGATAATAGTCCTTGATCAAACGTATGTTTCGTAAATATTTTCTCCCAGTTGGTGGCTTCTCATTCTCTTGACATTATCTTTCATAGTGCAGAAATTCAAAATTTTAATGAAGTCCAGCCTATCAATTGTTTCTTTCATGGATCATGCCTCTACTGTTGTATCCAAAAAGTCATCCCCATACCCAAGGTCACCTAGGTTTTCACCTATGTTATCTTCTAGGAGTTTTATAGTTTTGCATTTTACATTTAGGTCCATAACCCATTTTGAGTTAATTTTTATGAAGGGTATAAGGTCTGGGTCTAGATTCTTTTTTTTTTTTTTGCGTTACACGGACCTCTCACCGCTGTGGCCTCTCCCATCGCGGAGCACAGGCTCCGGACACGCAGGCTCAGCGGCCATGGCTCACGGGCCCAGCCGCTCCGCGGCATGTGGGATCTTCCTGGACCGGGGCACGAACCCACATCCCCTGCACCGGCAGGCGGACTCTCAACCACTGCGCCACGAGGGAAGCCCTAGATTCATTTTTTGGCGTGTGTGTGTCCAGTTCTTTCAGCACCATTTGTTGAAAATACTATCTTTGCTTCATTGTATTGCCTTTGCTCATTCGTCAAAGATCAATTTGCCATATTTATGTGGATCTATTTCTGGGCTCCCTACTCTGCTCTATTGGTACTTTGTCTCTTCTTTTTCCAATACCACATTGTTTTGATTACTGTAGCTTTATAGTAAGTCTTGAGGTCCAGTATTGTCAGTTGTCTGACTTTATTCTTCTCCAATATTGAGTTGGCTATTCTGGGTCCTTTGCCTTTCGTAAACTTCAGAATCAATTTGTCGAAATTCACAAAATAACTTGCTGGAATTTTGATTGAGGTTGCGTTGACTCTGCAGATCTAGTTGCATCCAGGTTGTTTTAAATTAGAAGTTATAATTCCTATCCCATGATAATATTTTTATACTCCAATATGTCCTTTTGCTCAGTTTGAATTCCATTGTATTAGGGCACATTCCTTCAACATGACACATGTACTTTAGGCTTTCTTAATAAATCAAACTGACAAGCCTCTAGGTACCATGTTGAAGATAGATATTTCACCAATCTTATTTTTTCATAATAATGACTTTGTTATTTCTATAAAAATGATTCATCTTATAAAGAATTGAAGACAGTTTGATCTTATGAAAACCTCCACCCAGCGATAACTACTGACTTTAGGTGAACAGCATTCTAGGTATCTCGAGGGTATTTCTAGTTAGAAGGCTAGATAGAAATGCTTTTATTAAAATGGGCCCAGTCATGCCATTTAAAGAATAAAAACACTACATCAATTTTATGTGAATGTAACAGAAGAAAAAGAAAGTGAAGTAGACATTTCTTTCCCACACACAAAAAAATTAATTCCTAAAAGATCTCTGTGAAGTTAAGATGACGAGAAACATTGAGAAACTACAGCTGTTCTTAATAAGGTTTCCTTTTTAGATGTCATGGTTCAAGGCTCTGAAGATAAGGGACTAGCCTGCTCTTTTACCAACATTATCTCTTCCTCTACTTCCCAATTTGTGTGAATTATAACTACATTGACATTATCAGGGTCTATTGCATTTCCTTCTGCTCTGAAACCATAATTCTCAGAGTTATTTAGCCTTCATTTTATATTTAAAATGATTTGTGACTCATCACCAGTACTTTTACCATCACTTCTTCATTCCTGAGTTGTTTTTAAACTCTCAGTTGGCTGAATCATCACTAAGTTTTTCAAGGATGGCTCATCAACGCTGTGTTTTCTGTATTTGAGAATGTTTCTGTGGTCTTTGTGCTTGAATATGACTTGGCTGAGTAAAGTATTCTTGCATCACATTTCCTTTTGCTCAGAACTTCGGAGGCATTTCTCCATTGTCATTTGGCAGCATTGACTGTTGGTAGGGACAAGACAGGCCAGCCTAAGATTCCCCTTTAAAATGAAGGTGCCTTTCTTTTTTTCTTTCTTATTCTTCCTCCCCTCTTTTTCTTTCTTATTCTTCCTCCCCTCCCCCCCCGCTCCTCATTCTTCCTCCTCTCCTTCTTCTCCTTTTCTCCTCCTTTTTTTTTTTTTTTCCCCAAATAAATGTATTTATTTATTTATTTGGCTGCGTTGGGTCTTCGTTGCTGTGCGAGGGCTTTCTCTAGTGGCGGCGTGCGGGGGCTACTCTTTGTTGTGGTACACGGGCTTCTCATTGCGGTGGCTTCTCTTGTTGAGGAGCACGGGCTCTAGGCACGCAGGCTTCAGTAGTCGTGGCATGCAGGCTCAGTAGTTGTGGCTCGCGGGGTGTAGAGCGCAGGCACAGTAGTTGTGGCGCACGGGCTTAGTTGCTCCGCGGCATGTGAGATCTTCCCGGACCAGAGCTCGAACCCGTGTCCCCTGCATTGGCAAGCGGATTCTTAACCACTGCGCCACCAGGGAAGTCCTCCTCCTTCTTCTTCATCTGTGTGCCTGAAGAATTCATTCTTTCTTGTTTATCAGTTTTTCCTGGAAAAAGGTGTGCGCTTTTTTTTTTTTGGCCACACTGCGCGTGGCTTGGGGGATCTTAGTTCCCCGACCAGGGATTGAACCCGGGCCCCTGCAGTGAAAGCGCCAAGTCCTAACCACTGGACTGCCAGGGAATTCCCAAAGTGTGCTCTTTTGAGTTGCAATTCCATTCTTCATTCTGGGGAAGGTGGTTTGTATTTTCTTTAAAATGACTACTTTTTCTTTTCCATTTGTTAGGTTCTCTGTTTCAGATTCTATATTTATTCCTTTGTTTCATTGTCTTGATCTTTTATGACTAGTGTCTTCTCTTTTTTAATACTTACCTTTTTTTCTCAAAAGGAAGAAAAAAAGCCATCTTACGAAGTTCTCTCAATGGTCTGTGGTTCCAAAGAATGGAGCCATTTTCTCTCTGTGTTCATCGTGGGCGGAGGGAAGTGTAGGGGCTCAGCTCAGCCCGAGAAGCGCACGATTTACCCACAGCTTGTGGGCTGGCTGGAGGCTGGCCTGACCTTGGGGCCCCACTCTTGGCAAAGATAGTGAAGATTCCCTGATTGACTTTCACGCCTGATTGACTTTCACGCCTTCTAGGTTAAATCTCTTTAGAAAAATCTCAGAGTTACCCAAACAGAATAAAAATATCCTTTCTTATTTTGGGGAAAGATTTGCACCGACATCTAAAATAACCCCATTTAAGCTTTTGAAATGGTGTATAGTAGAACTTCGGTGTCTCTCCAGAGATCAGTACCTGCGCTGTCATCACAGGGTAAAAAAAAAAATTCAGTATGTAAATAAAATGGGAAAAAAAAAAAAGATGAACTGCTTTCTCAGTTGCCTGCAAAGCAGAGGCAGAGTTCTTTAGCAGGCCTGCTTGCACAAATGCAAATGTTGAGATGACTTTCCATAATGTATAAAAGCAAACTCGGCCAGGCACTGATCGTGAAATGAACTCACAAATGACTGTACACAGCTGGTGTAAATCAGTGCCACCCGGCAAAACAGAGGAGCCCGATCAGGGCTTGGTTGTTGCTTTTCTTGAATTCTTTCTTAATATATCTGTTTTTTTAAAAAAAATGATTCTGTCAACTGGGATTATTACACTGCATAATGATATTTTTTATGTCCAAACATATGAATAAAATTACTTTCTCACCATGTATATTATGGTTATACATGCTTTCTGAAAGTGAATTAACACAGAAATAAATCTGTGATGTCAAGAATGTACATTAACCTGTTTGGGCCTTATAAATATGTAAAAATAGCATCTAGCTTTTTGCCTCTCTGTGGAGGTATACTATCTTATGCTGAATCTAGAACTGGACATTTTGTGTATTAGCATATACAATTACATTTACTTGATACAGTTTAACAATAATTTTTTTTTCTTTTTTTTTGCGGTACACGCACCTCTCACTGTTGTGGCCTCTCCCATTGCGGAGCACAGGCTCCGGACGCACAGGCTCAGTGGCCATGGCTCACGGGCCTAGCCGCTCCGCGGCATGTCGGATCTTCCTGGACTGGGGCACGAACCCGTGTCCCCTGCATCGGCAGGCGGACTCTTAACCACTGTGCCACCAGGGAAGCCCTAACAATAATTTTTAAAATACCATGTGTTGGGTGTTGTACCTGGTGGTCTAGGGAATACAATAAAAGGCTTTAATGTAGTCTTATTATGAATACCATAAAAAAAAACTTACCTTTTTTCTCATTTACCATGATTATCTTAAGTCTTCCCTCCATATCAGTTTATTTTTCAGCCATATCTACTCAGTTTCTTGTTACTTCTGATATGTTAGTTTTATAAAAGTGCCATCAGTTTGTTCCCTTTTTATCTCGTTCTGTCATTTCACCTTTGCTTACTTCTTGAATTCATGTTGTTGTTAATTTTTTTTAATTTTATTTTATTATTTTTGATTGCGTTGGGTCTTCATTGCTGTGCACGGGCTTTCTCTAGTTGTGGCGAGCTGTGGCTACTCTTCATTGTGGTGAGCAGCGGCTACTCTTCATTGTGGTGCGAGGGCTTCTCATTGCGGTGGCTTCTCTTGTTGTGGAGCACAGGCTGTAGGCGCGTGGGCTTCAGTAGTTGCAGCACATGGGCTAAGTAGTTGCGACACGTGGGCCCTAGAGTGCAAGGGCTTCAGTAGTTGTGGCTTGTGGGCTCAGTAGTTGTGGCTCGCGGGCTCTAGAGTGCAGGCTCAGTAGTTGTGGCGCACGGGCTTAGTTGCTCCTTGGCATGTGGGATCTTCCCAGCCCAGGGGTTGAACCCATGTCTCCTGCATTGGCAGGCGGATTCTCAACCACTGCGCCACCAGGGAAGTCCCGTTAAATTTTTCTGTAGTTCAAAATGCTGTAGGAAAATTTTTTTCTGTTCCTTGGGTTACATTTTTTTCTAGACTTGGTTTTCATCGATCACATACATGTTCCTTTCTTTCATATATTTCTGTAGCTACCCTGCCATTTCTTTTCAATGTCTCATGCTTAACATGGCAGCTCTGGCCAAACCTTTTGTTTGTTTCTGTATAATCTGGGTACATTCTCAATTCTAACAGCATCTGTACCCACCACTAAGATTTTACAAATGCTAATGTTTTACCATATTAACGAAGTATTGACTTATGCAACCCATTTAGCACTTGCCACAAAAGCCCCATCTTTGCACTTTCTTACCTGAGGATCCTCCTCACCAGGTAGACAGCTGAGACTCTCTCTCCCTGTCTTCCTGACCTCGAGTCGACTTTCTCTGTCTTCACTCTGTCCTGATCAGGAACTCATATTTTCTCAACTTCCTACCATATTCCATCTTCTTGTTCAAAAAAAAAAAAAAATCCTTATTTTCCATCCCCACAAAGTGAAAGTACTGAAAACTAAGTTAATGAAAACCTTGTAAATCTAAGAAACTACAGCATTAGTGTAAAAGCCAACTCAATAGTCCCTTCCTTTTCATCCACTCAGGCACATACCCACACACAGGGCCTCCTTGGCCCTCAGGAGCCTCCCCCTGAGGTGGAAGGGCCAGGGACTCAGGAGCCAAAGGCCTCAGTAGGAATCCCACTTCTGGCTTGCTGGGACACTGACCTTCGGGAGGTCCACTGACCTCTCTGGTTTTGGTTTCCTCATCCCTAAATCAATGCAGCTAATCCTGTCTTCGGAACATCAGTATAAAGATACCTGACACCAGGTATGTGAAGGGCCCAGCTCTGTCCCTGCACAGATCAGGGACTCGGTGTGTTCTCCCACTTTCCTCTCATCCTCAGCCTGTGTCCTCTCTCACAGTTAGCTTCTGCCCTCCACTGTGGACAGCCCTCCTCCAGCCTCAAGAGCCATCCTTGAAATCACAGGCAGAGCTAGACCAGACCCCAAAGGTTCTCTAATCACCCCCTCCCTTTTTATGAATAGGTAAAGCTGAGGCCCGTAGTTAGTGGCTGAATCAAGAGTGGAAGAACCCACCCAGTGCTCCCGACCACCAATCCTCTTAGGTTGATGGAAATACTGTCTTTCTGCTCCCCGGTACCCTGCATAGTCCTCTCCTTGGCTCCCCTTAGCCCAGTTCCATCCTGAACCCTCGGTAAAAATCACCTGAAGATATCACCTCCCAGCCTCCCACCAAGCTCAGCCTTCATCCTCTTTGCTGGCTCCCAGCATTTAATGCTTTCCTTCACCCTGCCTGGCCCGGGTTTGTGGAACAAGGACAAAGCTCGTTCTTTTCAGCTGAATTCATCACCAGCTCCTTCGAGAGGCTGGGTCCTTCAATGTTCTGTCAGAGGCCCCATGCTGCTCTCCTGCCCTCTGGTTCCCTAAGGCGGATCATGTGGACAGAGGCAGCCACATTCTCCTTCCACCCACACAGATCCCTTCCTGACTGAGGACAAAACTCTACACAGATGTGCAGCCAACAGCATACTTACGAGGCTTCGGAGAGAACTGTCTTGGCCCAGAAGATACTTCTTGGCCCTCAGGCTCCCCAACTCCTGCCCGACCCACAGTGCCTGCAGGTCTGTCCTCTGCCAGTCTCCAGGCATCTTGAGTCGAGCTGTGCAGAGCACCAAGGGCTGGCTGTACGTGTTATGTTTTAGTCTAGATATCCTTGGGGTTACAGAAAAGAACGTGGTCCCAGCCCCTTGAGGTTTAAAAATCTTGTTGTGGAGACATGGGGATCACGTGTAAAGTGCACTTTAAGAACTAAATACTGGGAGGTAAGATGCTCTCTGAGAATTAAACCATATCAATACAAGATGAATTAGATGCAAAGCCACCTGAAGGAATGGTTTCCAAACTTGACTGAAATCAGAATGGAGATATAACACAGAGAAACATTAATGTAAAGATTGTGCCCATCAGAAAATGGAGAGAGTGGCCACCGGTGGAAGCCCAGAAAAGGGAGAGCCTTGGAGGCAGAGGCTGGTGGTGCCCATCTGACTGGGGAGACAATGCCCCCCAGGTGGTTGGCATAACTGGCCTTACCCACACCTCCCTGGATTCCAAAGCTTCATCCATGCTAAGCTGCAAGGGGAGTGCAGAAAGCTGGGAGCCGGGGGTGGGGGGCAGGGGTGGACTGGAGTTGCTGGTGAAAGCCAGGCTGTGAGCTCCATGAGGACATGCTCTTCACGAGCGTTTCCTGAATGAATGCTGCAGGATGAAAACTACCCCAGAGAACGTGAGGCCTGAGCTGGACCCCCAAATATGTTAAAGGACTTAGGTATGTGGACGAGGGGCAGGAAAATAGATATTCCAGAATGGGTGCTTTGCATGGAAAATGAAGGCACAGAAGTAGGGAGAGCACGATGTGTGCAGAGGACCAGAAGGAGGCTGGCAAACACAGCGAGTCCTAGGGTAGGGCCAGGTTGTGAGATCAGATGCCATGCAGTGGGAGCCATTGAGTTCCTCAGAAGGAATGACACAGGATGAAAGTGGTGTTTGAGTATCATCAGCCTGGCTGGGCTGCTGACAGGTGCCAGGAGAGGAATGGGAATGTGGGGGGCAGAGACCGGGGGCCAGGCAGTTAGCTAGGAGGCTGTGGAATAACCCACATCAGGGTCATGGGACTGTTCGCCACAGCAGGCACTAGAAGTAAAGTTGGGAAAGACCGGCAGGGATATATGTACAAAAAGCATTGCTGCAGCATCATTTGTATTATTGAAAACAAAACAAAACAAAAAGGAAACAACCCAAATGTCCATCAGTAGGAAAACAGATAGGTAGATGGCTGTGTATTCATACAGTAGAATACTGTACAGCAGGGAAAATGATCAGGTAGCTCTACATGCCTCGATGTCAAGAAATCATAGGAAGGAAAGAGGGAAAGAAGGGAAAGAAGGGAAAAACAAGTTTTAGAAGGATCTAACCCATGCTGTCCAATGCAGTAGCCACAAGCTACATGTGGCTATTTAAGCTTAAATTAATTAAAATAAAAATGCAGTTCCTTAGCCCCACTAGCCACATTTCAAGTGCTTGATAACCACATGCAATTAGTGGCTACCATACTGGATGGTGCAGATAACATTTCCACCATCATAGAGAGTTCCTTTGGACAGCGCTGACCTTTTAAAACATACAAAACAATATTTCATATTGTGCCTGGATAAGGAATGTATAGTAAAAGTACAATGGAGATCACGCAAATGTCGAACAAATTCAGACAGTGGTATGCCTGGGAAGGTGAGTGTTAGGATCAGAGAAGGGACACTAGGGGCTTCCATGTTTTATCTCCGAAGCCAGGTGGTGGCTAGATGAGTTGCTCATTATATTATCATCTATACTTTCTTATGCCTTAAGCATTTCATAATAAATACATTTTTAAAGAAGATGGACTGGGACTTCCCTGGTGGCACAGTGGTTAAGAATCCGCCTGCCAATGCAGGGGACATGGGTTCGATCCCTGGTCCTGGAAGAACCCACATGCCACGGACCAACTAAGCCCGTGCACCACAACTACTGAGCCTGTGCTCTAGAGCCCGCGTGCTGCAACTACTGAAGCTCGCGTGCCTAAGAGCCCATGCTCCGAAATAAAAGAAGCCACCGCAATGAGAAGCCCACACACCGCAACGAAGAGTAGCCACTGCTTGCCACAACTAGAGAAAGCCCGAGTGCAGCAACGAAGACCCAATGCAGCCAAAAAAAAAAAAAAAGAAGAAGATTGGAATGGACCTGAAGGACAATGTGATGAAGACTGCGTACAGGCCAGGCAGGAGACAAAAATGGCTTGAATTTTTTGCCTGGAAAATGGCAGGAGGAAGGGGGTGGTGCTGCCTGTGGGGATATCTGACCTTCCTCATTCTGGTATCCACACCGTCCCACGTGTACCATTCAGCCACTCCCTTGTTGCCATCACCATCCTCTATCCTCATAGACACTCTTCTCTGGTCCTCTTCGCCCTGGTTACCTGGCCTCCAGACAGCTGTGACGGGGGCAGGCACAAACACCTGTAGAGGCTGGCCCCCTGCTGGTCACACACACACCTCCAGGTGGCCCTCCTGCTGGCCCAGACTTAGCTCCCACAATTCTGACCACAGGCTCCTTCACCCCAGCTCCAAAACCAAGCCGGCCCACACTCCTACAGAGGGCCATTCATGTCCCATTAGTGTCCCAGCAAGGCCTGGGACAGCTGTGCTCTGTCAGGAATTTGCACCAGGAAGCCAGTGGCCCAGGGGAGGTCTGGGCCAGGCGCCCAGCCCTGCTGAGGCCAAGAGTCTCCGGGATGCAGGCTTTGGGCCTTAGCTGAGCTTGGTATTTCAGGCGAGAGAGGGAGACTCCGACCCCAGTGGGCTGGGCGCCGGGACCTGGTCATGATTCGGGGCTGGCTGGGTCAGCTAGGCTCTCCTCTTTGGAGCCATTTGTTGTGGCCCCCCACTGTGGTGGGGATGCTCTCTCCTCAGAGCCCCTAGTCCCTATTCCCAGAGCAAGAAACCCGAGACCAGGAAATTAGTTAGCAGATCCCATTCTACCCCTGTTGAGGCACCTGGGGACCTCCTGCCTCTTTCCACTGATTCAAAACAGCTACCATTTATCAAGTGCTACGTATTTGACATTAATTTTATTGAATCATCCCTGCAAGTCTCTGAGGAAGGTGGTATTATCCCATTTTACATATGAACAAAGTGAGGGTTGAGGGGGTAAATGATTTGTCCAGCTAATGTATGACAGTCATGCTTAGAATGTGGATGTGTCTGACCTGTTTTCACCTCTGAACTCTCTTGACCCCCTTTTCCTCTCCCTTCCTCTGGCACTCACCCTGCCTCCCTGCCCTTCAGTCTGTCTCTCCCTCCCCAGCCTTTCTGTGTGACTCCCTCTGTGTGACTCCCTCCTCTGCTCCTTTCTCTTTGCCCCATTTCCCATCTCCCCTACTCCCTCTCCTTCCCTGACCCAGAAACACAAAGATAATTCACTATACAGTGAATTGTGTACCATCAAGTGGCTGGGACTGCAAAAGCCAGGCTTCCAGGGTTTGGATTCAGTGCCGGTGACCTTTCGTTTCCATGAGAACACGGAATGCGGCATCCAGCAATCTGACCTGAGCCTGACGTGTAAATTCTAATCAAAGAGCAAGCTGAGCTACAATGGCGAGAATAGAAACTAAGAAAATAATATCCACAGTATAAGAAAAAGCCTTGCGCCCAAAGGCAAACGATTCACCTGATGTCGAACTTTGAGAACGGGATAAGTTACACCACAGCTACTCTGTGGAATATTGTGCGAACATTGCAAAGTGGTAGTTAGAAAGATATGAGCAAGTTGGAGAAATTATAACTACCTAGACAAAAAAAAGTCACAACCCAACATTGTACATGTGCTATTCCTTCATTAAGGAAAGAAAAAGGAAACATACTAGGACTGTGCTTCTCAAATTGTCAGTGGTAAAGGATGAGTTTGTGTTTTTAAAATTTCCAGTCCATTACAAACCAACAGTTTTGTAAAATACCATAAAAATAAACGACAAACATGTATGCGTCAAAGGACGAGCATCTAAAATTGTACTTTTTTTTTTTTTTTGCGTTACGCAGGCCTCTCACTGTTGTGGTCTCTCCCGTTGCGGAGCACAGGCTCCGGACACGCAGGCTCAGCAGCCATGGCTCACGGGCCTAGCCACTCCGCGGCATGTGGGATCTTCCTGGATCGGGGCATGAACCCGGGTCCCCTGCATCGGCAGGCGGACTCCCAACCACTGCGCCACCAGGGAAGCCCTAAAATTATACTTTTTTAAAAACTTGCAAAACTGAACAGTCAAAAAACACACAAAACAATCCAATTCGAAATGAACAAAAGACATGAACAGACACTTCACCAAAGAGGATGGCAAATAAGCACATGAAAAGATGTTCACTATCATTATCCACTAGGATATGCAGAGTAAAACCACAATGAGATCTCACTGCACACCGATTAAAATGACCACATCCATTTCCTAGGGCTGCATAACAAACTACCACAAACTGGGCAGCTTAAAACAAAAACATAAAACATTAAAAAATATTATTATTATTAGAAAAGCAAAACGAAAACTAGATATACAAGATGCAAGCTGGGGACTTCCCTGGTGGCACAGTGTTTAAGAATCCGCCTGCCAGTGCAGAAGACACAGGTTTGAGCCCTGGTCCGGGAAGATCCCACATGCCGCGGAGCAACTAAGCCCTTGCGCCACAACTACTGAGCCCACGCTCTAGGGCCCGCAAGCCACAACTCCTGAGCCTGCGTGCCACAACTACTGAGGTCTGCGCGCCTAGAGCCCCTGCTCTGCAACAAAAGAAGCCACCGCAATGAGAAGCCCGCGCACCGCGAGAAAGAGTAGCCCCCGCTCACTGCAACTAGAGAAAGACTGCGCACAGCAATGAAGACCCAACACAGCCAATAATTAATTAATTAATTAATTAAAAAAAAAAGATGCAAGCCTCAAGTTTTGAATAAGATGTTCAGCAGACATAAAACAACTATGTCAAATTGCCGTAAGAGTTCCTCAATGCCCACTCTTGTTTTCTGCACCTGTTGTGCTGAGAAGCAGTAGTGAACATCTGGCAGAATGGCACTGGGCTGTTGACCACACTTTGAGTAGCACCTGCTCAAAGACGAGAAGCAAATACTAGAGGTGAAATTTTTTTTTCCCCTCTTTGGCTTAATTTTTTGTTGTGGAATTATATTGCTATTCAAAATGAAACAATTTAAGGAATTCCCTGGCAGTCCAGTGGTTAGGACTCCACTTTCACTGTGGGGGCCCAGGTTCAATCCCTGGTCGCGGAACTAAGATCCTGCAAGCCGCCCGGTGCAGCCAAAAAAAGAGAAACGATTTAAGGCATGTATAGATAGTAACACAAAATAAATTTCCCCCGAGTTCTGGTTAAAGAGAAAAACACAGTTGATGTAAACCACAGCCAATCCTGCATGTGCTTAAATCTGTCACCACCCCTCCCTCTCCTCCTCCCCTAACTTCGCCTCCTGTCCTCCATTCCTCTCTCTCCCCAGTCTGCTTGCCCTCAACCTCCCTCTATCCCCAGTGGCAGGTCCCAGGCTCTGGTGCACCCCTCCCCAGCCCCCAACATTGAGGAAATCACTTCACCTCTCTGAGCATCAGTTTCCTCGTGTGTGGTGATTATGAGACCCACCTCAGAGCTGTCATATGAGGAGTAAATGAGGTCACCCACACAGCAAGGACTCTGAGCACTGTGTGGGCATGTGCATGTACAGAGTAGGGCCCTCTGGCTGCGTGCAGCGGTCCGCAAACACTCGGGCCAGCTCTGGTCGGCCTCCCAGTCTTGTTCCATCTCACCCTCCCCTCTCAGGCAAACCAGGCTCCTTCTCCACCTCCTCAGTCTGCATCCTCTGCCCTCCAAGGGTGCATGTCCTCCCCGTCCAGCTGTGAGATCCGCCAGGCCAAGGGGGTTCCTCCCCAGAGGAAAAGCCAGGCCAGGCTGCTGTATTTTTTTCTCTACTACAACTTGAGGCCCTGTAATTTCTCCCACCTGTAATAATAATAATAATAATAATAATAATGAATACATTCATACTGGCTAACTCAATGAGCACTTAGTATGTGCCAGGCATTATCCCAAGCCCTATCAGTATACTAACTCATTTAACGCTCATGACCATCCTATGAGGTAGGTTCTGTTCTAAGCCCAATTTACAGAAACTGAGGCCAGCAAGCAGGGAAATAGCTTGCCCGAGGCCACCCAGATGATAAGCACCATGCACTTAACCGCAATGCTCTACACGTTTCCTGGCAGTTTCCCTGCTTCGTGATGGTGGGGACCAGTTCTGTCTTATTCACCCAGCTCAGTGCCTGGCACAATGGAGAAGCTGTGTAAATCTTTGTTGAATGAACAGATGAATGAATGGGTGAATAAATGCTGCTCATTGAGCTATCTTAACCAGTTTTATGTGTATAGTTCACTGCAAGTGCAGGCTTCAAGGATCCCAGCTAAACTCCAGAGTACTGGTTCCCACTTCCTACCTCATGCAAGGGCAGGGACCAAGGCCAAGACCTTGGTCCCTGCCCTTGCATGGTCATTACAATGCAAGTGCTTGGCCACTGGGCCTATTTCCCTTCCAATACACCCACCTCAGAGCTCCTGCTATATCAACTCACTCACCACTCTGCTTTTCTGCTCTCTCTTGATGTCAAAAACAGACACATTCTATTTTCTACATATTCAGAGCAGGAAGGGTCCCAGCATCCCACTTCCAAATGAGCACCTCAAGCACATGCAAGCCACAATTGTATCCATAGTGAAAAGCCTATTCCAAGGCTGGGTGGTTGTCTACTGTTACTGAGAGCCTACTATGTGCCAGTTACTGTACTGGGTGCTTTTTATACATTTGATCTCATTTAATCCTCCTTCCAGTTCCGTTAGGTAGGTACTATTACTGTCACGGGTTCAGTTGAGAAAACTGCCAAAAACACAGCTAGAAAAGGAACAGAACCAGGATTCACACTTAGGTTGGCCCAACCTTTGCCAAATACATCTTGTCTTCCTCCATTCTGCCACACGCCGCCTGTTGCTTCCTCACCTTGCCCAGTCCTCTGGGGGTAGGATCCATGTGACTCCCTTCTTGTTACCTGTCCTCAGCACCCAGTGGGTGTGACCTGGGGTGCAAGCCGTCGTTGCAGAGGTTACTGTGATTTTGCCCCTGGAGACCTGTCCACAACTCAGGAGGGACTGCGGAACTCACACAGCTCTTGGCCTGAGCCCCTGTTACCAAGCGAAAGGAGGCTTTAGCCAAGGACTCTGAGGGGAGATAAATGCTGGGAGTGGACGCAACTCTGGTCGGGACCCAAGCACCCAGCCCTCCCCGAGACATTGTTTGAACTGGGCCAGGCCACCAGACACAGCCCCTCCCGCCCGCCCCAGCCAGGGTGGTGCTTGTGTGGGAAGGACTTTAACTCCAGCTGCCAGACCCCTGAACGGGAGAGGCAGAGAGGACTGGCCAACATGCACAACTTCCGCAGCCTCCCGGCCCGTCTGCTGCTGCCGCTGCTACTGCTGGGGGCTGCCATGGGCCCTGCCGGAGCCCTCAGTGATGATGAAAAACACGTGATGGTGGAGCTGCACAATCTCTACCGATCCCAGGTGTCCCCACCGGCCGCCAACATGCTGCAAATGGTAAGTGTGGCCAGGGCCCCCACCAACCCCTTTCATGGAGTGAGTGGAAGCTATCTCGGGGATTCATCTCTCCGGCAGGAACAGAGTCCCTGACATTGTAGAATTCACAGGCCCCCATAAGCAGCCTCATTATACAGATAAGGAAACTGAGGCTCAGAGAGACTTGCTGGTCCCTCAGGGGCTTGTATGTCCCATAGCTGGTAGAGCCAGGCCTGAAAGCCCTGCTCCCTCATCCAATGACCCCTTCCCAGCACTTCCTAAAATGCATGTGCCCCTGGGAGGGGGAACACAGGAAGTTCCTAACACCTTGGTGAAACGATCTTTCAGATACCTTCCAAGGAGATGAGAAGAAAAAATAGGGCAGCAGGATGAGTCCCAGCACCCAGGGTAGGAGGGATGTACTAAGGAGGTGGGGTGAGAACAGGAACCATAAGTAGACAGGGCTCTGAATCACACAGATCAAAATCTGTCTCGACCACTCACAAGGCCTGTGATTTGGGGTGAGTCCCTTAACCTAGTAAGGACCCTCAGTTTCCCATCTGTAAAATGATGTCATCATTAGAGCTACATAAATATCAACATGGACAGAATCTCACAGATATAATATTGAATGGGGGAAAATGAAATCTAAAAGAAGTACACATACATATATTTTTAGTATAGTAGGGTATATTTACATGAAAGAGATAAAGTGAGAAATTCACCCCCTTCCTGCCCTCCCTGAGGGCTACACTGGCCCTTATTCTCCAGTCACCCTTAGGTGAGGGGCAGTGTCCAGGGACCCCCTAGCTGTTGCCTGAGAGCAAGGTTGCACCAGGCGTCCAAGACCAGAGTTCTAACAGCTCTGTCCAATCAGCTGAAGTGACTCTGGGTGGACCCTTTACCTTCAAAGGCGTCTGTTTCCTGATCACATGGTACGGGCAGTCCCTGCCCTGAGGGTCAGACAGGATGACCTATGAAAAAGATCTAGGAAGGGCTCCACGGATGCACACAGCACCGCCCTTCACAGCCCTGTCGGCCTTGGCAACCAGGAATTGCAGACAACAAACTAGGAGCTCCCGATTCTGTTACCAGCTCTGCCAACAGTTCCCCAGTTGAGGCCTGGAACATATTGTTGGGCCTCAGTTTCCCCATCTGTAGGTCCCTGATGCCCTAGAGTCTTGCTGGCTGAGGCTGGGGGCTACACAGGCTGCAAGCTGCTTTGTAGACAGAGATGGACCTCAGGAGTGGGGCAACATTCTAGGAAGCAGTTCAGATATTGATGGGATATGCTGCTGCCTGGTAGGAAGTGATCTGAGGAGGGGGAGATAAGGCTCGACTGGGACACTAGGATAAATTTGGGGCAAGGCGTAGGCTCAGCTTCAGCAGTGGTAAATACAGAGACTCTGGAGTCAGATGGCCTGGGTCATCATCAAATCTTGACTTTGCTATTTATTAGCTATGTGACCTCAGCCAAGTTACTTAACCTCTCTGTGCCCCAACTGTAAATCAGGGATGATAACATTATAATAACTCCCTTGTAGAGTGGTTGAAAGGATGAAATGAGTGACTATATGTAAAGCATTTAGAACAGGGCCTGGCACACAGTAAGTGCGCAATAAGTGTTTGATAACAAAAGAGGGAATGGATCCAGGGTGAAGCAGGTGGGGGTTATCACAGATTCTTCTCTCTCCCTCAGCCTCCAAGTCTAATCATCACCACTTTTACCTCTCAGAAGGTTCAATTTTTCTTGAATCCTATCTCGCCCCCCCCACCCCTCCGCCACCTCTTTGACACAACCCTGGTTCAGTCTTTCATTTCTTTTCCCACGGAATTCTAGAACAGCCTCTACCCGCTTTCTCAGCCTCTGGCTTCTACTACCAGGATGAATGATCCAACACACTGGCCTGACCCTTTTCAAAACCCTTCCATGGCTCGCATTGGCTCCCTGCTGCCTCCAGATAAAGCCCCAGCTCCTGAGAAGCCCCACTCTGTGTGTCTGGCCTTGTCTACCTCTCCAGCCTCCTCTCCTTCACACTTTCTCCTTGAGTAACCCGAGCAGCTTATCTTTCCCCCACCAAAACTTTTCCCATCTCCATGCCTTTATTCATGTTTGCCCTCTGTTCAGGATGCCTTTCCCCTCTCCACCTGGCCAATGCCTCATCTTTTAACACTTAGCTTAATGTCTCCTTCTCCATCCTCAGGTTGCACTAAATGGCCCTCTTTTGGTGCCCCTATACTACCCATCGCATATCTGTCAGTTACCACATGGTGGCCCAGTTAACAGTTTATGACACTGGGAACTTGGGCTTCTTAGTCCTTGCTGTCACCCCCAGGGCTGGCATAGTGCTCAGGACTGTTGAATGAATGAGTGAGTGGATGAATGAATGGACTTGCTTTCAGATGGTGACCAAGTGGCCAGTGAGGGTGGGTACCTTGACTCTTGAACCTCCACAGGGGTCTCTGGACAACTGAGAAGCCTTAAGACTCACAGGAATGACTCTCTAATGGTGGGACTCCAGGCATCCAGTCAGGATGGAAATTACAGCCGAGCTCTGTAGGAGAGACTGCTTTAAGCAGGGCTGTGTCTCAGTCATCAACAGCTGAGAAATGTCTGTTGAGCACCTGCTCTGGGCCAGCACTGGGCCAGACATGCTGAAGGAGCTTACAGTCTAGTCTGGAGCCCTGAAGGTCATCCCAGACACCCTGAGCCTGGTCCCCAGCACCCTGCCCCTTTCCCGCTCCCTATCCTCCACTACTACCAATTTGAGAGAGCCTCAGGGACCAGTGACTTGGGACAAAAATGCCCACAGAGGGAAAGGGATTCACCTGAGTTTACAGCATTTTACTATCCCAGCCCAATGCTCCCATCCGTACCCCAGGCAGCTGCTCCTGAGAACCCTGGGAGGGGGGGTGGGTGTGGCCACACAGCCCCCTCCCCTCAGGGTCACCCAAGCTCTTGGTACTTTATGGGCTGTCTGGCTCCCACCGCTGGCAGGCCCCCAGAGGGTGGAGCAAGAGTTGCTGCCAGGCCATCCATTTCTAGGAGAGGCCAAGGACAGTTTAATGGGATCCAGGCCTCCTTCCTCAATCTCTTGGTCAGATGCCTTGTTAATCTGTCTTCCCACCCACACTGGCCCATCCTTCCAGCCTGGGACACAGAACCTCAGAGGCCCTCTAACCTGAAATGCCCCCTCCCACCATCTCACCTGAGGTCCTCCCTGGAGAACACTGCCTTTGGGACCTGACAGCTCTTTGGGCCACCAAGGCTCTGAAAATAGGCCTCTCAGCGAGGGTCACACACACACACTTAATTTTCTTGGGGAAAGGGGTTGTCCAGTTGACAAGAGAGCAACTGGGAGGGAAGCCCAGAGCTGGTAAAGCTGGGCTATCCCAAGGGGAGAGTGGGAGGTTAAAGGGGGTGCTGGCCCCTCAAGTAAGATTTCTGGTGGGTGGGTAGAGGGAGTGGAATGGCTGAATAAACAACCCAGCCCCGGAACATCTCACTGGACATCGTGTGTGCTTCAGAACAGTTCAGGCAGCCCTGGCAGGGGCATCACCACCCACCTTGCAAATAGAATGATATTAGTATTAATTAATAATCCCATTATCAAAAACATCATCTCATTTTTTCTTCCCAAAGTCCTATGAGAGTTCAGAAAGTTAGGCAATCTGTCTAAAACCACACAGCTGGTGAATGGTCCCAAGTTTGCCTAACCCCATGGCCTGGGATGGTACCCTCCCACCTCCCCACAGAAGCGCCCCATCAGCACAGCTGTGTTCCAGATCATGTCCACGAGTCACCCTGCAAGGAGGGGAGGGTCTTCGGCCTCCAGAGGCCCCCCAGAACACCCTCCACCTTCTTTTCTGATCCTCACCCAATTTGGACATCCTTACCTCCCTCTCCCACCCTCCTTTCCCGCCTCCACTGAGCCCGAGGCGTCCTCACCTCCCCCTCACAACCTGACCCGCAGAGGTGGGACGAGGAGCTGGCCGCCTTCGCCAAGGCCTATGCGCAGCAGTGCGTGTGGGGCCACAACAAGGAGCGCGGGCGTCGCGGCGAGAACCTGTTCGCCATCACGGACGAGGGCCTGGACGTGCCGCTGGCCATGGAGGAGTGGCACCACGAGCGCGAGCACTACAACCTCAGCGCCGCCACCTGCGCCACAGGCCAGATGTGCGGCCACTACACGCAGGTGCGAAGCTGGACGGGCGGGCGGGGCCCCAGGGCAGTGGGCGGGGCCGGGAAGGGCCGGGCGGGGCCACCTCTCCAGTCAGAGCCCGGGAGTCCGTAAGCCCCGTTTGCATCCTTCATAAAAGTCATCTCTCCACAGGAATTCATGTGTTGTCCAGGCCCCCAACGAAGTCTGCTTCTCAGACTGTCTAAACCATTTTCAGCTGTCTCTTTAAAAACCACAATCTTCTGAAAACCTAGGCGGCCCCTCTCGGCCTCCTGGTCCTGAAGAGACCTGAATTAGGTGTCCCAGAGCCTTTTTCCTGGAAGGTAGTTACTGTGCCAGGCGATCCTGATCGAGCTCTAAGCAGTCTCGTCCTCTGGCCGAGGTTACACACGGCTGTTTGCCCCAGCAGTGAAGGGCTTCCCCCTGCCTTCGGTCTTCTCTCTCTCACTGTCCCTCTTGTCATTTCTCAGAGTGTCTAAGTTGCTGCTTCCAATCTGCCAGGGACTGATAAAGCAAATACACAATTTTTCTTCTGCCTTGAAAAACTACATACGAAATAAGAGAGTAAGCTATCACCAAGTGAACGTTTCAGAGAGCCTTCCGAGAGCATTTCCTGCCTCTTGCTATGTCAGGGTTTTACTGCATTTCGTAAGTTTGAGTTTGCAGACAAGGGGCATAGGGGTGTGTGTAGGGGAATTAACATTAGTGTTATTGAATTCTTTTTTTTTCTTCCCAGTGCTTATTTGTTGTTCAAACAATAACATGACAAATTTTAAAAAAAGAAAAAGGAAATGAACCAACCATCTTCCCACCCATATCCACCAATTCCATTTTCCAGTGTTTCTTTGGGTGGTATTTTTAGTGCTGATCTTTAGAGAAGGAAATCCTAACATCACCCACCCAGATCAGGAAGTTGTGAGGCCCCAGCCCTCCCTGCCCCCTTCTCTCTCTTCCCTGCCACCTCTCACACTCCCCGTACATACATCCTCCTGCAGGAATTGCTGTCAGTGCCCAGCAGGAGTCGGGCTGCCCCATCTCTACCCCTGTGTTCTCTAAGGCTGAGTGCTTGTGCATTCTGGGGTCATTTCTGCCTGGGAGATGCTCGACAGTGGTCCCTCGGGAACTCTCAGCTGATTCAAGCAGCAAGACCCCAATCCTGGGGAGTTGTGCAGAATTAACAGCAAGAGCCAGATCTCACAACAAAAAACGGGCCTCAGTTTGAGTGACTCCTGGGCAGACTGGGCCTAGAAATAGCAAAGGGAGGCTATATTGGCTTGTCTCAGCCAATGGCAGGGCACAAAGTTTGTTTTGACTTTTTAAAGTTTATACTTAAGACAGAACGCCTTCTACCAGTTAGGAGACCCGCACTTAGAAATGGCAGGGCAGGTCCCTGCTTACTTATGATTTGGGGGGAAGTTTTACTTCCAAAATGGCTCCTCCTGTTCCCTTCCTTGGCCTTTGCTTGTTGCTGATGTTTAAGGTTCTCCCATCTGAGATTCATTCCTTTGTATATCCCTTGTTTAAAATGCAAGGGCCTCTAGAAGGAGCCCACAGGAAGAATTCATGAGGGTCTATCAAAGGGGAAGGTTTTCAGAGGGAGAGTCCTAGTGAAATAGTGTGTGTGGTTGGTAGAGGAGAGTAGGCTGCTTGGGACAAATTTCCCCCCAAGCCCCCTGTTCAGAGTTTTGTCCTGAAGCTGTGTGTCCTCAGGGACTTGGATCTTACATATAGGGTTCCTCCTCTCCTCACTCATAGAAGGCTGATGTAGAGAGACACTAGCTAGGAGCCATCTTGCGCAGGCTAAACTGTTGGGTTTTCCCTCCTTCAGGTGGTCTGGGCCAAGACAGAGAGGATTGGTTGTGGTGCCCACTTCTGTGAGAAGCTCCAGGGCGTTGAGGAGACCGATATCCACTTGCTGGTTTGCAACTATGAGCCCCCGTGAGTGGGGAGGGAGCCCTGGGGGAAGGGGGTGGGCAGAGCCAAGGGGAGGGCTGAGCTGGACACAGTCAAGGAGGAGGAAGGGGGCCAATCTTGGGTCCATACCCTATACCCTTGGAGGAGCTGCAAGGGCACCCATGGGAGTCTGCTCTTACTGGCCCGGCAAGTTAGTGTAGGGCAAGTAAGACCCAGGGAGCGCTTCCAGACTAGGTATGTGTATGAGGGATAGGGACAGGGGTTGGCAGGGACACCCCTCCCCCCAGCATCCTCCTCCCCTCCTGCAGGGGGAACGTGAAGGGGCAGAGGCCCTACCAGGAGGGAACTCCATGCTCCCAATGTCCCTTGGGCTACCACTGTGAAAACTCCCTGTGTGGTGAGTCCGGGGTGGGGTGGGGTGGGGTGGGGGGAGGCAGGTGAGGCAGGGGACGCCTACTGGATGGTCTGGTGTCTTCCAAGACTCCAGAGTGGTGCGTGGGCCAGGGGAGGAACCCTCAGCGGCCCCACCCCATCCGGGTTCCCAAGCCCGCTTTACCTGCTTTGCCCTCCTTGCGCACCACTTTGGCGCCCTGGCATTCCAAGTGAACAGCTTACTACCCTCCAAGCAGAGGGTAGAGGAGAGTTGGGGGCTCCTGAGCATAGGGGGTGCGGGGGTGGAGGTGGGGGGCGTGGCCAGATGGGTGGTCAGAGGGACTCCAAAGGCCAGGCCTGCAATGCGATGGGTGTTTTAGGAACAGGAATCCAGCGGGAGAAATCCCCTGAAAAAGTGGAAATGCGTGTGTAGAGAGGGGAAGACTTGGACAAGGAGGTGGATGGAGGGGCAACTGTCAGTCACAAGAAATAACATGTATTATCAATGAGGGACATACTCACTGGAGAGGGTGTGTGCATGTGTGTTTGTGTGTCTTTGTAGGACATTTGATCACCTCACCTCGATTGCGGTGGGGTGAGGGATGCGGGGCCCTGCTTGCAGCACTAATGCCAGGCCTTGTCTCTCTTATCAGAACCCATCAGAGGCCCGGAAGAGGCTCAGGATTTGCCTTACCTAGTAACTGAGGCCCCATCTTCCCTGGCAACAGAAGCCTCAGGCTCTAGGAAAGAGGGTATCACTTCTTCCTTAGCAACGGAAACTCCATCCTTCTTGGTAACAGAGGTCTCAGGCTCCCTGGCAACAAACGCTCTACCTGCTGTAGAAACCAAGGCCCCATCTTCCTTAGTAACAGAAGACTCCCCTTCCATGGCAACAGAGGCTCCACCTTCCTTAGCAACTGAGGTCCCTTCCTTTTTGGCAACTCACAGCCTACTCTATTTGGATGAGAGACCGGCTACCCTCCCCAAATCAACCCATGATCCTACCCCCAAATCAGCAGATAAAGAGGCCAGCAGTACAAGAATGCCCTCCAGGAGCCCAGAGAGTTCTCTGCAGCCCAAGATGTCCTTGACGGGGACATGGGAGCCGCTACCCCACACCCAGGAGGAGGGCGAGGCTGAGGCCGAGTCGCCTCATTCCAGTGAGATCTTGGCCTCAGTTTTTCCAGCGCAGGACAAGCCAGGTGAGCTGCAGGCCACACTGGAGCACAAGGGACACACCTCCTCCAAGTCCCTGTCCAACTCCCCCAGTGCCTCTGCCACCGCTAATGCCATGGGTGGGCGTACCCTGGCCCTGCAGTCCTCCTTGCCAGGTAAGGCCTGTAGCGCCCGTCCTACCTTCCCTCCTGGCTCCAGAAGGTCAGCACCCTGCCTCTAGTATAGATGATATAGGCACGGCGGGGCATGCACCTCCGAGTAGGAGCTTCCTCCCTGGCTGCTGGGCCCCATGTGCATGCCTTGGTAGGGTGGGTGGGAGGTCAGGCAGAGCTGTCTCCAGGCTGAGGCAAAGCCTCTCCCTTCCTGCAGGTGCAGAGGGCCCTGAAAAGCATGGCATCAAGTCAGGGTTGAACTCGAGCCCTGGGCACGGCTGGGGCCTCCTCCTGGGACTGCTGCTACTGCCTCCCCTGGTGCTGGCTGGAATCTTCTGAAGGGGTCACCACTCAAAGGCAAGGCCTCATGGGGGGGACCCTAGCCTCATGCCCACTCTGGATTGTCTTTCTCCAATAAGAGACCACAGCTTCCTGGAAGGTCCTCTCTGTGGCCCAGCAGCCCCCTTCACCCCAGCCAGACTCCAGGCCAGAGGCCTTGTGCCCTCAGGAGGCCTCGACAGGGACAATCCTTGGCACTGCCCCAGGATGCCTCTGCCTTTGGGGAGGTCCACCCCTCAGCCAGCTGCAGATTGTTCTGAGCAGTGTTCCTGTGGCCTATGCCCACTCTCCAGCTGTCCTGGGGCCACAGTCCTGCTCTTCCAGGGACAGAAGATCGCAGGGCTTCCCAGGAACCCCTCAGCCCCTTCCAGTCCCCTGGCCTCTTCCTTGAGCCATTGGAGTCTAAGGCTGTTCCCAGGAGTGCTTCCTGCCTTCCCAGGGTGAAGAGGTCAGCTGTCCTCCTGCCACCTCCCCCACCCTGTCCCCAGCCCGCCAAACAAGACGTTTCTTGGCTGAAGTCCCTCTGGAAGGGAAAGGCTGCAGGGCATGTGCCTCATCCACAGACATCTTTGGGGGTATGGGGCCTGGCCACTGCGAGCTCAGGTTGCTGCCCGCTGACTGCATGTGTCTGGACCCCTTCTGTTCCTCCCATCTCAGTCTGGGGGGGGCGGTGAGTGAGGACTCTGGGGAGGTCCCTGCCTGCCTGGCCTTAGGTTGTCTGCCTGGGCAAGGTAAAGGTTCTCCCTGAGTATCCGGTCCCCTAACTTTCCTGTTTAGCAGGCAGCGGGTGTCGTGAGGGGCAGATGAAGGACAAGCCCCATCTGAGAGGAGTTCTATGGGTGGGGCAGGCAGGGACCAGGGAAGGGAGGCAGCCCCTGACTCCTGAATAAAAGCCTGTGTAAGAGGACCAGTCGCCGTGCTTGTGAGCAACAAAGGGGGCAAGGGAGGGCTCTTGGGCAGGGGGCCCTGAGAGGCTCACCTCTTCCCCTACTGACTCATGGCAACTGTTCCTTCTTCACACGCCCTCTCCCCCAAACATTCCATTTAGTTCTTTGAGGCACTTTTCCTTTCCTTCCTAACCCCCGACCCCAAATCTTCAGGTAGCCGGCGGAAAGGGGCTAGGGCCAAGGGTTGGCGAAGGGTGCTGGGCTGACTCTCCCAGCTCTGGGAGTCACTAGTGAAGCCTAGCTGGGTTCGTGACCCAGGATCAAGGAGTGGCATACGACCTCTTCACAGGGGTCCTGCTGCCCACGCCCACCCAGGACACAAGGTCTGAAATGTACCTCAGCATGGTTTTGCCAACCCTTGGTGCTTAGAGGAGTCCTGAGAAAGGGCTCTGGAGTCCCAGACACCCTCCAGGGAAGTACAGGATTGTCCCGAAGTGCTGTGGGGCAGGAAAGCACAAGTGTGTGAGTAGGGATAGCAATGGTAGGTGATGAGGGCAGCCTGGGACTCAGCTAGGGCTGGTGGGGAGGGGCAGCTAAACAGGAAGCATACAAATCAGTCCAGGGCTTAAGGCTGTGTGTGTGTGTATGAGATGATAGAATGTATCTCCATTAAGGTATAACTCATATAACTTAAGATTCACATTTAAAGTGTACCACTCAGTGGTTTTTAGTATATTCACAGGGTTGTGCAACCATCACCACAATTTGGGAACATTTTTATCACCCCAAAGAGAAACCCCACACCCCTCAGCAGTCACTTCCCATTTTCCCTCCACGCCCCCCAGCCCTTGCCCTAAGCAATCACTAATCTATTGTCTCTATGGGTTTGTCTATTCTGACTTTTTTTTTTTTTTGCGGTACGCGGGCCTCTCACTGTTGTGGCCTCTCCCGTTGCGGAGCACAGGCTCCAGACGCGCAGGCTTAGCAGCCATGGCTCACGGGCCCAGCCGCTCCGCGGCATGTGGGATCTTCCCGGACCGGGGCACGAACCCGTGTCCCCTGCATCGGCAGGCAGACTCTCAACCACTGCACCACCAGGGAAGCCCTATTCTGACATTTTATATAAATAGAATCATACAATATGTGGCCTTTTGTGTCTGGCTTCTTTCACTTAGCATATTTTCAGGTTCATCCATGTTGTAACATGAGATAGTACTTTATTCCTTTTTACTACCAAGTAATATTCCTTTGTATGGAATATATTTCATTTATCCATTTATCAATTGTTGGGCATTTGTTTCCACATTTTGGCTATTATAAATAATGCTGCTACAAACATTCATGTAAAAGTTTTTGTATGGCAATATGTCTTCATTTCTCTTGGGTACATACTAGGAGTGGTATCATTTGGCTACTCTGATCATATAGTAACTCTATGTTTAACTTTTTCAGGAACTGCCAGACTACTTTCCAAAGTGGCTGCACTATTTTACATTCCCACCAGCAATGTACAAGGGTTTCAATTTCTCCACACTACCAACACTTGTTACTGTCTTTTTCGATTATAGTCATTCTAGTGAGTGTGAAGTAGTATCTTGCTGTGGTTTTGACGTTCATTTCCCTGATGGCTAATGATGTTGAGCATCTCTCCACGTGCTTAGTGGCCATCTGTATATCTTCTTTGGAGAAATATCTACTCAAGTCTTTTGCCCATTTTTTAATTGGGGTATTTGTCTTTTTATTATTGAGTTGTAGGAATTCTTTACATATTCTAGATATAAGTCCCTTATCAGATATATGATTTGCAAACATTTTCTCTCATTCTGTGGGTTGTCTTTTCAATTTTTCTTGATATCCTTCAAACCCAAAAGCTGTTAATTTTGAGGACTTCCGACTTATTTTTTTCTTTTGCTGCTTGTGGTTTTGGTGTTATATCTAAGAAACCATTGCCTAATCCAAGGTCAGGAAGATTTATACCTGTGTTTTTAAATTTTTATGTTAATTGTGTGAATTAAAGTGTGAATGTTTCTTTCTGGACTCCCAATCATATTCCATTGATTTATGTATCTATCTTTATGCTAATGTCACACCATCTTGATTACTGTAGCATTGTAGTTAAGTTTTGAAATTGGGAAGTGCAAGTCCTCCAACTTTGTTTTTTTTCAAGACTGTGAATTTCCAGTCTTTTTTCAAGACCCTTGAATTTCCATATAAATTTTAGGATCAGCTTGTCAAATTTCTGCAAAGAAGTCAGCTGAGATTTTGATAGGGATTATGTAATCCACCATTTTAGCAATGTTAAGGCTTCCGATCCATGAACATAGGATGGCTTTCCACTTATTTAGGTCTTCTTTACTTTCTTTCAACAATGTGTTAGAATTTTCAAAATATAAGTTTTGTAATTCTTTTATTAAATTTGTATTTTATTAATTTTTATGCTATTATAAATGAAATTGTTTCACTAATTTCATTTTCACTTTGCAAGTGTATAGAAATACAATTGATTTTTGTACATCAATTTTATATCCTGCAACCTTGGTGAATTCATTCATTAGTTATAACAGTATTTTTAGTGGATTCTTTAGGATTTTCAATACAAGATCATGTCATCTGCAGAGACAGTTTTGCTTCTGCCTTTCTAACACAGATAATATTTCATTTTCTTTCCCAGTTGCCTGGGCTAGACCCTCCAGTACAATGTTGACTAACGGCAAGAGCAGAGCCTTGTCTTGTTCCTGATCTCAGGGGGAAAAACATTAGGTGTTTCTCCATTTGGTATAATATTAATTACGAGTTTTTCATAGATGCCATTTACTAGGTTGAGGAAGCTCACTTCTGTTTTTAGGTTTTTGAATGTTTTCATCATGAAGGGATGTTGAATTTTGTTAAACACTTTTCCTGTGTCCATTGAGATGATTGTGTGGTTTTGTTCCTTCTATGGACAGAATGTATTACATTAATTGATTTTCAGATGCTGACCCTGCTTGCCTTCCTGAGGCGGGAAGGGCGTCCCTCCCTTTGTGGGCCTGTCTTTGCAAGCTAGTCCCAAGTTCTATGAGGTGGTCAGGTGAGGTAGCCTCTGGGCAGAGCCAGACTGTGGAGGCCCAAACCCATCTTTCTCAGTTTTGGGGTGGGATGTACCAGCCTCCTGCAAAGCAAGAACACCTGTTTCCAGCACTCAGGTTCCAGCCCAACCTGTCATATGAGAAAACCTACTAAGACCAGCAGCAGGAATCTCTTTGGAAATTTTCTGGGGTAAATAACAGAAGCCAAGACATGGTATCCCATAGTAGTCAGGGAGAGGAGGAGAATGGGAGGGCATGTTCAAAAGGAGGGCAGGGGGCTGGCACTCTGAGGCCTCGAGGACCAGAGTAGGGCAGGTCTGCTCCCGCACTCTGCTGCGTGACTCCCAGGCATCTGGGCACTGGCGCGGCAACACAGGCTACAGTAGGGCCCTGCAAAGACCACCACTGCCACCTCGGACTTCATCACAGGGGGTCCCAAAAGGCCTGTCAGAGGACATTCCAGCTTTGTCCATTGCAATTAGGTTTTCCAGGAGGGGAGGGAGGTAACTGGGTCCCCACAGGGACATTCCCACTCCTGTCACCCCTCCTTTTGCTGACAGCTCAGCTCCCCGCACCTACCCCCCAAACCTCCACCCTCCACACCCCTCCCCCACCAATTCAACCCAATCTCCTTTCTCAGATAAGGACCCTGTCACTCTAGTTTCCAGGACTGAGAGGAAACATGCCAGGTGCTATGGGGGGTTGGGGGAGGGGAGCAGGTGAGGCTTCAGCCCTCAAAGAATGAAAGGTTCAGGAGACAAAGGGAGCACTTACCACACACAACACACGCACCTTAATACTGAACTGAAAATGGTTAGGAATAAAAACCTGTACTTAGCTCAACTAAAAACCGAGACAGAGCATCAAAGGTGATTTTCTTGCTGTTTCTGGGTGGAAGATAACCTGGGAAATGTAGTCAACACCCTGAAATTCAGAAATTCAGAAATCCCAGGGTATTACCTGGGAACGGCACCGCCTCCCCTCAAAGTGACTCGAAAGGCCCACCCAGGCTGGCTCTTTACCTTGGTGGCTTCTCCAGACACCTAGGAGGAGGTGGCTGTCAGAGGGAGGGGCTCTTCAGGACCAGCTCAGCTCAGACTCCTGAATCTGGGGGACCACAGGAAGGAATTGCTGCAAAAACAGGACTTGAGGGTGGAGCAATGGGAAGAAAAGTTACCCCAGGGCAGTGGTCAGTGCCATGGGAAACCACACTGGGCTAGAGAAAGGTCATGTGCCGTGCGGCAGACACACCTCTAAAGGGCCTTCCTCCTCTACAGAACTGGTGCTAGCGAGGCCTGGCCTGCTCACCTTGCCGTGTGCTTTCCCTCCCTGCCACTTCAGCTGTCTGAAGCGAGTGTGAGATCTTAGTAACCCCCACCAATGTACATTTACAGGATACCTGCACAGGAATGCTCCTGTGTTCCTGGGGAACAAGGATACGTAAGGTAAACTGGGGCAGCTGTTACTAGGCCAATGGGGAAAACCAGTTCTGCAAAAGCATCCCGGGGCCTTCCCTGGGCATGACCCAGCCCATACCTGTGAGGAAGTATGACCAAAGTCCCAAAGTCCAGCTCTCCGAAGCCATCTCCCCTACAGCAAGGGCAGAGAAACATTTGGGGAACCAAGCTGGCCCTCAACTGGTATTAAAACCCCATCAGCTGGAAGCCCACGGTCTCTAGGGGCCAGCAGGTTCCATTTGTAAGTTCTGCCTGTTTATAGGCAAAAGCAAATGTTGGGCAGAAGCAAATGAAGGGAGCTTTGCCTTTTCCAGAGAAGGCCAAGCTCAGTGCTTCAGCTGGGCCTGTGTCCACTCCTTCTGCTGTAACCACGGGACTGCTACACCAACCGACTTGGTAAAACCCCACAATGTCATCTGCAAGCAGTCTGAGAGGACAACTGGGGGTTTGGGTGGAACATTTTCTGAAGCTGGGAGGACCTTTAGAGCTCCTGTCTCCCTGGGAAGAGGTCTAGGCACTAGCTGTTGCTCTGTGAACTGGAGTCTCAGCTTGTCTAATTCAGAAAACCACCCAATGACCTGAGCCTTCGCCCTGCCCCCCCCAACACCCCCCCGGCCTGCCTTCCGGCTGATCTACACCAAGCCCGGGCACTTCTCATGCCCAGGCCAGGCTGCCCCTAGTCCTGTCACTTTACACACAACCCTTCTCACACAACCACAAAGGACTGAGAAAGACCCTGCAGACAGTTAAGCTCATAAAAATAAGAGACTCCCCACAAAGCTCCAAACCACCACCAATGAATTTATTTGAGGGAGAAAGGGTCAAATCTTATTAGCAACTTTAAACTGGATAGGAAAAGACACTGATCTGCCTAACATCTGGGTGTTCACAAGTGCACAGGTAACCATATCCTGCACGTAAGGCATCACCATTAAACCAATGAACATTTGACGAGAAGGACACGTTCTGAGCAGTCACATGATTTCCCTTTCAGAAGGTGCTGCCTCATCAGAAAAGTAGTGTTGAGAAAAACGAAGACAGTCTCCTAGCAAAGGCCTGGACATGACAGCGGCCTCGTGAAAGGGGATCACACCTTATTTACAAAGCAAGAGAGTGACACTCCCAGCTGAGCTGCAGGATGAGAGCTGGGGCTGACTCGAGGGGTGTGAATGGGGGTTGGGACCTGACTTCATGAGCCTTTGCCCATCCAACGTGGGCCTCCACAAGCCATTCTTTGGCCCCCTGCATAAGACAGACTCAGGAAATCTGCAAAGTAAGGGGATTCTGCCCCAATTTCCCAGCCCCACCCCACCTCCCCCAGGTCTAACAGTGACCAATCCACTGGATGCAGCCTCACCCCCACCCAACCCCTACTTCTGGACAGACACATGGCATATATGGAAACCGAAGCCCAGCTGTGCTGGAGCACATCTAGGTGCTGCTGGGTTGGCTGTCTTACAGGTGCCCCGAGATGATCAGGCCTCACCCACGGTGGCCAGGCTGAGAGAGCGTGTTTTTTTTTAGGTGATTCAGGTTACTCCAGGGCAAAGCACGATCCTGATGACACTCGGCGGAAAAGCAGGCTGGAGCCTCGAAAGAGCTGGCCCTGGATTGGAAGGAGCAGTAGGGTCAGTGAAAGGGAGGCCATGCTTCTCATCCCACCCCAGAGCCAGGCCAGCGAAAGACAAAGAAGGGTCCAGTAGCTCAGAGACCCCAGAGTCGGAGATAGAGGGCCTAGGTTTGCATTCCTGAGGGCAAGGTCAGAATCTGCTCTGTGCTGAAGCACAAGGGAGCAGTTTACTTCATGCCACAGGGTGCCCAATATATATATTTTTTAATTTATTTATTTTTGGCTGTGTTGTGTCTTCGTTGCTGTGCACGGCCTTTTCTCTGGTTGCGGCGAGTGGGGGCTACTCTTCGTTGCGGTGCGCGGGCTTGCCACTGCGGTGGCTCCTCTTGTTGCGGAGCACAGGCTCTAGGCGCACGGGCTTCAGTAGTTGTGGCACATGGGCTCAGTAGTTGTGGTGCACGGGCTTAGTTGCTCCGCGGCATGTGGGATCTTCCTGGACCAGGGCTCAAACCCGTGTCCCCTGCATTGGCAGGCGGATTCTCAACCACTGCGCCACCAGGGAAGTCCCGGGTGTCCAGTATTCACCGGGCTACTGAGTAGGAAACCCCCAGAGGAGACTCACTGCCCTCTGGCTTCAGAGCCCAAGTGGACCGGGGCTCCTCCAATATTGGAGGATGTGATGCATGTAGGACCAACTGGATTCGCTGGAAGGCCTGCGTCTGTCTCTGGCCTCCCTGCTTTCCTCCTATCCGTCCTTTTCTCAACCTTGAGGCCAGTCAGTGTGCTAGCTCCTCCTGCCCAGGCCACTGCCCCATTTTACTCTGAAGCCAACCAAGGTCAGGAAAAGTCAGGGATCTGTCCTGGGCCAGCCACCTGGATCCTTGACCCGGAGCTCCAGCCAGCAGGAGGGTGCTTGGGCATACAACACAAAGACTTCAAGACTGGCAGACTCAGGAAATCTGCAAAGTAAGGGGATTCTGCCCCAATTCCCCAGCCCCACCCCACCTTCCCCAAGTCTAACAGTGACCAATCCACTGGACGCAGCCTCACCTCTCAGAAGGTGCTGCCTAGGCACTAGCTGTTGCTCTGTGATCTGGAGTCTCGGCTTGTCTAATTCAGAAAACCACCCAATGACCCGAGCCTTCGCCCTGCCCCGCCCCAACACCCCCCCCCCCCCCGGCTTGCCGCCTGGCTGATCTACACCAAGCCCGGGCACTTCTCATGCCCAGGCCAGGCTGCCCCCAGTCCTGTCACTTTACACACAACCCTTCTCACACAACCACAAAGGACTGAGAAAGACCCTGCAGACAGTTAAGCTCATAAAAATAAGAGACTCCCCACAAAGCTTGCCAAGCTCACCACATGGCTCAGCTCCACCCTCAGGCTCTCCTGGGCACCTGGGGCATCCTGCGCGGGTGGAGGGAGGGGCCGGCCTCCAACATGCCAGGTGTGTTTTCATCCCAGGTTACTTGAGGTATAAGAAGTTCTTGGGCTTCACCACCTACCCTGTGGGCTCCCTCATACTTGTTCTAAGAGTCTTGGAGAGTTGAAGAAAAGAAGACCTTGTCTGATGTGTAATTCTTAAGTAAATTCAGATCTGACCACCTCAAACCCCTTCTACAGGTTACAGAAAAAAACAGAATGAACTTTTTGGCCAATCCAATAAAATAAAATGAAAATTTAATTTAAATGCCTCAAACCAAAAGTCTACATCCTCTTTATCCTCCTTACAACATCGGATTCCATGACAACCCCTTAACTTTCCATGTAATGAAGAGTCCACAAAACCTTTCCATCTGACTGATGTGGAAAAGTGAGAAAAGCCTCCCTGGAGAGCAGGCTTACCTGCACACTCAGGTACTTCCAGCAGTGGATCCAGGATTTGAACACTGGGGAATAAGGGGGTAGCCCGGCCTGCAGCCTGCGGGGAAGGAGAACATGTTAGATCCAGAGAACAGTGGGAGACAGATCAGCTAAGGAAAAGGAGCCCTCATGAAGAAATGGCTTGGGGCTGCCACCACCCCCATACCAAACCACAGATTCCTCCCAAAGGGGTGTGATGAATCCCAGAGGAAGCCAGGGGCCTGGTGGGCCAAGCCCACACATAGAGCAGGTGGGAGGGGGCAGGGCACTGGACGGGCTCAGCCAGGTCCCCCCAGCAGCCTTGGCAGGGTGCCTGCGGAGGGGCACACACCTACCCGCAGTTATTCACGGCCATGAGATCACCGACCAGCAGGAAGGGGTAGGTCAGCATGCTCACTGCGATCTGCAGGGAGACCTGAGGGTCAGTGAGCCCACCTACCACCAGCCCCCAACCCGGGCTCCAGGAGCAGGCACACCCTAGACGGAGGCCTGCCTCCAGCCATCTCCAGAGCTGGCCTCTGAAGCCCCGCCCAGGCCCCCAGCTCAGTGGGAAGAGCAGCTGCCCAGACTTACCCCCATCACAAATTTAGTGTAGCTCCGGATGGCCAGGGCCTGGCTGAACTGCAAAGACAAAAAGGGAGACTGGTTTGCCCCAGGTACCTCGGGATGCAGACTTCAAACATGCAGGCCCCCGCCCCGCCCGCGCTGCCTGGTCTGCAGCCCCTTCACCTCGCCCTCCGCACTGGCCTCACACCCCCTCTGCACTCAGCTCCTCACATGCCCGCGGCACACGCTGTGCTCCCTTTCAGGGCCTGCCAGCAGCTTCAGTGGCCTGGCAGTCAAAGCCAAGAGAAGCTCTGGGAGGCAGAAGTGGGATATCCAGACTGGAGGGCCTTCTGTGACCCAGCCAGGGATGGTGAGTGGAAGAGACGAGGTAGGTGGGATCATGGGCTGTGGCCTACGTAACGTCCTCCGAGCTGTAAGCTGCAAGGGCTGGGCCTTTGTTTGCCTTGATCAGTGCCTGCCCAGGGCTCAGCGCACAGTAAGTGCTTACTGAATGGAAAGTCAAGCACCCATCTGAACTGCACACAGAATCCTGGGTCCTGTAGCATAAGGTGAAGGGCAACCCTGGGCTTACTGCCACCCTACCTCACCAAACTCTCGCCCCCTTCAGGCCCCAACTCCTGAATTCAACTTTGCCCATGAAACGGCACTGAACTACAAAGGGTGACTACCTATCCCTCAGCTTCCTATGACATGGCCATCCCACCCGATGGACGCCCTGCAACCCTGGGCGGAGATTTGCTCGGCCCTCTGCCTGAGTGGCAGCCTCATCTTAGCCTTTAAGCCACACACAGAAAAGCACGTGAAAAATACTCTCAGTGAAGTGTCGACTGCTGTTCTCAGTGAGGTAAGTGCCGTAGCCCCTGGTCAAACACCTGCCCACCTGGACTGGAAGAACCAATCAGCTGTGGGACACCCCTCCCCCTCAAGGCACCCCAGCTGTCCCAGGTTTGTTCTGTACGTGAAGGCAGCAGCTGACCCACCCATAAGGCCCTCGAGGAAGGGGCATTGTGCTACTGTAATTGCAGGTGGGAGCTGCTCTCTATGGAGCAACTGTTATCTGCTCACATTAAAAGGCCAGTAAGACTCACCTACCCAATTCAAATGGCCAGTTTCCCTCTGCCCCAGCTGCGAGCTCTCAGAGGCACCCCTCACCACAGACTCTTTCCCAGACCGCCCCCACCCCGGAACTGCCATTCTGGGGCCCAGACACAGACACACGAAGACTATGAACCCCACCCACCCCAACAAAGTGATTACGGCAGACAGGTCCCCAATCCCTCACCCAGCCTCCGATGGTGGGTGATTCCCGCTGTTAGAATGTCTGGCTCCCAGGAACCCCTGCCTATCACTGCTCCCCAACTCTTATCTTGGGTCAGGCCGAACCAGCTGACCTATTAGATCCCCAGAAACCTTTCCTCAACAAGTGCCTTTTAGAAGGACCAAGACCTCCCCGTGCCTGACCCAATCTGTCGAGGTCTGTGCATACCAGGCTGTGTAGACCACTGCTAACAAGAGTGGGGTGCACCTGCATGGGACACTTCCTAGCTGACTGAAGCACCCTCAGCCTGGCCCAGGGAAAGACCTAGTCCCAGCCCTGTCAATTCGCAGGCAAGGGCCCCAGGAGAGCCCTTCAATCTCTGGGTCTCATCTGTCTGTAAAACAGGATGTTATAACTGCTCTGTTCCTTTCACAACTGAGGTGCTGTCAGGATCAAATGTCATAATGTTCACTAAAGGGCTTGAAAAAGCCTAAAACACTGAGCGGAAGTTCAAGGGTTATTATTAGCTGGTCTACATCCTGATTTACCAGGGATCCCTAGTTTGGTTTGGGTCACTGCCTCAAACTAGCCGTGGATAAGCTAGGGTCTGTTTGACCTAAAGCTGCCCAGGGACGGGCATTCCAAAAACCCCTCTATGTCTTGTTAGCGATCTCCTCTCTCGAGGCCGTTCTCCTCGGAGGCAAAGCTGACCCAGGGACAACCAGAGTCTCCTCAGACCCCTCCCAGAGGCCCTCTCCAGCCCTAGGGGCCCAGTACTCAGAATCCCAGAGTCCTCAAGTCTGCCCCAGACCCTGGGCATCAGCAGTACATGGAAAGATGGACAAGTCCTTGTTCCAACCAACCTGGGAACCTGGATTCTGGTCGTTCCCCAGCCCCCCTGGGGTGTCACTCACGCTGTCATCCACCAGGTAGGCATTGATGAAGTGGGCCAGCAGGTTACAGCCCCACAAGAAAACCACATCTCCCAGGAGGTGAGGGATTAAGCCGCTAAAAAACAAGGTGAGCAAAGATGAGCAGGGGAGGGAAGAGAACATTTCCTGGGGGCTCCACACCCAGGAAGCAGACAAGGACGTTCCAAGCTCAAAACTTCAGCATATCCACCAGCACCACCTCGGGAAGGAAGCCCGCAGGGGCCACATGGGCCAGCAGCTATCCACAGCAGGAAAGCAGTGTTCCTTTCTCCACAGGGAGTGGGGGGTGGTATGTGTGTTATATGCTACATCTGACAGCACAAGTTAATGGTCTCACAAGCGGTGTTCAAACCACAGAAGCTGGGCCTTAAGATGTGAATGGTGCAAAATCCGGGATTTTCCAATGCAGATTATGAAAGAGTACCTACACGTTAGCCATCTTCTCCTGGCCTTTTTACCCAATCCACTCTCACAAAACACTTTGCTCAGTGCACCTGTATTCAACCCTGGAATGTTCCACTAAAAACATTCCATACAAGCTTTTACAAGGAGGGCTGACTTTTAAAGTGATGGCCTTTAGAATGTGCATCTCTACACACTAATGTGAAGTTTCCCTAAAACACAGTGCTGAGGGCAAAAAGCCAGATTCAGACCAGTGGGTCCTGTGTGATACTTGTGGGTTTGGGGTTTTTTTTCTTTTTATTTATTTATTTTTGGCTGCATTGGGTCTTTGTTGCTTTGTGCGAGCTTTTCTCTAGTTGTGGCGAGCGGGGGGCTACTCTTCGTTGCAGTGCATGGGCTTCTCGTTGTGGTGGCTTCTCTTGTTGCAGAGCACGGGCTCTAGGCGCGCGGGCTTCAGTAGTTGTGGTGCACGGGCGTAGTTGCTCCGCGGCATGTGGGATCTTCCCGGAGCAGGGCTCGAACCCGTGTCCCCTGCATTGGCAGGCGGATTCTTAACCACTGCACCACCAGGGAAGCCCTTGTGAGTTTTTTTTTTTTGAATGTGTTTATTTGCTTGTTTAGATATAGAAGGACATGGAAAGATCTCCAGGAAAACAGCTATCTCTTGGAGAGAGGACACAGAATTATGATCTTTGAACTTTCAAAAATCTTATTTCAAAATATTTGAAAGTTCAAAATACCTGTAACACATCTATGATATGAGAGATATAAATAAAGTGAACCTTCATGAATGCAATTTCCAATCCTGTTGCTTCCACCTGTGCTCAGACTGACTTTTCACAGGTACACTCAGTGCTTTCTGAGTACGTACATCACCTGTTCTACAAACACGTGAAGGAAAAAAAAGAACCCAATGGGTAAGGTATCTGTTGTGTGGGAATCCTACTCACACACCAGAGAAGAATGTATACAATGTGTGAAAAACACCAGAGGTAGTGATATGTAGTGTTTTAGGGTCTGAAGCACCAGTCACACAAGCAAATATTTATTCACACACATATATATGCACACCCATACATATGTGTACATATAAATAGACATGAATATACATGTGAATATGTGCGTATATAAATCAAGGTTTATCGACCTTGCCACTATTGCCCTTCAGGTCTGGACGATTCTTTGTCATGGGGGCTGACCTCGGCACTGCAGGAGGTTTAGCAGCATCCCTGGTCTCCACCCACTAGATCCCAGCTGTGACCATCAAAAGATGTCTCCAGACATTACAGATGTCCCCTGGAGCAAAATCACCTCCTAGTGAGAAACACACACACACACACACACACACACACACACACACACACACACACACACACACACACACGCCTACACACAGAACACCTGGCAGATGATGAAACCACAAGATGAGTTAACAGAGCGCCCCATGTCTAGTGTACTGTGTATGTAACAGCATGTGTCTCTGCCTAGACCCTAAAAAAGCAAAACAAAAAATATTTGTCAGGCCTGGACTTTGGGTTCTGTTTGTAGTTTACAGTCTTTTCAGTGTGAGCTTTCTTTACAGGTGGAGTAAGATGGGTGTGAGACACCAAGGAGGGCAGGGGGTCCGGGGCCCTCAGGAGATTGTGTGCCCTGAAGACATCTGCTCTGCAGAAACACAGGCCCAGCACAGCCAGGTCTTGACTTTTTAAGAGAAGCCAGAAATAGGGATTGTTTTGTGAAACATCCTAAATGTTGAACATGATGAACTAATTTCTCAGAAGTGCTATGTCAAACAGGATCCCTCAGCTGGAGTCAGCCTGTGAGCTGCCAGGGCTTGACCTTCAGCCCATGGCACAGATTTTCAGTGACTTTTCAGCAGTGAAACCAAGGACGAACGAAGACCTGAAGACCAGCCTCGTGCCCACCCCCAGCCCTGGAGCACATGGACAGGGACAGTGGGGTCGGGGGTGCGGTTTTGGCCACGCCCACCCCCAGCGTGCTGGACAAACAGTACCATTTCTGTGTAAGCCGCAATGTGGACAGAGCTGGGCAGCTTTGTTCCCGATGATCCGTAGCGCGCATAGGCCATGGAGCTCTACGGGCCAAGGAGCAGCTGCTCAGGCAGGGACAGAGCCCTGTGGTTAGTCTGAGGCCAACAGCTGTGGCCTGAGGGCTGAGAATGCGCCCGTTAGTAGAGCCATGCTCCGTGGCCAGTTACGGGGTGTATAAACTCACGTACACAAAGAATCCCAGCAGCCCCTCTTCTTTGAAAATCTTCCCAATGGAGCTCAACACGCCACTGTGGAGAACACAGGGATACAACGTCACCCGGGCACCTTGGAGAAGCCCATGCCCTGGTGTGGAGCAGAGCCTGCCACCCTTGCTCAGAGCCATCCAGTCCTGGCCGGGATGGGGAAGGGGCATTCTCTGTCACCAGGCAGAACCCAAGTGTAGATGATTACAGCTCTGTTGGGGAGTGAGAGGGCGTCTACGCAGTTTATGGAGACTGGGGAAACCCAACCACCCACAGGGGCAGAACCCCAGTTCTCTACTGCTTTTTTCTATGGATCTGAAATGTAGGAATGAACCTTCTAGCCTGGGCTGCTGCAGAGGCGACGGGACCTTCTCCTGCCTGGCCCTAGTGCTTACTTCTGGCTGAACAACCTTCTGGCAAAGAAGCCTGCATGTCCCACAGAGAGAGGAGGAGAGGTGGCGAGTGGAGAGAAGCACCTTACCAGAGGGCAGAGAAGGAATACAGGGCCCTGCAGCAGGAGGCCCTGTGATCAGACTGTACAGACGCAGCTTGGGAAAAGGCATCTGGCCCTCCCCAGCAGGGAACTCGGGGATGCGCACCCTGCCCACTGCAGCCTGTTAGAGATCACAGGACAGGCTGGGATGTCTTAGGTGTGAAATGCAAAGGAGGCTCAAGTGCAACCTCTGTGACCTGTGACAATGCCAAGTGACCTGTTCTGCACAGAGGCTCTGCGAAGCCAAGAGGGCCAGGGTAGCCTAGGAGAAAGACGGTGGGAGCCAGAGCCCTGCCAGGCCCCGCTACCCTTCCTCTCAGGACAGTGGCTCAGCCCACTGGGTTCTAAGCCCACTGGGGGAATGGGCCAATTTCCCATTAGTGAACTCAAAATGAGGCACCATGGCAGCCAAGCTTCCTGGGGCAGTGGCCCCAAGGACAGCAGCAGAAAACAACTGAACCCAGGAAATAAGAATCTGAGCGAGGAAGGAGAACAGATGCATGTACTCCTGCCACGAGCCTCCAGGACCCACCTCCTGTCCTGCACTGAGCCTCAGAGGGGCAGGGAGGGCACAAGTGCCACAGGGAAGGACTGTGTCAACACACCTATGCCCCTACAGATCCAGCTCAGTGTCAGGCATGGCAGGTGCTGGGTAAATATTTGGTAAACAATGGAAGGGCCAAGCCCCAAGGCCATGGGGTAGACGGTCATTTAGGAGAGGATGAAACAAACTCTAAGCTGGCTTCTGTGACAGCTGGAAAAAGGGCTAGGGCATAACCTAGGGGGTCTAGGAGGGAACCCCGCCAGGACTCCTAATCCACCTGGACTCCTATCCCACTCACCCCTCTGCAGGGCATCTAGGCTCATCCAGGGCTGCCCCAGACAAGAGAGGGAGAAAATACCCCTGGACCCAGACTATGGAAGCCACTACCCCATTCCTCTGAAGCTGGCACACAAGAAATAGGGCAGAAAAGGGGCAGCAGCTGACCACAGTATGGCCTGTCCTGGCAGACTCTGAATAGTGACAGGGCCACTCCTGCCAACCCTAAGAATTACCCACCTGTACTTGGCCTCCCGTCCCACAAACTGGACCATGCAGCGCATTGAGATGACTGAGGAAAGAGAGAACACAAACAGGTGACATGGCGGCCAAAGCCCAAGACTCCCCAGCTATGGGTGGGATGCCCGGCACAGTGGCCACTGCACAACACGGCCCGTGTCAGAGCGCGGGAGGGGAGGAGGGCCCCTGGGATTCCCCATCGCACCCCATGACCACGGCATCCCATTTCTTCTGGCTGGGAAGAGCCCCAGCTCCCTTTGGACTGAACTCCCGGCCAATTCCAGTGATACTACTTCCCAGTAATTCTACCGCTGCCCGTCTACAGCCCATGAGGGGTCACCCCACGGCTGAGATGCAGTCTCCAATGGGGCGGCTCACCATGCAGGGGGTGGGCCAGCATGCGGGACACGCACTGCATCATCATCTCATAGGAGGTCTGCAAGAGAGCAGAGGGCGGGGACTTGGTCTGGCCTGTCTCTGGAAGTGGTGCTCACTGGGAGCTATAAGCACTTACATGGGAAAAACTGGGATCCTGCAGCACCCATGTGGGGTCGGTCTACCTCAGATGGCCCCCCTTGTCACCCACACAAAATTCCCTCTGCCCAGGACTGCTGCCAGGTCCCAGGCCAGGTCCCGTGGCGGCTGAGAGGCTTTCTGTGATTCCCTGCAGTGGCCCTGCTGGGGCTCCTTCCACATCCCACTCCACTGTGCACACAGCAGGCCCCAACTGTGACTCTTCAGTGACCTGCCCAACTGGGCAGTGAGGGATAATCAGGCTCTCCTCTCCAATTCCAGGTACCCACCTCCTTCACCACTTTCTTCAGAGAAGTCTTCATGTCATCTTTGTTGGCAACCTGCTCAATCTCATCTGGAGGGAAAACCTGAGATGCAAAGAACAAAGGTGGATCAAAAGCAAAATACAGGTGTGCCTCTTCGATGTAACTTTGAAGGGATGGAGAGGGCAGGAAACAGCTCCTACTATTTTCTTGGCCATGTCCATTAGCTGGGCCCACCTTGGGTAACCCCCTGGGGCTGGAGCTAGCGGGGAGAAAGTCCCTGCCTAGTGTCACATTTGTAAGAAAGCAGGCAGATGGTAAGGCAGGGGCCTTTCCAATTGAGGAGACTCGGCGTTGGACCACCAGGGCTTGGAGTCTGGCTTTGGTGCTGGGGTGGAGCCCTGACCAGTCTGGGAACCGAGAAGCAGGACCGGTGCACATGGCTGCCTCCAGGGGTGGCAGGGGGCTCAGGGGAACCTCGGGCAGCTGGTCCTGGCTTCACCCCGGGCTCACCTTCTTCATGCTGCCCCGGGTCATGGTGGAGAGGGCGTTGGACATCAGCCGGGGGCTCAGGCCTCGGAATAGCCCTATCTTCCCATCCACTTGCACAATGTACTTGGCTACAAGAAAGCAGAGGTGGCAGCGTCACGTTCAGCCCAGACGCACCCACTCCTGGGTCACATTCACACCCAGACCAGACGCAGCTTGTCCTTCTTCAGTACCTGCTGACTTCAGTCACGGAAGGGAAGCACCGTCCAGGACCCCGGAAGCAATCGGGCCCCACCCCCAAACACCTTTTCTAGCCCATTTCTTTTTGTAAAACCTTCAAAACATATTTTTCTGACAAAGAAGTTCATATGTTTTTCTTTTTGTAGTTTGGAAAATCTACTTGGCAAACTTAGCTATAGTTTCTCAACTCAGCAACTTAAGTGCTGCAACCTAGGAACCAATTCTGTTGCTTATAAAAAATGTTTTTCTCTGGGAAAAGAAAAAATGGAAAAAAGCAACCACAAGCGATGATGAAGTTTGCAACCTAAGGCAGGGAAAAAGGAAAAGGAAGGGCTCCCAGGGGAAAGGCTCTAGAGTGTCCTTTGAGCATGCCACGGAGAGGGCCATCCCCACCTTGTCACTGTGCTGCATCCAGGATCCCACCTGGCACCTACTGGCATTTATTAATTACAGGGGGGAAAGCCAGTGGAGAAGTAACTAAAACAGAGGCACCAATGAACTATTCTATAGAAAAAAACTTAAGAGGTCAGGGAAGCTGGACCCTGACCCTGTTTGAGTCAGTGTTTTTTTGTTTGGGTCTTTAAAAGGATACTTTCTTAATGTTTTGCTGTTTTATTCAATATCAACTTTTAAATGATGTTCAAAAAGGAAACGTATTTTTATAAACCTGCATACCTGGAAGCTGGCAGAACATTCCCTCAGACAATGTGCTCCCCTCGAGCCAAGACTTTAGCTCTCCAGCACCGCACAGTGGCGGGAACCAGCAAGGGAGGGTGCCGTTCTCTCCTCTGCCACATGTCTGCCAACAGCAATCCCATGTGGCAGCTGTACGGGCTTCCCCTGGTCCCGAGAGCACCTGGTACCTGCTTGTTTGGCTTCCTGAGATTGGGGTGGTGCTGGAAAGACAGGAGTAGGAGGAGAGAGGACACTGGGCGACGTGGCCAGGACGCCCTGCTTCACGGGGTGAACAGGCAGAAAGAAGGTTTATTTTGGGGGAGGGGAGTGCCAGTCAGCAGAAGGGAGAGCTGGCGGGATAAAGCCTGAGTGTGGTCTCCAGCAGGACACTTAACCTCTTTCCATCCAATTTCCTAGCCAGAAAAAAAGGGAGTAAGGACCCCTATTTCTCCCCATCTCAGAGCTGAATTACGAACAAGTGAGAACAGACAAAGGTATGCAGAAACGTCTACCGAGGCCTTTGTGGGCCCAAAGGGCCCCTGGCTGGCAAGGGGCTCCATCATTCCATGGTTTCTCTGTGGTCCCTGAAAACTCTCCAGAAGTTCCTTCTGGGAGAACACCAAAGAATGTCATGGCAGCTGTGGCACTGTTCATAGCTGAGGGGGAGTAGTAGACCCCGTCCAGACAGTCGCTAGATAGCCAGACAGCTGAGCCCCTCCCCAACACCAGGAGTCTGCTTACACCATCTGCGCTGAAACAACATTTATATAAATGGCGGGGGGAGCACCTCAGAACTCTGCTCATCTTTGCAAGAGGCAGTAAGGTGATTGTCAAGACCCCTCTGCCCTGAGTCCTTTCGGGAATGACTGTGTGACATGAACAGAGATGATCTGGGTTCCAACCTCTCTATGGCTAGAGCCTGCAGTGGTGTATAGAGGAATCACACGTAGGGGTCGGCAGCCTGCCATCCCGGCCTCCCGCAAATCCAGCGTTGCTCTGCATACCGGCTTCGTTGCACTACAGTGGGGGGTGCCTCCCTGACGTCCTCCTTCCCCACGCTGACAACTTTTAAGTGAAACAAATACGAACAGATTTCCCCGCAAAATGACATGTTCCACCTGGCTCTATACTGTACTCAACAATGAGGTGGCAAAACTAGAAGGGAAACATGGCATCAGATTCTGCCAGCAGGGTGTGGAGTGAAAAAAAGGGGACAGGAGGCGAGGCCCCAAGTTATTTGGCAGAAAGAAAGATTTTCAGAGAAGATGCTAGACTGACTAAACAGATAAGATGAGCAGAGGTGGAGGGAGCATGAGAGGGTCAGCCTGGCTGTGAACACAGAGAGCAAAGGCACATTTAAAGAAGTCTGGGGAGTTCCCTGGTGGCTAGTGGTTAGGATTCCAGGCTTTCACTGACGTGACCCGGGTTCAATCCCTGGTCGGGGAACTGAGATCCTGCAAGCCATGTGGTGTGACCAAAAAAATAAAAAATAAAAAAAATAAAGAAGTCTGGGAAGGGTGGGGACTGGGAGAGGGACAGGGATGGTGGATCTGAAACGGCCTTGGCCAGCTGGGGGTCAGGGAATGAGCAGCACAGGCAGCTGGTGGGCTTTGCTGGCATCAGGGAAGCTCCACCGTGGTGGGCTTCCTGATGGAGAGACCCTCTGGCAGGCAAGGCTGCAGGAGGCGGAGGGGGCGGGTGCTTGTATGGAGGGCCTGGGCATGAAGAAGCTGATAAGGAGTATGGGGCCAGAGCAGTTAGCAGCCTTCCTGAGCTCGAGCAGCTCAAGAGGGCACACCAGGGGTGAAGCCAAGACCCACCATGTACTGTTCTACACCCAGGGGATGGAGATGCCTGAGTGAGTAGGCACCACTGCCTGAGGAATGCAGGGGAACAGGACAAAGGAAAAGAACCCAGGAGGCCCCAATGGGCCTCCTGCTGGAGGAGCAGGAAAGCAAAAGAACTGCTAAAAGGGCAGCCAGACTGCTCAGAAGGCAAAAAAAAAAAAAAAAAAAAAAAAACGGAAATCCGCCCCCTACCCCTGCTTCCAGGCACAGCCTGGACCTGTCTCCCTATCCTGCTGCCTGGGCTGACAGCTGGCAGCTCACACAGAGGAGCTGGACCAAAGCTGTGTTGGTCACCTGCTCCCATCCTGACAACCTGCTGCCTCTGACCCCTCTTCCATGCCAGCTCTGACTCTGGGTGCCCCATGCTGCCCGGTGTGCTCCCCAGGGCCACCTGGGCCTGTTCCCTGTTTTGATGTTTCTTTTTTGTCTCTCTCTTTTTTGTCTCTCTCGGTGTGGGCTTTCCTGCCTGGGAAGCACACTCACCGTAGGTGAAGAAGCTCGGCAGGTAGAGGACCTTCCTCCCCAGCACATTGGTCCCAATGGTGGGGGGCATCGGCTCATGACCTACCTTCAGAATCAACAAATACAAAGGGAAAGTCAGATTCTACTGTTGATTCAGTCTCACTACTTCTCACCTTTCCCAGGCCTCTAACTCTTCTCCCACAGAGTCTAATGCTATTTCTGTTGATGTTTTCCCCATCAAAACATACCCAAAATTTCATCAGTGTCTATTACTATCGTGTAATCTCCCAATGCACAGAAATGTCCAGTCCCAGATACCTTACCATAATCCAAGTCACCCCATCCCTCAACATTCTTACCTTCCAATTCCAGATATTTCCAGTGCAGAACCCCCCCCCATGTTTATGTACTTCAAACCCCATGCTCATCTCAGAAAAAACTCTCAGTTAATTCTCATCGCCAGGTTAAAACATCAGTCCAGTCTCAATCTCAAATGTGGCAACACCAAAACACATCACACCCAAATTTCAGCCCCAAACTTCAGATAGCTCATTCACCCCACGCTCAAATTTCTTACTGTACCCACTGCAGATGTCGACAAATCTGTCCCTCTCACTCCCAGCCACCTCGAATCCCAGCTGCTCCTCAAACAATTCCTCAACTGTGATCTAATCTTGATCACCCCATATCCCTGTGACAGAATGACCCCCTCATTTCTGCAGGGTTATCATAGTTCTTGCTGTATAGATGCTGGTTATAATTAAGGTATGTGTTAAACTCATGGGTGGGTGAAGGGCCAAGCCACCCAAGCCTCTGTGAGGAGGAGAGGTTTCTCCTGAGGAGTGAGGCCATTTGTTATGCTGCCGATTAATGAGAAGATTCTCTGCTGCCAGGCAAGGGGCAAGGTGTCTAGGAGACCAGCGCCTTAGTGGGGTGTGAGAAGGCCCTTCCCTGGCAGGGGACCAGGGCCGTAGCCCTGTCCCTTAGAGCAGGCCAGACAAATCCATGGACCAGAGGAGCTCCTCTCGGATGTGGAAGAGGGTAGAAACAGCAGGGTTGGGAAGCTCTGTCTTAAATAGAACTAGGTATGCTTCCAGCGTTTTCTGGGCTCAATTTCCTTTCTTCCTCACCTTAGTCAAGTGTTTTGAAGTTCAGGCTGTCCCTTATGGATGGGATTCTGAGCTACATGACAGATTACTGATCATAAATTAAGAAACTCCCTCCACGATGGAGAACTTCTTAAAAGAAAAACATCTAGCCCAGGGGAGTTGAAGGAAAGGGATGGCCAGGTGAACCAAGCAGTTAGCCCTCCCCTTCCAGACCTTTCCCCTTCTGAGTTAAAAGCTCGAAGGTTCTGAGGTTAGTTTTGCTTTGATTTTGTTCTCTCACACAGGCAGCATTCCATTTACACCCTCAACTCCAAGTCTGAGCCAATGTTCTTTTGCTGCCTTATCCATTCCAGTCACAACAACTGGGGAGGCCCATCGATTCCAATTTCACCCGTAAACCTGCTTGTTCCCTTCATCCTGTATCCCCATGGCTCCCAAATCTGTTGAGTCTATTTTCTTAACTTCCACCTGTGTTATCAAAGGCACGCTGACCCTATCTCACTCCTATTCCCTTCACTCTCAAGTTCTAATTATGTGTTCCCAAGTCTACTCACCCAATTTCATCCCCAAATCTGTTAACCCAGTCCTAACCACAGCCAAAGATGTGGTTCTATACCATATTCCGGCAGAGCCAGTCCCTCAAATCTCTAACACCCATGAGCCCTGATCTCAGGCACTGCATTCTTACTCACTTAATCGGGACAGCCCCCAGATCTGCCAATCCAATCCTGCCATGCACCCCCAAACTGAGATCTTCCTTTTTGCAAGATGTTATCTCTGATTCCCAAGCTATACACATTAACATTTCACCCTCAGGGACTTCCCTGGTGGCACAGTGGTTAAGAATCCGCCTGCCAATGCAGGGGACACGGGTTCAATCCCTGGTCCAGGAAGATCCCACATGCTGTGGAGCAACCAAGCCCATGCGCCACAACTACTGAGCCCGCGCTCCGCAGCAAGAGAAGCCACCGCAGTGAGAAGCCTGTGCACCGCAACGAAGAATAGCCCCCGCTCACCACAACTAGAGAAAGCCCGCGTGCAGCGATGAAGACCCAACACAGCCAAAAAAAAAATTAATTAATTAAAAAAAAAAGACTTCACCCTCAAATATGTTACACTCAGCACCAGCTGCGTTCACATCGGGTAGACCACCTGTCACCCCAACTGGGCTCACCCATCAGTATCCACCCCCCATACAGTTCTTCTCACCCTCTGGACTTCCTCATTCCCCAATTCCCTATCCTCCTTCATTCTCCATTCTCTCTCATTCCTCAACTGCCTTTCCAAGTGACCCTTATTTCAATTTTATTCTCCTGTAAACCAAACCTACCAAGGTCCAAATGATGGAGCCACTTCCAGGTTCCTTCACATGGAGCACCCCCCCCATTCCTTGTACTCCAACATCCTCCATTCCACAGACACTCCTATCAGCCACCCTGAAGTCCCAGCCCTCACCCAATCTCACTCCATCATCCTTGCTTCTCATCTCAAGTACCACCAGTTCCAAAGCCTCAATTTCTCTCCCAAGGCTGGAATCTCTATTGCTGCAAATACAACCTGAATTTTTATAAGTAAAGGAGCCCTCACTCCCAAATCACAACCAAACGCCAGTCTCGACCTTCCCCCATCAGCCACTTCCAAATCTCAGTCACGATTAGATTCTAGTCAGGCACCGTAATGTCCCTGAAGGAATCTCGTTCTTTGTCACGTTCCTTGTCACACTCCAAAATCCACTGCCCCCATTCCTCAGATTTCAATTACTCCTATTCTCAAGTCCCTCTCATTCCAACTGTAACTCCCATTCTCAGTCCATTATCAGGACAGTAAACCTGATACCCATTTGCCTCAAATCAAATCTCGTTTTGGTTAGGTCTCCATCTCAAACACCGCCCCCCCCCCGCAACTTAACTGAAAATTTTAGGCTAAATCTTCAGATATTAGTCCAAGCCCAAACCATCCACATCTACATTGTGCTCATCTCAGTCATGCCCACCTAATTCTGCCAAATGCACTCCCTCCACCTCAGCTCGGGCACCCCCTTCCAGTTCCATCTCTCCCTTTCTCAAACAGCCCAATTCATCTGTAAGGCACTGCTGGTCCCACCAAATATGCCAAGTGCCCCTGCATGCCTCGATTTCAGAGACTTCCTACCTTGGCCTCATTTTCTGCCAGCCCCTACACATCCTGCTACCCTGTGTTCCAACTGGTCCTTCTGCCCAATTCCACTACGCCCATACCCCTCAGCCCATCCCCCCATATAGCTCCCACCCCCAACCGTGAATTCAATGTTCTCCTCCAAATGCGTCATCCCTTTCCCCCTAAAAGCCTCCTGGCTCCCCATTCCAGACACATCACCACTACCCCTCCCCCACTGCGTCGCCCCATCTGTTCCCCTCCCCCAAAGCACGTCATCCTGTCCCCTCCTCCCATCAAATCTGTCGTCGCCATCAAATCCAGAACCCCCATCTCCTGTAAACCGATTCGCCTCCACCTCTCCCACCAAATTCCGTCACCGTTAAATCCAGTGCCCCGGTCCCCTCCTCCCCGGAGTCTGATGCCCCTTTTTCTTTCCTAAAATTTTGGCCATGACCCCCAGTCCTTTGTTCCCCACACCCCAAACCGCTTTAAATCCATCTCTATCAAATCCAGAGCTCTTGCTCCCCTTCACCCTAAATATGTGCTCATCTTCTGAATATTCTGCCTTGGCCCCCAATCTTCCTACCCACCCAATCGCCCAAACTTCCTACCCCTCCCCCAATTCTGTTGTTTTTTCTTTCACCCCAAAATGCTGCCACTTCCCTCCTAGTCCAAGTCCATCGCCTCCATTCTTTCGTCTCCCAAACCTACCTCTCCGTTCCATCGCCCCCTCCCCTGCACCCCCAAATCCCTTGTTCCTTCCACCCTCTCCCAAATCTGTCGCTGACCCCTTTGCCCCCTTCTCCTGCATCCCCAAACCCATGCCCCCTGCATCCCCAAATCCCTCACCGTTTTCTTCCTCTCCCGCTCCTTCTGCGCACCAACCCGCCGTCCCCGCCCCTCTCCTCAAATCCGTCGCCATCGACTCCCCCACCCCCATCTTCCTCCAGATCCTGGCCTGTCACCTTCTTATCAGCCCCCACCTCCCTATGGCGCCCCTGGTCCCACACCTGGATGAGCAGCTTCACGTAGAGCAACGGGTGACTGAGCGCCGTCACTCCGGCGCCCAGCGCCACGAAAAGAGCCTCGGTGGTCGGGGCGTTGTCCCCGGAGCCCAGGCCCCCGGATGCGCCGTCCATCCTGCGGGCCGAGGGTTGCGCCGCAGGCCGAGGGTGGCGTGGATGTGCGCGATGTGCAGGCGGCGGATCGCGAGCCCGGGCCTCGACCCCCGCCGCCGCTCCGCCGCGAGCTCCAGCTCCTGCTCCGGCTCCCGCCATCCCCGCGGCACCGCCGCGAGCCCAGGGCGCCACTTCCGGGTCGGAAGCCCCCATGGCAAGGGGCGGCGAGGTCACTCCCCCGTCACGTGACGGGACGGGCGCCTGCCCCTCGCGGCGTCAGGGGGCGGGGCCGGGCCGCACCACTCGCGGCCGCGGGGGAGTGCAGGAGTGTAGGCGAGGCGGTCGGTAAGCGATGGATGCGGTCCCCGGGCGGGGTCGGGTCCTGGCTCAGCGCTGGGGTGTGAGCCGGGGGTCAGTGGTCGCGGGCGACCGGGCCGTGGGTTCGGAGGCTGTGAAGGCGGCCGCAGGCCCGGGCGCTCCCCCGGGATCCCCGGAGAGCGGCAGGGGCGGGGCTCGTAGGTTCTGGAAGCCAGATGCCCCCAATATGGTCTGAGGCGCTTCCAATCCACCACCCAGGCTTCGGGAGTTTTCTCCGCAGTTCTGGGCCCGCCTTTTTGCGGCCCTGTTCCCGGGCCCCGCTGCCTGCGAGGCTTCCCACTGCAGGCCGAGTGCCGTCGCGCTCGCCTGCCTTGTCTCACCCCTTTGCCCTCCCCACCACACCAAATCCATTTGCACCTCGAAGGTTGTGGTCCTCCTCCTTTGCAGTTGACCATTCGCCAACCTGCCTTAGAGCTCATGGTTAGAAAATGTGTTTTGCCCTATTTACTTCACTGGGTCTGAAGGTTTTATTTAGTCCTTCAGTGTGAGCACACTCAAGCGTTCTGCTAGGCGCCGATAGTCTAGTCGTTAGGTAATAAAAACGAGTAATAACTGGCTCTTAAATCGCACTTATTGGTGCCACCTTTTGAAGTGCTTTGCAGCAAGATAACTAAAGTATGTTCCTCTCAGCAGCCCTGTGAGCAAGGTGTTTATTCCAGCACGTGCCCTGTTCATGTTTGTCACTGTGCCCATCCCCTGCAAGAACACCTAAAGCCTGCTAGTTGTGGAGGTGCTCAATAAAAGTTTCTGTTTCAACGGAAAGAAAGCAAGTATCCCAAGAGTCGGCAGGGACACAGCAATGGGTGACCTGATCCCTTTGTATTTATCCTGTGTTCGTTGTGAGAAAGTTCTTTAGAACAGACATCTGCCTTCTGACCCCTTAATCCGGGTTTGAAGTCTGCCCTTCCTGCCTCCCTTCCTGCCTCGCCCCCTGAAAAGCCACCTCCCGGCTGGCTACTCCTGACAACAAATACTCTGTACACTTTCCACATCTCAATCCTGTCAATCCGCCTTCCTCACTTGCTCTCTCCCTCACGCTGGCCTCTCTAATCCAGGTTTGTTCTGGTCTGAGTCACTGGAAAGCCTCCTAGCCCTTTCATGTTACAGTGTTTGCCTCTTCAAACACAGCTTTCATCAAACCTACCTCCCACCCCCAGGAGCACTTTAATTGACTTCCTTTTGCCTGGATTCTGATTTAGCTTCCTTAACAGGGACCTTAAAGTCAGCTTCATCCACAGCCTCATCTAACGTTACAGCACCTTACTAACTCCACCCGGAAGAGTGGGGTTACCTTCCTTCTGAAACTTCCTCACACAAACCTTCTCCTCCTCTGGGCTTTTCCTCCCCATGTTTCTGCGGCTCTCTATTTTTCCTTCTGAACCCCATAGTGTGTCCACCATTAGGCTTTTTACTCTGCCTTCCGTAGTTATCTTACTTTTTGTGTGTATTTGGTCCTTTCAAAATGGTTCCCTGTAAAGCAGCTACATTGTGTTGCATTGTTTTGTATCTTTGCACTAACTATGGTGATATACATATAGTAAATGTTCAGTGAATTGTTTTTAAGTAATTGAACAGTTTAGCCCAAGAAATTAAACTAAAAATAGGTCAATTAAAGCTGTTAGATCTCTAGGGAATGAAGTGGAAGCAAATGCAAAACTGCCCTGTAGCTATGTTTCCACAACTCAGGGCTCATAGGGACAAAAAGCGGAAGAAAAAAAAAATCCTCACGATAAAAATATTACAAACCACTCAAAAACACATTCCATTACAAGAGTAAGTGCGCAAAACAGGAGGATTAATACTCGTGGGAACTTGATGTAATAAGCAATCTGAAAGAAACTTTAAGGGGAAAACGGTAGTTTTCAAATGAAGGCAAAGATAAAGAATAGAAAGTGCTGAAAAAAAAGAAAAGGACATTGTGAAAAAAGAAGAGGTATATTTGAAAAGGAATCAAATAGCTCATCTAGAAATGAAAAGTATACTCACTGAAATGATTGAAAGGAAATCTTGCTCAGTATTCCCTCTACTGAGCAACCTGGCAGTATGTACTCAGAGCTATGAAGCAGTTAGCTCTGGGCTGGTTAGTGCCTCCCTGTGACTGCCTCCTCACAGGGCTTACCGTGCAGCACTGTGGCTGCCTGCTTTCCTGTCAGTCTCCTCATTAGACTGTAAGTTCTTGGAGTCCAGGGACTATCCTATTCATGGTTGGCACAGGGCCTGGCACGTGGTAGAAGCCCACTAAATATTTGCTAGAAAATGAATGAGCAAATATACTTTTAACAGTTGTACAAAGTTATTTATGGTAGCACCACTTAAAGAATGAAAACTTGGACTTCCCTGGTGGCACAGTGGTTAAGAATCTGCCTGCCAATGCAGGGGACACGTGTTTGATCCCTGGTCCGGGAAGAACCCACATGCTGCGGAGCAACTGTGCCCATGCGCCACAACTACTGAGCCTGCGCTCTAGAGCCTGCGAGCCGCAACTTCTGAGCCCACTTGCTGCAACTACTGAAGCCCACGCGCCTAGAGCCCGTGCTCCGTAACAGGAGAAGCCACTGCAAGGAGAAGACCGCACACCGCAACGAAGAGTAGCCCCCGGTCACCACAACTAGAGAAAGCCTGCACGCAGCAATGAAGATCCAATGCAGCCAAAAATAAATTAAAAAAAAAAAAAAGAATGAAAACTTTAGGGGGCTTCCCTGGTGGCGCAGCAGTTAAGAATCCGCCTGCCAATGCAGGGGACATGGGTTTGAGCCCCGGTCTGGGAAGATCCCAAATGCCACGGAGCAACTAAGCCCACGTGCCACAGCTACTGAGCCTGTGCTCTAGAGCCCACGAGCCACAACTACTGAGCCCATGTACCGCAGTTACTGAAGCCCGTGTGCCTAGAGTCCATGCTCTGCAACAAGAGAAGCCACCGCAATGAGAAGCCCGTGCACTGCAACGAAGAGTAGCCCCCACTCGCCACAACTAGATAAACCCCGCGCACAGCAACAAAGACCCAACGCAGCCAAAAAAATAAAGAAAGAAAATTAAAAAAAAAGGATGGGAACTCTAGGAAGACCCATATGCCCCAAAGTAGGATCAAACAAACAGTAGAGAATTAACAAGAAATATTACTCTTGGGAATTCCCTGGCGGTCCAGTGGTTAGGACTTGGTGCTTTCACTGTCGTGGCCCAGGTTCAGTCCCTGGTTGGGGAACTAAGATCCTGCAAGCCTCGCGGTGCAGCCAGGAAAAAAGAAAAAAAAAAAAGAAGAAAAGAATACTGTTGAGAATTGCCAGGTATATAGATCACCAGTCCCCGGGATCCTGTGGGGAACTACTGTTACAATGAAAAGAGAGAATACAAAATAGTAAGTACCCATTGTTGCAACTAAGTTGACATCACACAAACCAGGTCAGGAAGGAACTTGAGGTGATGCCAAGGCCAGCATGAGAGTTCAGGCCTCACCTGGGGAAGCGCAGGTGTCAGAATTTATCCTAGTATAAAGAAGATGGGTTTGTCTGGATGCAGGCTACCTGTTGACTAGTTCTGAGCAAGAACGTTCTGGCTGCTGCCTCTGTTCACCTGCTTGCCTGGGGTAGGGGTGGGGAGCACTGGCCTTCCGTCTGTACTGAATTCCTGGGGTCCCATACTCACCTTAACTCAGGAATCACCTCTTGTCCTAATTAGGCTAAAAGAAGGTACACTGTAACTGTCATCATCTCAGGAATTCTGGCATATCGTGCAGGTCACCAGATGTATTGGCATGCGAGATCACTAAGCCTTCTGGGAGAAACATGGAAGACAGCTAAGGGACCGATAGGTCCCAAGGCCTTGGGATGAAGCCTACAAGAGTGAAGACGGGGAAATGGGGCCTCTACACTCTGGGGAGACATGGTGTGTCACGGTGAGCACAGTACTCACCCCATCGTCAGAAAGGATGAAATGCCTGGTTGGTGTTCTGCTCTATCGTCCTCCTCTTGGTGGAGAAAGGTGAGTCCATTTAAATCTCTTGTGCCCAATATCTGTTTATCCTGAGAGGTGGGAAGAAGTTTTCTTCTCCTGCAGTGAAAATCAAACATTAATGGGCCATTGCCCCAAGTCTGGGTGAGTTTGGGGATTAAGACGATATCAAGACTTTTCATTCAGTGGAAGAATATTTAGCACTGAAAAGACATGAGCTATTGATATGGGCAATGACATGGGTGAGTCTCAAAAACATTATTCTAAGTGAAATAGTCCAGGCAAAAAAGAGCACATGTTGTATGATTCCATTTATATGAAGTTGTAAAACAGGCAAAATTAATCTGTGGGGATAAAAATCAGAACAGTGGTTACCTATGGAAGAATGACTGGAAAGAGGCATGAGGAACTTTCTGGGAGGAATAAAAGCATTCTTCATCTTGACTAGGGTGGTAGTTATGTGAGTAGGTACACTAGTAAAAGCTCACCAAACTGTACTCTTAAAATCTGGGCATTTTCTTGTAAGACCGTTATTCCTTAATTAAGGAAGAAATATTTCAGGACTAAGATTCTTGTTTCCTTTTAGTGGGTATCTAAGGGTTTTAAAGGGTCAAAATGTCTATTGCACACATTCATGTGAATTCTTACATAACTAGAAAAACAAAACTATTCCCTTCTCCACTGCTTCCCTATCAGCCTGTGGCAGAGTCTGTATCCTTATGTGCAGTGGTGTGCTGCTAAGTGTTTAATAACTGGCTTTCTAGGAAAAGAAAAGCCCTGATTCGTAGCACTTGCTGATTCACGTAATGTAAATATTCTCACCATGGCTGATTTCATGCTGCTAGTGAGATGTCACTGAGCACAGACTTGGGAAGAAATGGGTACAGTTGACTTTCGCAAGCCAGTAGGAGCCAGCTCCAGCACACCCCTGCGGCAAGCCTTTATTGCAAAGCTTCCGGGGAGTCTTGGCGGAGCTGAGGGAGCAGCTGTTAAGCGGTGTGAGGCTCTGAGGTGAGCAGCCATTTCCTATTAGCTTGAACGTGAAGGATGGCAGGAAGGAAGGGACACTGCTCTCAAGTGGTCGTGTAAATACAACCCCGTTGTAAGAGGGGTCAGCCTTGCAAGATATGGCAGTTCAGCAGCTGTATAACTGGGGTTAGCAATCTGCTGGCAGCATTTGGATTTTCAAGTGAAAATATGGGTTATTTCATTTAAAATTCCTGAATTCTCTTGGGGAGAACAAAGAGCAAAATCCTGTACCAGGGAGACGCAAGAGGGAAGAGATATGGGAACATATGTATATGTATAACTGATTCACTTTGTTATAAAGCAGAAACTAACACACCATTATAAAGCAATTATACCCCAATAAAGATGTTAAAAAAAAAAAAACCCAGTACTAGAAGGCCTGCACTCCCTCCTGACAAGAACAGGTTGTAACAGGATAAAAGCTGCCCCCGTGAGAAGGGCATGGATTCTCCACCCATCTCTGCATCTCAGCAACACACCTGCTGCAACCAGGGGTTTGCCTACATGGCTCTAGTTGGAATTTGAGTTTCTAAATCCTGGTTTAGATTGTGTAGTCTCTAAGAATTAGTTTGGTTTCTGGTAGAACAGTGTGTGTGTGTGTGTGTGTGTGTGTGTGTGTGTGTGTGTGTGTAGACTGTTACCTGCTGGGTGAGCTGAAGAATATCCATGCACAGCTACAATCCTCCCAGTTGGAGGAACCAGACTTGGCATCTTAGGGTACTCACGTTCACTCTGCGTGCTCTTGAGACACCAACGGACGACAGAACCTGGCCAGGGCATTGCCTGGACCCCTGATTCCCAATTCTCGCTGAACATTAGAATCACTAAAGGAGTTTAAAAAAAAAAAAACTCAGCCTAGACAGTTGACTAAGAATCTCTGGGGATAGAGTCTGGAAATCAAAATGTTTTAGGGAAGCTCTACAGATGATCCCAATATGTTTTTCGGATTTTTGTTTTTGTTTTTTTTTAATGAAGGCACCAGTTAAAGGTGCTTTTTCCTTGGACCAAAGGAAGAGTCACATGTAGCATCCAGCTTAAGTTCTCTTTCCTCCTCAGGTTGTAGTTCCCAGTCCTTCCTATAAGAAAGGGGCAGGACAGTGAGAGAGGTGTGGCTTGCTCACCCCCACCGCTTCTGGGGACCAGGTATAAGTTGCACCGCTTCTGGGGACCAGGTAGAAGACTAGGGCCAGGGTTCCAGCAGGGACTAGAGGCAGAATGAACTTTGGCTCGCAGTGAAGCTGGGTGCCCTGTGAGAGTTCAGAAGGGACAGAAAGTAAAAATGCCCCTTGAGTCCTTCAACCAATATTTATTGAGCACCTACTATGTGCCAAGCATTGTTGCAGTTACTGGGGATATAGCAGTAAGCAAAATAGACAAAAATGCCTGCTTCATGGAGCTGGCATTCTAATGGGGGAGACAATAAACATAATAAAGAAATCAGTATATGAGAAAGAGATAAGTGAGAAAAATAAAGCAGAGGAGGGGGACTGGAAATATGTAGTGGTATTACAATTTGGGGAGTATATGGGGGTGAGGAAAGCCCTTGGTGAGAAGCTAACACTTAAGCAAAGATTTAAAGGAGGCGAGAGGGTGAGCCAGGCGGGTATATGGCAGAAGAGAGTTCTAGATCGAAGGAATGGCACATGCAAAGACCCTGAGGTGAGAGTTTGTCTGGTAGGTTGGAGGGCAGAGAGGAGGTCAAGTCCCTAGAGCAGAGTGAGGGGGGGATAGTGGTGGAATTGAGGTCAGGGAGTTGGGCCTTGTAGGCCATTGTCTGTGGACTTGGCTATGACACCCAATGACACATAAATTGGAGAGATCTCCCTAATGTAGACCAGACAAAGGTGGCCCTTGAAAAGTGTGGGGAAACTGAGGCTAGAGTCATGGACATTCAGTCAGCTTTCTTTCTGATTTGCCCTATGGGGGACTGGGACTGTGATGGGGGGGGTCACTGAACCCTGAGATGGGTGGAAAACTGCAGGGTGTATGTATGTGTCACCCTGAGGGGCTGGGGCTTGGGAGAGGAGGCGGGACAGGGCTGGGGCTTGTTGGAACCTGGTCAAGGTGGAGGGCAGACGATGGAGGAAAGAGAACCCTACACTCTTCCACGACCCCTTCCTACATGCTCAGAGTGTCCTACTCCCTATTCAGGAAAGATTTGTGGAGGGCCTGCTATGTGGCAGGCACTGTGCTAACTTCTGGGACACAGAGACACATAAGCCAAGGTCCTGTCCCCTCAGGGTCTTGTAAAGTCTACAGCCTCTGGCACGATTTTAAGAGTGTCATTTGTCACATTCCCTCACGTTCCTAGCACTGGGGCCGTTTGCTGAAAGGAAAGAATGAAGAGAGAATCCTGGTGGGAAGAAAGAAGGAATCATGCAGCTCTTTGATGGGAGCAATGGATTTTAGTGGTTCGTTATGTAACAGTTCTCCCAGAAGTATGCAAAAGAGGAGCTCTGCGACAGAGAAGATGCGCTGATGGTGGATCTCCGGCGAGTGGAGAATAACTCCTGCTGGTGTGTGGGGAGATGGGCAGCGGTAGCTCAGGCGGGGAAGTGCTCATGGGAGAAAGGTCACCGGTGGGCAGGGCAGCTGGCTGTGCGGAAACAATCTGTTCTTTCTCCACTCGAAACCTGTTGATTCTCTCCAAGCTGCTCATGTTTCTCCAGCAGGCCTCAAGAAAGGCCCACAGCTGTTTGAAGATAAAAGGAGCCTGACCTAGGGTGTGAGGCCCCACCTGCTGGCCGTGTGCTCTGAGAAGCCGCCGCCTAGCACCATTCCTGGGCTTGGGCCTTCCCTTGCTGGCTCCCATCTGGCGCCTCCCTGCCCGGTCCCCGTTCCGGGGCTGTGGGCGTAGCTCGGCCTCCTGCGTGTTCCCTGTTAGGCCAGCCCTGCTGCTGCTTCACCCACCTGGCTGGCTCCTCATTCCGGCTTTCCCAGGACACCACCCTAGGTCCCACCTGAGGCCAGCTTCTGGTGACCTTGAGGCCTTCTTGAATAGCAGGACGGGGCCAGGGCCTGCCACAAGGCTGGCCCAATCCCTGAGAGTACCAAGTCTGAAACTAGATCATTCACACGCCGAAGAAGAAGAAAGAGTTGTTTATGTTCCTCACTGACGTCCTCCTGGCCACCCACGTCAGGACTGATACGTTTGCTGTCTTGTCTTTCAGGCCTCTGCACCCCTAGAACGGACCTTCCCCTGGCTCACGTGGAGGGAGCTTGATTTTGCCACCCTGTGTTCCTCAAGGCGCTAATGGGCTCTGAATAATCACACCCCACGGACTGACAGTACAAATTAGGAACACCCAGAGCACAAAGGGGCAGGGGGCACACAGAAGGGGAAATACGGGAAGCTTCCTGGGAAGGTGAACAGCAGGAAGCAGGGCTGCCTGAGCCTGGCACCCAGGCCTGCTGATGGGCAGCCGGCAGCACCAAGCTCTCCCAGAAGATAGGAAGATAAATGCCAGAGGGACTGAACGGGAAAATTCTGGCTGTTTGGAGGAGGGGACAGAGGAGACTAGTCTATGAGGGAGGCGAGCTTTTTTCATCTCTCCTCCTCCAAGCCAGGGACTGCTGAGGAAAGCCCACCCCTCCACTGGCACTGGTGGTGTGGCCTCTGCTCATCGCATGACTACCCAGACAGCCCACACCCCCAACCCGGTCAGGGCCTCCCCAAGCCTTGAGCCTCCTAGGGGCTAGAAGACTGAGGGGGAGGGGGAGGCTGCGAGGGGAGGAGCGGCAAGGGCTGCACCAGACACTGGAGCAGGTTTCAGCCAGCTGCCGGCATCTCCCCTGGATCCGCGTCATCCCTCACTCACAGGCCTGTCTGTCACAGGCCATTAAGTTCTTGGCAGGTGCTATGTTAGGCTGAGGCTGCAGGCCAGGCTGGGGGCAAGGGGGTCGCAGGGAACAAGCCAGCCTGTCCTCTCTGGGCCTTGGCTCACTGGGGATACATGCTCCTCTGGGGAGTCCTCACTCTCCCCTGAAAAAGCCACACCCTCACGCACCCCTGGAGATCACACATATGTCTCTCTCTCTCTCTCTCTCTCTCTCTCTCTCTCTCTCTCTCACACACACACACACACACACACACACACACACACACACGACATCCAGGTCCCAAATGTTGACATTTCCTCCCTGGCAGCCCCCAAATGGCCTCTGCTGCCCCAGGGCTGCCAGTGAGAGGCCCTTTGGGTGCCCCTAGTCTGCACACAAAGTCCCATTTGCATCCCAGGGCAGAGCTTTCTTGCCAGCCAGCCAGCTTGTCTGCCATGTGACTGCCCAGCCCTACAGTTCCTGCTTGGGCATCCCTTTCGCTCTGTCTGGGCTGCAGGAACTGAGCTCTTCCATCCTCCTTAAGGCTTGAAAGCAGAACTAAGAGAAGAGAAAGCATGAGGCTTATCTATGCCAAGGACCCCAAAAGCCCTGAAATGGACGCCCCCACTCAGAGAGAGATGTGTTCACAACCATTGAATCAGGGCCTACTCTGCATAAATAAAATTCAGTTCATGTGAAAGCACCTCAGCTCAGCAGACAAAGCCTGCCAGGGACAGGCTCCTGGGGCCCCCTCAGCCCATGTCCTGCCATTCCCCAGTCCCTAGACACTCCAATGTGCTGGACTCCCTGCCCTTATTCCTAGTCTCTCCCTGGTCTCTCAAGCCCACACCACTTCCTTCTGCTTTGAATGCCTTTTCCCACCTTCTCAACCTGGAGATTTTACTCATCCTTCATCCTTCAGGCTGCCTCTGCTAGGAAGCCTTCCTTGATAGCACCCTCTGCTCCCTGCAGACTTCAGTGCCCCTTCTTTGGGTGTTCACAGCTTCCCTGTTCAAAGCATTTCCCACATTGTATTTCAGTTGTTAACAGGCCCATCTTCCTCCTTAGACTATTAGCTAAGGGGCAGGGGACAGTGTTTAATCCATAACCTCTACCATAGGGCTGACACATAGTAGATGCTCAAGAAATACTTGCCAACTGAATGCATGACTTAATGAATGGGGCAGAAGAGATCCAAGTAAACAGAGAAGAACACCAGGTCTCTGAGGAGGGAAAGGAATGCCAACGGTAGATATCAAGGAAGGCTTCCTGGAGGAAGTAAATAAGCTGTTGACAGGGTGGAGACATTCCAGGCAAAAGGAACTGATTGGTCGGGGTGGGGGGGTGCAGGGGAGCCATAGAAAAGGTCTTCTGTCAGGAATAACATTCACTGAGCACCTTCTCTGTACCAGGCCTTACTCTAAACCCTTACACATGGTATTATTTAATCTTCACAACAACCATAGGAGATTGGCACTGTAATTATCCCCATTTCACAGATGAAGAAAGTGAAGTTCAGTTACTGGCCCAAGGAGTTTAGGTCAGATTTGATGAGAGAAGCAGAACAACCAGAAGTGATACAGAATATGGGATTTGACCTTATGCAATGGGGCAGCTACTTAAAGAATTGATGCTTCTGAGTCTAAAATCCTCATGGCAGGCAGTGAGGAAAGGAAGATGGGTGTGAAATTGGGGAGAACAAGAAGGAACTGAACCATTGAGGAAGGGCTGGGACTCTGGAGGATGAACAGGCAGCCACGCCGAGACAACTTCGGTGACACAAGTGACATGCAGAAGAAGTTGGCACCCTTTGTCCTGGAGCTAAACACATACCCGGCCTAGGACTAGACAAGCTGAAGGAGGTCGGCAGAGAACCCACAGATCTGCATCAACACGCGTGAACTGCAACACCGCAGGAGCCCTGCACCAACCACAGGAGCAAGCACGGCTGCTGCGTCCACCCCTGCCACCATGGTCAGCTTGCAGGAAAGGGAATTCTGGAACTGTGGTTCAGCTTAGCTCAGCTGACACAGCCCAGAGCTACCACTCAAGGTCCCAACCCAGACCTACATGTGTATAAGGAAGAAATGGCTGGGAAGTTGATCAGAGCCAAACCAGGGGGTCTTGGCAGCACTCCAAGGAATTTGGGATTCCTTCTGTGGGATAACAGTGCTGATTTTCGAGACTGTGTGTTGAGTTGGAAGCGAAGGTGGGACATGCCCCTGGTGATGTCCTGAAGGTGTTGGGCATATTCACGTTGGGGTGGGAGACAGGAAGAGATGCCTGTGGAACCCTGAGATAGATTCTGAATTGAGTGGAAGAGGCTGTGTGTAAATGAGGGAACCAGAAGCTGAGCCTTGGGTGGTGCCTACAGGCGAGAAGCAAGTCAGGCAGAAGGGCTGGCAGAACTGTGAGGGCCGAGGTCAGGGAGGTGGGAGGACCAGGGAAGCAGAGCCCTGGAAGACATTTTTTTGGGTGTGGGCATCTTGGCCCTCCTTCTTGGGCAGATGTAGCTCTGATGGTGCCTGTGCCATGTTTGGAGTTGGGCATTTAGTGTGGCCTCCTGCTGGTGCCCCTACCCACTCTCCCCCACCTCTGTGAGGGGCAGGTCCAGATGCTGCTCTGGAAGCCCAAGGCGCTGGCAGCTGAGGGGTGAGATAAGCCTCTGGGCTCAGGATGTGATGTTTGTCCATCCTGCATGCCTTCTGAGGCCCCACTGGGTGCAGGACACTGGGCTTGGCTGGGGACCAGCCAGGAAGCATGGGCACCTGGGCCCTGCAAGCCAGGAGCTAGCGTACAGTCTGGTGGGAGGCAGAGGAGGAAACTGGGCCCTGCAGTGGAGGAGAGAGGAGCACGAAGGAGGGTGGTCTCCCCAGACTTGGGAAGAATCCAGGAAGAAGTGGCATTTAAAGACGAATCCGATCAAGCCCCTAGATCTAATCACATTGACAGGAAATCCAGGGGCCAGTTCTGCAGTCAGCAGACTGTGGGACCTGTAGGGCCAGGAACCCAGTGTCCTCATAGCCATGTTGTGTGGGAAAACAAAGAACAAGTTGAACCTGTGGATGAAAACTGAGTTAATAGACAGAACAGCCCATTGTAACATGTGGACCTTATTTGGATCCTGATTTTTTAAAAAAATGGTGATCGGTTAGTCTGCTCAGGCTGCCATAACAAAATACCATAGACTGGGAAGCTTAAAAACAACAGAAATTTATTTGTCACAGTCCTGGAGGCTTGAAGTCCCTGATCAAGGTGTGGCAGGGTTCTGTTTCTGGTGAGGACTCTCTTCCTAGCTTGTAGACGGCCACTTAGTCTCAGGTGCCCTTTCCTTGGAGTGTGCAGGGGTATGTGTTGGGGGGTGGTGTGGAGAGAGAGATCTCTTGCCCGTCTTATAAGGCCACCAACCCTATCAGATTAGGGCCTCACTCTTATGACCTCATTTAGCCTTAATTACCTCCTAAAGGCCCTCTTTCCAAATTCAGCCACAATGGAGATTAGGGCTTCAATATGTGAATTCGGAGGGACACAATTCAGTTCATAGCAGATGACATTTATGAAGCATTGGCACTTTGCTGACTGGGTATTTGATTATATTGAGGAATTACTGCTAAATATCTCTTGGGGTATGATAATGGTAAAGTGTTTCACATATATACACATACATGTATATAACACGTATAATATATATGTATGCATGTATAGAATAATATTGGCGTTATATGTACTGTGATATGTACACGGTACATTATATGTACATTATGTGTACATTTTTGCACACAGGAGTATATATATTTCCTTGTTTTTTATTTATTTATTTAATTTATTTATTTTTGGCTGCACTGGGTCTCCTTTCCATCCCAGCCTCCAGTCTACACTCAGGAGGGCAATCCTTTTTCCTAGCTCCTATCATATCTTTTTGGAGATATTCTACAGACAACACACAAATGTATGTGCAAAACTACCTTCCTTTTTTTTTCTGTAAAATATAAATGGTAGCGTATAATGTTGTTCTGCATCTTATTTCTCTTTTTTCTACTTCATCTTTAAAATCATGTCAGATTAGTGCATAAAATTTCATACTGTGGGGCTTCCCTGGTGGCGCAGTGGTTGAGAGTCCGCCTGCCGATGCAGGGGACACGCGTTCGTAACCTGGTCCGGGAAGATCCCACATGCCACGGAGTGGCTGAGCCCGTGAGCCGTGGCCGCTGAGCCTGCGCGTCCGGAGCCTGTGCTCCGCAACGGGAGAGGCCACAACAATGAGAGGCCCACGTACCGCCAAAAAAAAAAAAAAATTTCATACTGTGTAATGGCTCTACTGTATAAACATACCGTAAATTCATGTAACGTTTAAGTTGCTGCCAATTTATGTGCTATCATAACCAAGGCTACACTGAATACTTTGTAGACCTAACATTTTTGCACACAGGAAGAAATATATTTGTATAGGCAACAGGAAGAAAGGAGAACGCTGGATCAAAGTGCATGTGCATTTAAAAGTTTTTTAAATTAATTAATTAATTAATTTTATTTTTGGCTGCGTTGGGTCTTTGTTGCCGTGCGCGGGCTTTCTTTAGTCGCGGTAAGCGAGAGCTACTCTTCGTTGTAGTGTGCGGGCTTCTCATTGCGGTGGCTTCTCTTGTTGCAGAGCACGGGCTCTAGGCACGCGGGCTTCAGAAGTTGTGGCTCGTGGGCTCTAGAGCGCAGGCTCAGTAGTTGTGGCGCACGGACTTAGTTGCTCCGCGGCATGTGGGATCTTCCTGGACCAGGGCTTGAACCCATGTCCTCTGCATTGGCAGGCAGATTCTTAACCACTGTGCCACGAGGGAAGCCTCCTTATTTTTTAGATATGCACCAAAATGTTTGTGAGTGAAATCATCTGATTTGCTTCAGAATGGTCTGGGAAGGGGAAGTGAATGTGACTATAGATGGAGCCGGGCTGACCATGAGCTGATGGTTGTTTGTTGGGTCTGGGTTATGAGTTCATGGGGGTGCATCGTATTATTCTACTTTTGCATATGTTCTAAATTCTCCATAACAAAAAGTATAAACAAAAAGTGAGGAGGATTATTGTGATTTAGGGTTGGGGGGAGAAGCCAGGCATCTGCTAGAAGAAATTGCTCAGGCAGAGCTCTGAGGGAGTGAGGCTTTTGGGTGTGTGAGGCCCCAGTATTTCACAGGAACTGGAGCGTGAAGCTGTGCCAGGTGCTTCGGGTACCAAGATGACTGAGGCTCAGTCCCTACCCTCCAGGACAAAGACCAGTCTCAATGGAGGGCCCCGGCTCAGGGCAAGCGAGACCAGAACCCAGTGGGAGAGCCCTGAAGGGCCTGTGAAGCTTAAATAAGGGGAACAGAAGCAGTTATCATTGTTCTGGAAGTGCTGGGAGACCAAGTGGTAAAAGGAGGCATCAGGCAGAGACCACCCAGTGTGCTAGGAATAGGGAAGCCTGAGGATGGAGCATCAGGAATGTGATCATCCAGGCTCCCAACCAAATCTTTGCTGGAATTGTAGGAAACTGACCTTCGCTTTAGAAATCTGACTTCTTTTTGCGTTCTTACTAGGTGACTTTGGGCAAGTTACTTAAACCCTCTGATCCTCAGTTTTTTCTTCTGTAAAATGGGGATCGTAATAGGGCCCACCCCATAAGGTTGCTGTGGTATTAAATGAGAAAATATTTCTAAACCACTGAAAAGAGTTTGTGTTAGTTATTATTATCATCAGAGTTTCAGGGAGGAAGTTGCCCTCCCTTGGGGCAAGAAGGTGGAGACATCAGTTATTAAAATGAGAGAACCCCAGTGGGGAGGTGGGAACACCATATTACTTTTCTCTGCCAGCCCCTAATAGGTTTGTGATTTATTTTTAATTTAAAAAGCTGTTTTCTTACAGTGGTGAGCAGGGTCAGATGCAGAAAAGAAGTTGTAGAGAAAGGACCAAATAAAATCCACTGGACCTTGTGAGAAGGTGTGGTTGGCCAGAGTGGTGAGTGTCTCAGGCCAAGAGCCCAGTTCCAGAAACTCCCTCTAGGCCCCCGTTGCCCTCTTGGGGTGGCTTCTGGAACAGGGGGTCTACAGGAGTGAAAGGTCAGGCCCCGTGGGGGTGGGGTGGGGCCCAAGCAGGCTCCTCCCTCTGTAGGGAGCACCCGCCTTTCCCCTTCAAGGCTGTGGCTCTGGGACCACTTCCTCTTTCCTCACTCTGAAGCAGGGAGCAGGCCTGCTGAGGCCTCAGGAAAAACGGGACTCCAGGATACCTTAGCACACCTGTGACCCCAGGTGGGGGTGGCTGAGTGTGCTGGTTGGAGACCTCTCTCCCTGCTTCAGGGGTAGCTGAGGATCACCTTGGAGGCCTGCAGGATGGAGGGGGCGAGTAAGGAGAAGCTGTCATCTGTGTCCAGTCTGGTGACTGCGTTTGAGAATAGCAGGTACGGGGTAGTGGAGGTGGGAAGGGTCACCTTGGCCAACTGGCAGTCTCCCTCGAGCTCCTCTGCCCACCCCTGGGCCCTTGGGCAGCCCAGACCCTCCCAGTCTCCAGGCTAAGGAGCCGGGCTGGGGCCACCTTGGACCCTCACAGTGAGCAGTTCTCTCTCTGGGCCCTGTCCTGCACACCTCCTCCTGTCTGGGCAGTGCCCACGTCCCTCGGCCATGGGTTCCTTGGAGCATGGGAGAGTGTTTTGGGGGCACCAGGCCTGCGCAGGGGTGAGAGCATGTGTGTTGATGTGTTGGGGAGAGTCCAGACGTGTGTGTAATTATGAGTGAGCGTGGGTGGACCAGATGCCGTGTTTGGGCTGCAGAACTCCACCCGTTGTCTCTCCAGCAGAAATAATAGCTAATACTTATCAAGTGCTTACTCCCTATGAGTAGGATAACCATACAATTTATCATTCAGACCAGGACACAATGGAAACTGAATGCCATTAAATATTTTTGGTGGGAGGGAGGGGACAATAGGAAAGGTTGAGACTGTCACAGGCAAACTGGGATATGTGGTCAGCCTACCTATAGGGTACTGTTCTAAGTGCGTTTGCTACTTATTTCATTTAATCATCTAACAGCCTATTAGGGGTAGGTTCCATCTCTATACCCATCTTACAGATGAGAAAGGGGAGGCACAGAGAGGTGGGGAGGCTTTAAGTGCTTTAAGTTCATGGGCAAGGAGCAATGCAGGAGCTTCCATCTGAAGGGAAAAGCCTGAACCGGATGTGTAGAGGTCACTGTGTGTCTGTATGTGACATTAATCCATTCTGCAGGCGTTTCTTAAGCCCAGGACTGTGTTAGGGATTGTGACTGTTGTAAGTAGGGTTCTCTGGAAACAGTCTCTGGGGTAGAGATTTGCTTCAGGAAATTTGCTGGGGAGGCTTTTGGGAACAATACCTGTGTGGGTGAGGGAGGCAGCTTTGGGCACAGGGAGAGGTTGAACTGCCGAGCACTTGCCACAGAGGCTGCAGCCCGTCCCAGAGAGCTCTGGAGCTGGAGGCCTTTCAGGCTGTTCCAGGTGAGGCAAAGGGCTAGGTCTTTGTACCCTCACATGGACTAGTCATTGGATGTGGACTTGACCTTAGATGAGGTAGCTCTCTTCCGGAGAGGGCAATTCCCAGGGAGGGACCCAGTCAATAACCTGTCAGCCACCATACCACCAGAAGCTAGGGGAAGAGTGCCTCAGTGCTGAGGGGGTGTGGGTGGCACAGCACAGCATCGCACAGGAACTGTATCAGATGCAGGAGCCTAAAGAATGATCCCTGCCCGGAGGACTTCTGTCTTTGGTGCTAAGCTCATGGAATGACCATGATGCCAGGTCATGGACAATAGATATCCTGGGAGGGGCCTTGACGCTCTGCTGAGTGTACTCAGAGCAGGCAAAGCCTCCTGTGGGCTTCATGGTGGAGGCAGCATAGACATGGACCTAGAAGGGCAGTTCAGCTTCCTGAGCGGGTGACCTGACCCTGCCTCTCCCAGAGGGCTTTGCCGGGCACGTTCTGTTCAGCACCGAGGACAGCTCTAGGCAGCACCTTCCTGGACCACCACCCCACTCAACAGCCAGGCGTGCCCGGTGGAGACCCTCAGCATGTGTGCTCTGCCTAGGCAGCACTTCTAGCAGGAGGAGGCAGCCCTCAGACCAGATGGGGTGAGAGGAGGTCTTGTCGGGAGGATGAGAGTCACCTCTTACTGTGTGAGGGGACCCATGCCAGTTGCCTTGGCCTGAGCTTTCTTGTGAGGCACTTCCTTTCAGTGCCTTAACTGATCTGAAACTGAGGGGTGAAGAGGAAACAGAAGCTGGCCTGGGCACTTGGGGAGAAATGCAGAAGCTGAAACCAAATGTAGAACAGAAAGCCTGAGACTCAGCTAATTCCGTGAGCTGCAGACCAGACCAGTGCACTGAGGAACCGTGGTGCACTGGAGTGCCAGAGAGGAGCCATGGGGGACTGGGTCCCAATCCTCTCTCTGCCACCAACCAGGGTGTGATGTGGGGCAGGTCACGTTGACTCTCTGCACCCGTTTCTCCTTGACTCACATGCGGAGGGGCAGTTTAAGGCTCAGGCTCGGGAGCCAGCCTGCCTGATCTGAATCCCACCTCTGCCCCCCCTTGCTGCAAGATCCTCTCTTTTCCTAGCTGCAGAATAGGGGTAATGAGAAACTTTCTCACAGAGTTTTGAAGATTTTGTACCTGTCTGGTCCTCCATTCCCCAGCCTGCCTTTCTTATAAGGGTGCCCACCCTGTGCTGTCACCACAAGCCCTTCCACACCAAAGGGAATGGGTCCCAGCCCAAGTCGTTGGATATATTCCTTGATGGTGGCCTCTGTTATCTAAAGAACTTAACTGGCCTACAAATCCAATAGGTAGGATAACAAAGCCACACTACAAAAGCTCATCCCTGGAGGGAGAGGGAAACTGATCCCAGGCTGGCTTTTCCCACCACTAGAGGTGTGCAGGGCGTAGCTCACACTGAAAAGCCCCAGCTTTATCAGCTCTGCCCTCCCTTTAGAGTGTTCCATGGCTCCCACCTTCCCTCGATATATCAGTTACTAGGATTTTAGGGGATTTCCTGCTTACAGAGACTTAAAACCAGGGGTGAGGTCCACAGGCAAGGTGATCTGGGAGGGCACTTAAAACCCTCTATGTGCAAAAAGAAGGGTTCCTAGCTGCATTTTAAACAAGGAAGTGTGTTGTTCCCCGGAAAACAAGACACAGTCTACACTGACTCATTTTGAAGACTGGAGTTCCCTCCAAGAGAGGTGTTGGGGAGGGAAGTAGAAGTCTCAGTGAGTTCTTCCTGTGCACCAGGTACTCAGAGGCCAGTGAACATCTGTGATTTGCATTAATTGCCCCCAAATCCCCACCAGAGAGGTGCTATTCTTCTCCCTACTCTACAGGCTAGAAACCCTCAGGTCTGCTGTCTTCTCCTCAGGACCCCGGGAGCAGCACCCGGAGTCCACGGCCTGGAGGCTGGGCATCACCACCCTGGGTGCAGGCCTCCTTCACCCACAGGGCCATGGGATAAGCCCACCGTGGAGGAGGCCGTGGACTCCGGGCCCAGGACGGTCAGCAGGAGGTATCTGAGCTCCCTGAAGAACAAGCTGTCCAGCAGGGACTGGAGGAAATCTTGCCAGGCTAGGACCTGCCCCGGCCCAGGGACACAGGTGCCCGAGGGGTAGAAGTGGGGAGCTGGGTGGGGGCCCCTCCACTGACCTCCTTCCCACACATTCTCTCCCAGCCAGAGCCAGCACTTCCCCAGGTGGGGTCTTGTGTGACCAGAGATCAGCTGAAAGCTAGATTCACACCCACCCCACCCTTAACGGCCTTTGATTAAGTGTCTACTGTGCGCCCTGCTGCTGGCATTATTTCTCATACCCCTCACTATAGGAGTCTTTTAGGCATGGAAATTGAAACTCAGACAGCTTAAGGAACTTGTCCAAGGCCACACAACTTGGAACCTAGTACCTTTCCCAGGGGCGGCCTCCATTTACCCACTGAAGGAGGCAACAGTGCCAACTAGAAATAGAGGTCAGCGCTAATTCCTGCCCTTAGACTCATCCTGGGCAGGTCACCTCCCTTCTCTGGGTTTCAGTTTTCTTGTCTGTGGAATTTAAGAGCTCGGCTGCACGAGGCTGTGCACCCTGGAGCCGGACTACCAGGGTACACGTCCCAGCTCTTCTGCTTACTATGTGACCTGGGGCAAATCTCTTTAACCCCTTTGTGCTCGTTTCCTCATTTATAAAATGGGGATGGTGATCATAGTAGTACATACTATGTATACTGGTTATCAGTTGCTGCATAACAAACTACGCCAAAATGTGGAGACCAACTAGTTTATTATTTCTGACAGTTTTGTGGGTTGATTGGAATGCTATTGGTTGGTTTTTCTGTTGGTCTCACTTGGAGTTTGTCTTAGTCAGCTCAGGATGCCATAGCAAAATACCACAGACTAGGTGACTTAAACAGCAGAAGTGCATTTTCGCACAGCTCTGCAGACTGGACATCCAAGATCAAGGTGCTGGCAGGGTTGGTTTCTGGTGAGGCTCCCTTCCTGGCTTGTAGATGGCCATCTTCTCACTATGTCCTCACACGACCTTTCCTCCGTTCACATGCTCTCTTGGTGTCCCTCCCTCTTCTTATAAGGACACCAGTCTTAGTGGATTAGGCTCTACCCTTCTATCTCAATTAACTTAATTACTAAAGGCCCTATTTCCAAAATATAGTCACATTGGAGATTAGGGCTTCAGTGTATTGATCTGGGGACACAATTCAGTCCATAACACAGTCTCTCAAGTGGCTGCAGTCAGATGTTGGCTGGGGTGGGAATGCCCAAGATAGCTCATCTCCCAAGCCTGGTGCCCGGGCAGGGACAGCTGGAAAGCTGTCCTGAGCTGGGATGCTGGCACGGCTGGACCCCTGGCTCCCTCTCATTGTAGTCCCAGGGCCTCTCCTCTCCACGTGGCGTCTCCATCAGGGCAGCTAGACCTCCGGATGTGGTAGTTCGTGGCTCCCAACAGAGCACAAGTGGAAGCTTCCAGGCCTCTTAAGGCTTAGGCCCAGAACTGGCGCAGCCTCACTCTGCCCCATCCTCTCAGTTAAATTGATCCCAGCGCCAGCCCAGATGAGCTGCAGGAGGGCATGAATCCTGGGAGGCGTGTTTCACTGGGGCATCTTTGGATACTGCTCCCATCAGAGGAGACCAAAGCTCTCCTTCTCCTTCTCCTCCCAACTCCCCTGCAGGAGCCTGAGGAGAAGAGGATCGTCCAGGAGCTGCTGGAGACAGAGCAGGCCTATGTGGCACGCCTCCACCTGCTAGACCAGGCCAGTGGCCAGGACGCCCGCTCCTGAACCCCAGCACCTGGATGTCCTCACCTCACCCCTGCTCTCCCTTCTGACCCACCTCACAAGAGCTGAGAGTTAGGACCTCGGGGTTTGATTCTAGGAAGCCTTAGTCTTTTTAACTCCATTGGCTGGAGTTCAGGCAGAAATCGGGATTTAGCTCATTAGCCCCACTCCTGGTTCCACTGTTAGTGCCTGGGCTGGTCTCACAGGAGTGGAGAACACACCAGCCAGTCCTTCCAGGCCCCACACAGCATCCTCATCTGTCATTCCAACTCCCAACATCCTCACCACTGTTAGCCCTTCACACTTTCTTAAGGAGCCCTAAGGCGAGAGGGTTAAATCACTGAACATCAGCAGTGGGATCTTGAGCCTGGCGAAGTCCAAGACTTGACAGACACGAGATAGGCCCATTTCTGACATTCATCAGCTGCCAGCCTTTGGCCAAGTCCCTGTGTCTCTAGGCCTTGGTTTGCGCATCTGTGAAGTGGCCGGAATACAATCTTCCCTGCTTCTCTCTCTTCCCAGGGTTTTTGTGAGATTGATGGGAGATTAAGGAGGTGGAAGCATTCAGCAAGCTGGGGAGGGACCCCAAAGCCCCTGGGACTGTGCTTGTCTCCCCCTGGGCTGTGTTGGGGGTGGAGGTCCTTCTCTGCCACAGGCCCAGTGACCCAGCTGTGGCTGTAGGTGTTCTTCCAGGAGCTGCTGAAGGAGGCCCGCAGCAGCAAGGCCTTCCCCGAGGATGTGGTCAGGCTCATCTTCTCCAACACCGCCTCCATCTACCAGTTCCATGCACAGTTCTTCCTCCCAGAGCTGCAGCAGCGACTGGACAACTGGTGAGGTCCAGCAGGATCCCCTGAGGCCCCCTGACCACAGCCCTGGTCAGGTCCGGTTGCAGCCCCCAGGGAACTGGGTCTGGCCTATTATGCCCCTGCCCTTGCTGTGTGACCATGACTGTCCTCCTCTGGGCTTGCTCTGTCTGCACAGTGAGGGGCTTGGACAAGGCGTGTGTGTGTGTGTGTGTGTGTGTGTGTGTGTGTGTGTGTGTGTGTGTGTGTGTGTGTGTGTGTGTGTGTGTGTGTGTGTGTCCTGGAGAAGGGGATGGATCAGGTCCTCACTAGGCTGAGTGACTTAGGAGGCAGTGGAAATAACCAGCACTAACTGAGTGTTTCCTACTTGCCCTGCCTTGGGCTTTACACCTATTAACTCGCTTAATCTTCACATCAGCCTGCTGTGTGATGATGGCATCGTGGTTATGCAGGAACCCCTCTCTGTTTTCAGAGATGACTACTAAAGTATTTAGTGCTGAAATTAGTATCTTGCCAAAGAAATGCCATGATGTCTGGGATGTCCTTTAAAATTCTTTGTTAAAAAAGAATCTTAGTAATTGTTAAGTGCAGGGACAGATATATAGGGGTTCGTTATTATATTCTTTTTATTTTATGATTGCTTAAAATTTTTTGCAATAATTTTTTTTTAAAAAAACAACCCTGTGAGGTTGCCTACCATCATGCCCAGTTTTTTCAGATGGGAAAATTAAGGTATAGAGAGGCTAGGTGACTGGTCCAAGAACACACAGCTAGAGTAAGTGGTGCGGTTGGAAATCAGACTCAGGCGGGCCAGCTCCAGATGGTCAGTCCTTACCGCTCTGCTGTAACAGTTCCTGGGTCGAATGACCTTTTCTTACCTCTCTGAGCCTGGATTTCCTCCTCTCTAAGATGGGCCATTGACTGTCCCTCCTCCCCCACGCAGGGTTGTGAGAATTAAATGAGATGAGACATGCACAGAATCTTGGGCAGTGCTTGGCATGTGGCCCTTGTTATTGTTACATGAACAAGCATCAGGTGTTTATTGAACGCCTGTTGTGGGCCTGACACTCCACTGGGCCTTTGGGGGAATCCAATCCGTGGGAGAGAGCAGCATCTGCCCTCAGGGGGCTCACAGTCTAAGGGGGAGTGAACCACACACATGTGTGAGGATGACACCCCGTGATACCTGCACCCAGAAGTGCCGCAGAAAGGCTGTGTTGGGGGGTGAAGGGAGCCTTACCTAACCTGACCCTGTCTGGAGTTAAGAGAAGAGGTCCCCAGACTGAGGGCAGTACCTGGTGCCCCTCCTGCAGGACGACCACCCCCCGCATTGGCGACGTGATCCAGAAGCTGGCCCCCTTCCTGAAGATGTACAGTGAGTATGTCAAGAACTTTGAGCGAGCCGCTGAGCTGCTGGCCACCTGGAGTGACAAGTCTCCACCCTTCCAGGAGGTTATCACCCGCATTCAGGTGAGGTTGGGGTGGGGGCGGGGCAGAGCCTGCACTGCCACCCCAGTGTGCAGTGGCTCAGGTTCCCCAGTGATTTGGGGCACCTCCCTGGCTCAGTTGCTGCGCACTCCCCCGACCCTCAGGGGCAGCCTGACCTACCCCTTCCCCCCTCACCCCCACGCTCTCCCTCCCCCCTCCCTCCCCAAGAGCAGCGAGGCCTCGGGCAGCCTGACCCTGCAGCACCACATGCTGGAACCTGTGCAGAGAATCCCACGCTACGAGCTGCTGCTCAAGGAGTATGTCCAGAAGCTGCCAGCCCAGGCCCCAGACCTGGCTGATGCCCAGAGTGAGGACACCCCCAGGGAATCCAGGGGGTTGGGGAGGTTCGAGCCACTTCCATAATTTATGGAGCACCTGCTAAAATGGTTATGATGACCATCAGCCATCAACATTGACCGCTGATACTTCGTAGACATTGTCTATAGTATCAGCCACTTTTTTATAGACATTAAGGCCCAGAGAGGTTAAGTGACTTGCTCAAGATCACACAGCCAAAAAGGAACAGAGCTGGGATTTGAAACCATGCCTTCACCCTCTGGATCTGGGGGGCATTGAAAGTCACAGAAGCCAATGGCCTAAGCCCTGTCTTTTGGTGGCTTCTAGTCTCTCCACTCTGGGTGGGAAATGGCCCCCATCATCCAAATACCTCATGTGCCAGGCTACAGGGGAAGGCTGCTCCTGGGGGTGCTCATGGTAGGCCCTGAGGCCACTTGATTAAGCCTCAAGGACCTCCTGCCTCAGCCACAAGCCCCGTATTTTCAGGGGGTAACTCTGGCCCTGCCCCCATTTCAGAAGCCCTTGACATGATCTTCTCAGCCGCTCAGCACTCCAACACAGCCATCACTGAGATGGTGAGCATCCCAGCCCTCGGAATAGAAGCAGCAGGCATCCCCAGGGGCCCTGTCACCTCCTCCCTGCAGCTCTCAGCCTCCCCAACCCACCCAGCTCTCTGTACCTCCTCATCCCCTGATCCTTCCTCACGACACCTGGCCCACCTCCCCCTCACACCCTGTCCCTGTCCACACAAGGCAAACCTTCCAGAAGCAGGCAGGCCCTGCCTGGCCTTGGCTAAAGGTACACCTCCTGTCCCCAGGAGCGGCTGCAGGAACTGTGGGAAGTGTACCAGCGCCTGGGCCTGGAGGACGACCTAGTAGACCCCTCCAACACCCTGCTGCGCGAGGGCCCTGTCCTCAAGATCTCCTTCCGCCGCATCGGCCCCTTGGAGCGCTACCTTTTCTTGGTAGGGGGATGCTGGGGGGCCTGCCCCACACTGGGGAGGGAAGTCCGCGGGCCCTCTGCCCCAGGTTCTGCCTGCCTGGCATCTACCCAGCTGGCACTGCAGGACGAACAGGGACGAGCCTGCTTCTCTATCGTTCTCTACTTTGGCACCCAGGTGACTTGGGACAAGTCACGTGCTACCTCCAGGCCTCAGGAATTTCTAACTGAGGGGGTTCCCAGACATGCCCTGGGAAGCAACAGAGTCAGAATTTGAACCCAGTCTGTTTGGCTCCAAAGCCTGTGGTATCAATCTATGCTCTAGAGAGTGTACAGCAGGAGGGAATTAGGTTGGCTGCTAGGAAGAACTGCCCTGGTTTGCACTGAAGAAGCCAGGGTGTCTCCTGGAAACTGGTCCCACCTGAAGGTTTTGGGGAGGGAGCTACAATCTCTCATAAGCCCCTGCCACCCTTGGCCCCTGTGAGAAAGGCCTTGTAGGTTTCTGAGGTCTGATGTGGTCCCTTGATGCCCACAGGTAGGGCAGTCCTTCAGTGACCTACCTGTTGGATTGGGGCTAGACAACCACTTCCTTATCACGCCTGTGAGGTCCTGTGAGCTGGCCCAGCAGGTGGCGAGAGGGGAGGGAGACCCAGTGGGGCTCAGCCCACGCCCAGGGAAGCCTGCCTGATTGTCCTTCCTGCCTTTGCCACTGTGCACACACTCATGCTTGTGTCTCTTGCAGTTCAACAACATGCTGCTCTACTGTGTGCCCAGGGTCATCCAGGTGGGCGCCCAATTCCAGGTCAGGACCCGTATCGACGTGGCCAGCATGAAGGTAAGAGGCACCCCAACCACCTTCGGGCTTTACCCCAAGGGTGGGACCGAGTATGCGGAGTAGCAGGAGGGGCCAACCTGGGTCTCAGGTCCGGGGCAACATGAAGGTGGAAAAGCTTTGGGGTTAGATCTCTCCCACCTGGCCTCCCAGCCGTCCTGTCCAGGGCCCTTCCCAGCTCCCAGCTTTGCTCTGCTTTCCCTACCATCTACCCCAGTATTTTGAAAACTTTAATACATGCATGAATCCCTTGGGAGTCTTGTTAAAATGTGGGTTCTGATTCAGGAGGTCTGGAGAGGGGCCGGAGATTCTGCATTTCTAACCAGCTCCTGGGTGATGCCAGTACTGCAGCTCCCCAGGCCATACTTTGAGTAGGAAGGGTCTCCACTTTCAGCTCAGCTGCTGACTTGGGTGTGTCCCCATCCAGAGATGGCCACAAATGGGCGGAGACAGCACAGCAGTCCATAGTAGTGCCCATCGACTGGGCGGTCACTGTGGGTTGGGTCGGGCCCTAAATCATCCCACTGGATCCTCTTAACAGCCCTGTGATGTAGGGACTGTTATTATCCCCTGCATTTTTTTGGTTTTTAAAAATCTTTAAAAAATAATAACTTTATTACCTAAAAATACAGATAATACACATTCCCAAATCAAACGATATCAAAAATATATGCAATATATATTGCATATATATATACCCCATCCCCTAGTTCCCCTTCCTGGAGGCAGCCTTTGCTTCTTGTGAGGCCTTCCAGAGGTAGTCTTTGCATACACAAACTAATAATATATTCATTATGGCTTCCTTACTTTTGTTTCACATAAACAGTGAGACTATTTTTCACATACACTATTCTGCACTTGACTTTTTTAACTAACTACTAATTCTAGAGGTGCTTGGAAGTCAGTTCATTAGGAGCTTCCTCATCCTTTTGCATAGCTGCATAGCCTCCCAGCATGTGGATGTACCATAATTTGTTCAGCCAATCCTCTACTGACAGACATTTAGATTGTTCTCAGTTGTCAGTGTCTGCAAATGAGACTGCAGTGAATAACTGTGTACAGTATGCCTGTGTGTAAGTATATCTGTAGTTAATCCCACTTTTAAAAGGAAATAAAGTGGTACGTCCAGACAATGGAATATTATTCCGTGATAAAAAGAGATGAGCTATTAAGCCATGAAGAAACATGGAGGAAACTTAAATGCATATCACTAAGTGAAAGACGCCTATCTGAAAAGGCTACATATATACCTACATACCATGTATAATACTATGTGATTCCAATGATATGACATTCTGGAAAAGGCAAAACTATGGAGACAGCAAGAGGATCAGTGGTTACCAGTAGTTGGGGGAAGAGAGGGATGAACGTGGAGGATTTTAAGGGCAGTAAAACTATTTTGTATGGTATTATAATGGTAGATAACAGTCATTACACATTTATCCAAACCCACAGAATTTACAACACCAAGAGTGAACCCTGATGTAAACTATGAACCTTGGGTAATAATGATGTGTCAGTGTAGATTCATTGATTCTAATAAATGTACCATTCTGGTGGGGGAATGGTATTAATGGAGGAGGCTGTGCATATGTGGGCTCAGGGAGTATATGGGAAATCTCTGTACCTTCCTCTTAATTATGCTGTGAACCTAAAACTGATCTTAAAAAAAAAAGTATTTTTTAAAAATAAAAAAAACCCAAGGCCCAGAAAGATTAAGTAACTTGCTTGGGGGTCACACAGCAAATCCTGGTTTGCATGATCACACTCAGGTATAACAGAGTCCAGAGCCTCTGTACCTAACCAGCATACTATACAATCTCCTACTAAGGCTTCAACCTGGAAAGATAAAGCATAGGGTGGAATTGAAGGCATAGTGGAGGAAATGGGAGGGGAAACTTCTTGACAGCCCCTCTGATCGCTCCTGAGTCCTGGTGGCTGGGGCTGGAAGAAGCAGAGGTCAGATCTGGCCTATCTTGGTACCCTTCCATCTCCCCCTTCCCTATCCCTATTGACTCCCCCTCCCCCCACCCATCTCCCAGGATCTGCAGCAGGAGAGAGCTGCAGGCAGAACTCGAACCAGGATACTTCCACCTCTGGAGAACCCCTGAGCCTCTGAGAGCCCCCAGCAGGAGGGCCTTGCCCCTGCTGCTGACTAGGCTTGCCTGGCGTTTGGGGCTGAATCAAGGGCTTGGGGGTGGGGTGTAGCTTGCGGGTGATGAAGGCTGATGGAGGGACTTGGGCACCTTCTGGGGCTTCACAGCCCGTCCCCCATATCTCAGCTGACTGAGTTCCTCTAGGAATGCAGCCCCCGCACCCCGCGTCATCCAGCTTTCCTAACTGAAGTGGCCAGAATGTCCCAGAGGCTAGGGTGCGTGCAAGCTTGTACGTCTGGGAGCCTTGGTGAGTGAGACTGAGAAAGGCAGGTTATGGAGAGTTAAAGACAGAGAAATGGAGACAGGCAGCCCTGTCTTAGGACTGGCAGAGACCCAGGCATAGAAAAAGAGAGGCAGAGATTGACAGATAGAAAAGCCAAGAAATATGGAGACCACAACAGACTATCGTAAAGAGAAAATACATAGAAATGGGCCTGACAGTGTCAGATGCTCAGGGTATGTGCCGAGGGCTCCCAGGCCCAGTGTGTGCTGGGTTCCTGGCGTCTCCAGTCCCAGTGAACATAGTCCCTACAGGGCGTGTCTGGTGCTCTGGTGGCCGCACAGCGCCCACTCCTGGATGGCATGGGCCTGGCAGGAGCAGAGCTGTCCACCTACCCGCATTTGTGCAGGAATCATTTCCTGAGTCTAAGGTTTGGAGGTGGGTCTGACCTTTGACCACCATGATGGCTCCCACTGGCCGTGACCCCCTGGCCTCCTCCTTCCTGAGTGTCAAGGAGGCCTAGTTCTCAGCAGCTGATTTGCCCCCCAGGGTCTGACTTGGTCCTATCGTTGTGCCATCCTGTACAGGGCCAGCCTGGGAAGAAGGAAGGGGTAAGGGTACATATGTACTCAGTGTCTCCATGGACAACTGTGCAGGTTGTGCACTGTGCAAGCACACCTCAACTAAGATGAGCACACCTCATCCACAGACAACAGCATAGATTGCATATTTACAGTTCTCACTGTCCGGCAGATGGCAGTCAAGTGTCTGGTTCAACAAACCAGATACTTGACTGAATGTTACGCCAGTTTGCCAACAGATGTCAGTAAAGTGTTTTGAGGAAGGGGTGTCTTTCTCTAATTAGCACAAAGGCACTGTGTGGGCTGGCAGGAGCCTGAACCGGCCAAGTCTGGTGGTTGAGCCTGGGTATTGCGGAGCTCGAGGAATTGTCCTCTAGAAACCTTCATCCTGCCCCTCTGCAGAGGTGGCCCCTCAGGTCAGGGACTCTTCCCACTTCCCCTTTTTCTATCAAAAGCATCATGTTTCTTCCTGGCCATGGACTCCAGACCTTAGATTTCTCCCTTCTTTTCTCGCTCCCCTCTCCTTCACCCAATCAGGCATGGAGTCTTGCCAGATTCCAGATACTGTTCCCCAGGTAGAAACCTTTTCTCTCTCCAGGCAGGCATGGACCACTCAGGGTATCCCTCCCTAACTGGCCTCTGGGCTGCTGGTTTGTCCTATTTTCCCAGCCCTTCGACCCTTATAAATAGCTGCTGGAGTGGCTTTCCCAAACACCTGTCTCCACATGAGCTTCTCCATTTATAAACCCTTAGAGCCTCCCCATTGTCAAGGGTATCAAGTGCAAATCACATCAGGCCCCTTCTAGAGGGAACGGACTGGTTCTGTGGGCCCAAGAGGTAGACTAGGCCTAGCATGAGGAAGGATGTTCCCAGAGTCATGCTCTCTGAGGTGTGGTGGGCCGCCTGAAAGTGTGCCAAGGCCTGGTCACCTCGTGGCAGGGAGCCCGCAGAGGGGCCCACATGTCAGGTGGATTCAGTGACAACAAAGTTCCTCCATGCTAGGCCCTTGGGCTCTAGGTCTGTATCTTAGCTTCCCTTTGTGACGCTGTCTCCACATTGCCTGGGAGAAGTCTGTGCTTACTGGGCTCTGGGAGTGGGGTGGAAATAGATGTGCTTCTGCTTTACCCTTGGGGACCAAAAACCGTAATTTGAATCTTCATTATGCTCTTTAGATGCTGTGTTTCCTCAGGCAGGTCTCTTGCCCTCTCTGATCTTCATTTTCTCATCTCCCAAATGAGGGTGATAATATCTACCTGTCCAGACTGCTGTGAAGATTTTCTTTAACTTTTTATTCTGGACACTTTTAAGCTGAGAAAATGGTACAATGAACCCCCATATACTCATCGCCTGGCTAAAACTGGTTTACTCAGCAATCCCCTTCTTAATCCCCTTTTCCAATGGATTATATAAGAGCAAATCTCAGACACATAATCATTTCACCTATAAATACTTCAGTATGTCTCTTTAAGAAATAAGAACTCTTTTTTTTGCCCTAAAAGTTGCCAACAGTACCATTATTACATCTAACAAATTAATGATAATTAGTTAATAACATTAAGATCCCTTGGTTTTCTCTGACTGTCTCATAATTGTCTTCTCACAGCTGATCTGTTTGAATCATTTGTAATATGCTTCTTACATCCCCTTTTATCCATTATACCTCCCTCTCCTAGTTTTTCTCTCATTTATTAGTTGAAGAAATCAGATCATTTCTCTGGTAGAGTTTCTCACAGTCTGGATTTTGCTGACCGCACCCCTGTGGTGTCATTCAGCATGTCCCTCGGTCCCACATAATTCTTGTAAACTGGTAGGTAACCATAGATTCAGCTGTGCCAGGGGACTGTAGCTGTTGACAGGTACTGCCTTCAGGGGCACATGATGGCCATTAAGCATTAGAATTGATTAGTGGGTTCAGCAGTTGTGCTGATTAAATGAGAACATGTGTGGGGTGCTCAGTGGCTGTTGCATAGTAAGTGCTCTGTGACGGGTGGCTTTCATAACGGACTCGGGACCTGTGGAGTTCTGGGACAAGGATGGTAAAAGACAGGAAGTGGGGCGGGGGTCTGTTGGATCTGTGAATTGGGTGATCAATTCCTTCATTCACTCTATGGGGTAAAAGGGTCTTGTTCTAGGCCGTACATCTGATCTTGAAAAAGCTGTGTCCCCAAACCCAATTTGTGACCCAGTTTCCATTTTGGTTGACTCCTTTGTCAGGAGCCGTCACCCCTACCTCACACTGGGCCAACTTATCTACTAAGGTTCCAGGAGCCCTAAGTCCCATTTGCTGTACAGGGTGAGGCCAGATTGCAGGTGCATTTGCCTGGCTTGATGGGATTAGGGAGCAGTTGAACAAGCTCCCTATCCTTGTCTCTAATTTGAATTGTCCTTGGGGCACAGTTCACCTACCTCCCTGCCACAGTACCTGGGGGGCGGGTGGGCGAGTCTGAGCAGTCTCTCCCTCCCATTCCGAGCAGGTGCGGGAGCTGACTGACGCTGAGTTCCCCCACTCCTTCCTGGTGTCCGGGAAGCAGCGCACCCTGGAGCTGCGGGCCCGGTAGGCAGGCAGGCTGAGGGCCGGGTGAGATGGGAAAACTGGGAGGGGCTGCTCTCCTCAACACCTGTGTTCACTTTCCAAGCAGGTCCCAGGAGGAAATGATCTCCTGGTTGCAGGTATCAGAATGCTCCAGGGCCCCTAGGATTCTGACCTCCCTACCCAGGCTGCGGGGGAGAGAGGGATGGGGTGTGTGTGTGTGTGTGTGTGTGTGTGTGTGTGTGTGTGCGTGTGCGTGTGCCTGCGTGTGTGTGTCTGCGTGTGTGTGTGTGTGTGTGTGTGTGTGCGTGTGCGTGTGTGCGCGTGTGCGCGTGTGCGCGTGTGTGCGCGCGCGCGCGCGCAAACCCGCCTGCTTGCTCCCTGTTCTTCCTCAAAGTTGCTCTGTAGTAGTTGGAGTCAGACCTGGGTTCAAATCTTGCTGCCTCTCACTGCCTAGCTGGGTGGCCTGGGGCGAGTCACTTAATGTCTCTGAGCCTCAGTTTTCACATCTGTAATCTGGGGCTAATATTTTCTCCTCCCTTAAATCAGGCAATGTACACTTAGAATCTAACCCCTAGCACCCAGTAGGCTTTTAGCAATGTTTGTGGAATGTGTAGATGGATTCACAGACGAGCAAGCCCTTCCTGCCGCCCCCCAACCACCTCCCTGTGCTCTGCCCCTTGCCCCAGGCCTGCCAAGCGGCCATTGACCAAATCGAGAAGCGGAATGAAACCTTCAAAGCTGTGGTCCAGAGCCCTGAGGGAGACACCCAGGAGCAGGAGGTAAATGAAGGCTCTGTATCCCTCCTGGAGCCGCCAGCCTTACACAGGAATGATTCCCTCTCTTTGTTCTACCTAGGCCAGCTTGGAGGGCTGGAGAGTGTCACCCACCATGAATGATTTGAAGGGATCAGGGGAAGCTTACACACGCCAACATCACCCTACTCAGAAACTCAATGCCAAAGATTCCCCCATTAGCAAAAAATTCCTTTGGGAGGCTTTATGTGCAACTACCGCTAAAAAGGATTTTACATCTATATGTATAACTCGGGCTGTGGGGGTGGTGTGTGTGCAGGTTTGGGTTTTTCTTTTTTCTTTTTTTTTTTTGCTATCTTTCAAGAGTTCTTTATTTATCTCTATTAATTCATGCTCCAAGGGCAGGAACTGGTCCTCAGTTTGAAAGAATCAGAATTGACTATGTCAGCAAACAAAAGCAAATCAGTCTCTGAATCTTTTATAATGTGCAGTGAGTATGTCTGCCCTATGCTCTAGAGAGACAACATCTATTTTCAAGGCTGATAGCTATAGGAAGATGCTTGAAAAGACAGTCCAGAAAAAAGGAAACACAAGAGACCCTAGGAGAACTGTCTCCCAACATTTATCTTTTTTTTTTTTTGGAATTTTAAAATTTAATTTTATTCATTTTTTATACAGCAGGTTCTTATTAATCTATTTTATACATATTAGTGTATACACGTCAATCCCAATCTCCTAATTCATCCCACCACCACTCCCCCACCCCCGCCACTTTCCCCCCTTGGTGTCCATACGTTTGTTCTCTACATCTGTGTCTCTATTTCTGCCCTGCAAACCAGTTCATCTGTACCATTTTTCTAGGTTCCACATATATGCATTAATATACGATACTTGTTTTTCTCTTTCTGATTTACTTCACTCTGTATGACAGTCTCTAGATCCATCCACATCTCTACAAATGACCCAATTTCGTTCCTTTTTATGGCTGAGCACTATTCCATCGTATATATGTACCACATCTTCTTTATCCATTTGTCTGTCAGTGGACATTTAGGTTGCTTCCATGACCTGGCTATATTGTAAATAGTGCTGCAGTGAACATTGGGGTGCATGTGTCTTTTTGAATTATGGTTTTCTCTGGGTATATGCCCAGTAGTGGGATTGCTGGGTCATAAGATAGTTCTATTTTTAGTCTTCTAAGGAGCCTTCATACTGTTCTCCATAGTGGCTGTATCAATTTACATTCCCACCAACAGTACAAGAGGGTTCCCTTTTCTCCACACCCTCTCCAACATTTGCTGTTTGCAGATTTTCTGATGATACCCACTCTAACTGATGTGAGGTGATACCTCATTGTAGTCTTGATTTGCATTTTTCTAACAATTAGTGATGTTGAGCAGCTTTTCATGTGCTTCTTGGCCATCTGTATGTCTTCTTTGGAGAAATGTCTATTTAGGTCTTCTGCCCATTTTTTGATTGGGTTGTTTGTTTTTGTAATATTGAATGGCATGAGCTGTTTATATATTTTGGAGATTAATCCTTTGTCCATTGATTCATTTGCAAATATTTTCTCCCATTCTGAGGGTTGTCTTTTCGTCTTGTTTGTAGTTTCCTTTGCTTTGCAAAAGCTTTTAAGTTTCATTAGGTCCCATTTGTTTATTTTTGTTTTTATTTCCATTACTCTAGGAGGTGGATCAAAGAAGATCTTGCTGTGATTTGTGTCAAACAGTGTTCTTCCTATGTTTTCCTCTAAGAGTTTTATAGTGTCCAGTCTTACATTTAGGTCTCTAATCCATTTTGAGTCTATTTTTGTGTATGGTGTTAGGGAGTGTTCTAATTTCATTCTTTTACATGTAGCTGTCCAGTTTTCCCAGCACCACTTATTGAACAGACTGTCTTTTCTCCATTGTATATCCTTGCCTCCTTTGTCATAGATTAGTTGACCATAGGTGTGTGGGTTTATCTCTGGGCTTTCTATCCTGTTCCATTTATCTGTATTTCTGTTTTTGTGCCAGTACCATATTGCCTTGATTACTGTAGCTTTGTAGTATAGTCTGAAGTCAGGGAGCCTGATTCCTCCAGCTCCGTTTTTTTCCCTCAAAAGTGCTTTGGCTATTCGGGGTCTTCTATGTCTCCATACAAATTTTAAGATTTTTTTGTTCTAGTTCTGTAAAAAATGCCACTGGTAATTTGATAGGAATTGCATTGAATCTGTAGATTGCTTTGGGTAGTATAGTCACTTTCACAATATTGATTCTTGCAATCCAAGAACATGGTATATCTCTCCATCTGTTTGTGTCATCTTTGATTTCTTTCATCAGTGTCTTATAGTTTTCTGAGTACAGGTCTTTTACCTCCTTAAGTAGGTTTATTCCTAGGTATTTTATTACTTTTGTTGCAATGGTGAATGGGATTGTTTCCTTAATTTCTCTTTCTGATCTTTCGTTGTTAGTATATAGGAATGCAAGAGATTTCTGTGCATTAACTTTGTATCCTGCAACTTTACTAGATTCATTGATTAGCTCTAGTAGTTTTCTGGTGGCATCTTTAGGATTCTCTATGTATAGTATCATGTTATCTGCAAACAGTGACAGATTTACTTCTTTTCCAATTTGTATTCCTTTTTCTTTTTTTTTTTTGTATGCGGGCCTCTCACTGTTGTGGCCTCTCCCGTTGCGGAGCACAGGCTCTGGACACGCAGGCTCAGTGGCCATGGCTCACGGGCCCAGCTGCTCCGCGGCATGTGGGATCTTCCCGGACCAGGGCACGAACCCATGTCGCCTGCATCGGCAGGCAGACTCTCAACCACTGCGCCACCAGAGAAGCCCTTGTATTCCTTTTATTTCTTTTTCTTCTCTGATTGCCATGGCTAGGACTTCCAAAACTATGTTGAATAATAGTGGCGAGAGTAGACATCCTTGTCTTGTTCCTGATCTCAGAGGAAATGCTTTCAGTTTTTCACCATTGAGAATGATGTTTGCTCTGGGTTTGTCATATATGGCCTTTATTATGTTGAGGTAGTTTCCCTCTGTGCCCACTTTCTGGAGAAGTTTTATCATAAATGGGTGTTGAATTTTGTCAAAAGCTTTTTCTGCATCTATTGAGATGATCATATGGATGATTTTTCTTCTTCAGTGGTGTATCACATTGACTGATTTGCATATATTGAAGAATCCTTGCATCCCTGGGATAAATCCCACTTGATCATGGTGTATGATCCTTTTAATGTGTTGTTGCATTCTGTTTGCTAGTATTTTGTTGAGGAGTTTTGCATCTATATTCATCAGTGATATTGGTCTGTAATTTTCTTTTTTTGTAGTATCTTTGTCTGGTTTTGGTATCAGCATGATGGTGGCCTCATAGAATGAGTTTGGGAGTGTTCCTTCCTCTGCAATATTTTGGAAGAGTTTGAGAAGGATGGGTGTTAGCTCTTCTGTAAATGTTTGATAGAATTCACCTGTGAAGCCACCTGGTCCTGGACTTTTGTTTGTTGGAAGACTTTTAATCACAGTTTCAATTTCATTACTTGTGATTGGTCTGTTCATATTTTCTATTTCTTCCTGGTTTGGTCTTGGAAGGTTATACCTTTCTAAGAATTTGTCCATTTCTTCCAGGTTGTCCATTTTATTGCCATAGAGTTGCCTGTAGTAGTCTCTTATGATGCTTTTGTATTTCTGCACTGTCCGTTGTAACTTCCCCTTTTTCATTTCTAATTTTATTGATTTGAGTCCTCTCCCTCTTTTTCTTGATGAGTCTGGCTAAAGGTTTATCAATTTTGTTCATCTTCTCAAAGAACCAGCTTTTAGTTTTATTGATCTTTGCTATTATTTTCTTTGTTTCTATTTCATTTATTTCTGCTCTGATCATTATGATTTCTTTCCTTCTACTAATTTTGGGTTTTGTTTGTTCTTTCTCTAGTTCCTTTAGGTGTAAGGTTAGATTGTTTATTGGAGATGTTTCTTGTTTCTTGAGGTAGGCTTGTATTGCTATAAACTTCCCTCTTAGAACTGCTTTTGCTGCATCGAATAGGTTTTGGATTGTCATGTTTTTGTTGTAATATGTCTCTAGGTATTTTTTTATTTCCTCTTTGATTTCTTCAGTGATCTCTTGGTTATTTAATAACGTATTGTTTAGCATCCATGTGTTTGTGTTTTTTCCCTGTAACTGTTTTCTAATCTCATAGTGTTGTGGACAGAAAAGATGCTTGATATGATTTCAATTTCTTAAATTTACCGAGGCTTGATTTGTGACCCAAGATGTGATCTATCCTGGAGAATGTTCCGTGTGTACTTGAGAAGAAAGTGTAATCTGCTGTTTTTGAATGGAATGTCCTATAAATATCAATTAAATCTATCTGGTCTATTGTGTCATTTAAAGCTTGTGTTTCCTTATTAATTTTCTGTTTGGATGATCTGTCCACTGGTGTAAGTGAGGTGTTAAAGTCCCCCACTATTATTGTGTTACTCTTGATTTCCTCTTTTATAGCTGTTAGCAGTTGCCTTATGTATTGAGGTGCTCCTATGTTGGGTGCATATATATTTATAATTGCTTTAGCTTCTTCTTGGATTGATCCCTTGATCATTATGTAGTATCCTTCCTTGTCTCTTGTAACATTCTTTATTTTATTTTATTTTATTTATTTATTTATTTTGCGGTACGCAGGCCTCTCACTGCTGTGGCCTCTCCCATTGCGGAGCACAGGCTCCGGACGCGCAGGCTCAGCGGCCATGGCTCACGGGCCCAGCCGCTCCGCGGCACATGGGATCTTCCCGCACCAGGGCACGAACCCGTGTTCCCTGCATCGACAGACGGACTCTCAACCACTGCGCCACCAGGGAAGCCCAACATTCTTTATTTTAAAGTCTATTTTATCTGATATGAGTATTGCTACTGCAGTTTTCTTTTGATTTCCATTTGCATGGAGTATCTTTTTCCATCCCCTCACTTTCAGTCTGTACGTGTCCCTAGGTCTGAAGTGGGTCTCTTGTAGACAAGATATATATGGGTATTGTTTTTGTATCCATTCAGCAAGCCTGTGTCTTTTGGTTGGAGCATTTAATCCATTCACGTTTAAGGTAATTATCGATATGTATGTTCCTATTACCATTTTCTTAATTGTTTTGGGTTTGTTTTTGTAGGCCCTTTTCTTCTCTTGTGTTTCCCACTTAGAGAAGTTCCTTTAGCATTTGTTGCAGAACTGGTTTGGTGATGCTGAATTCTCTTAGCTTTTGCTTGTCTGTAAAGCATTTGATTTCTGCATTCAGTCTGAATGAGATCCTTGCCAGGTAGAGTAATCTTGGTTGTAGGTTCTTCCCTTTCATCACTTTAAATATATCATGCCACTCCCTTCTGGCTTGCAGAGTTTCTGCTGAGAAATCAGCTATTAACATTATGGGAGTTTCCTTGTATGTTGTCATTTTTCCCTTGTTGCTTTCAGTAATTTTTCTTTGTCTTTAATTTTTGTTAGTTTGATTACTATATATCTTGGCGTGTTTCTGCTTGTGTTTTTCCTGCCTGGGACTCTCTGTGCTTCCTGGACTTGGGTGGCTATTTCCTTTCCCATGTTAGGGAAGTTTTCGACTATAATCTCTTCAAATATTTTATCAGGAACTTTCTCTCTCTCTTCTCCTTCTGGGACCCCTATAATGCAAATGTTGTTGAGTTTAATGTTGTCCCAGTGGTCTCTTAGGCTGTCTTCATTTCTTTCCATTCTTTTCTCTTTATTTTGTTCTGCAGCAGTGAATTCCACCATTCTGTCTTCCAGGTCACTCATCCGTTCTTCTGCGTCAGTTATTCTGCTATTGATTCCTTCTAGTGTATTTTTCATTTCAGTTATTGTATTGTTCATCTCTGTTTGTTTGTTCTTTAATTCTTCTAGGTGTTTGTTAATTCTTCTAGGTCTTTTTTTTTTTTTTTTTCTTCTAGGTCTTTGTTAAACATTTCTTGCACCTTCTTGATCTTTGCCTCCATTCTTTTTCTGAGGTCCTGGATCATCTTCACTATCATTATTCTGAATTCCTTTTCTGGAAGGTTGCCTATCTGCACTTCATTTAGTTGTTTTTCTTGGGTTGTATCTTGTTCCTTCATCTGGTACATAGCGCTCTGCCTTTTCATTTTGTCTATCTTTCTGTGAATGTGGTTTTCGTTCCACAGGCTGCAGGATTGTAGTTCTTCTTGCTTCTGCTATCTGCCCTCTGGTGGATGAAGCTATCTAAGAGGCTTGTGCAAGCTTCCTGATGGGAGGGACTGGTGGTGGGTAGAGCTAGGTATTGCTCTGGTGGGCAGAGCTCAGTAAAACTTTAATTCACTTGTCTACTGATGGGTGGGGCTGGGTTCCCTCCCTGTTGGTTGTTTGGCCTGAGGCGACGCAACACTGGAGCCTACCCAGCTCTTTGGTGGGGCTAATGGCAGACCCTGGGAGGGCTCATGCCAAGGAGTTCTTCCCAGAACTTCTGCTGCCAGTGTCCTTGTCCTCACAGTGAGCTATAGCCACCCCCCACCTCTGCAGGAGAACCTCCAACCCTAGCAGGTAGGTCTGGTTCAGTCTCCTATGGGGTCGCTGCTCCTTCCTCTTGGTCCCGATGCACACACTACTTGGTGTGTGCCCTCCAATAGTGGAGTCTATGTTTCCCCCTGTCCTGTCGAAGTCCTGCAATCAAATCCCGCTAGCCTTCAAAGTCTGATTCTCTAGGAATTCCTCCTCCTGTGGCCGGACTCCCAAGTTGGGAAGCCTGACATGGGGCTCAGAACCTTCACTCCAGTGGGTGGGCTTCTGTGGTATAAGTGTTCTCCAGTTTGTGAGTCACCCCCCAGCAGTTATGGGATTTGCTTTTATTGTGATTGTGCCCCTCCTGCTGTCTCATTGCGGCTTCTCCTTTGTCTGTGGATGTGGGGCATCTTTTCTGGCGAGTTCTGTTGTCTTCCTGTGGATGATTGTTCAGCAGTTAGTCGTGATTCCGTTGTTCTCGCAAGAGGGAGTGAGCGCATGCCCAGGTTTGGGTTTTGAAAGTGCCTGAAAAATGTGAGACCAAGGGAAGGTGGAAGGCAGGTGGGGTGGTAGTTATGGAGAGCGTCTGTGACTTGATTTCACATCTGAGCTCTGAACTCTGGCCTGCTGGGTGTCTTTGCTGAGTCCCTTGACCTCTCTGGGGCTCAGTTTCCTCACCTGTAAATAGGGCTTATAGTAACTGACCTCCCCTTTACGTGGTCTGTATTCGTCCAGTCCGCTTCACATGGAAGCCACCGGGAAACATAGCACACGTGATCTCTGCCATAAGCAGGTGGGTACAGGGGGTCCTGAAGTACCCACCCTGCCACCCCACAGCTGCAGTCTGAGGAGCTGGGCCTCCGGGCGCCGCAGTGGGTCCGTGACAAGATGGTGACCATGTGTATGCGCTGCCAGGAGCCCTTCAACGCCCTGATGCGCCGCCGCCACCACTGCCGGGCCTGCGGCTACGTGAGTACCCACCTCGGCCTCTGCCTTCCCAGCTCAGGCCCTGCCCTCCCATCCCTGCCAACCCTGCCCGCTTCAACCAGTACAGCCAGAAGTGCTGGGCGCTAACTGTGCCAGGCGTGTGAGTTACCTGTTTTGGGGGCCTCATGGTGCCCACGTGTGAAGCAGGTCGGGTGTTTGCCCCATTCTGCAGGTAGGACGCAAGGCTCAGACAGGTTAAGCGACCTGTTCAAGACACTCCCCAAAGCTGACCCTATTCATTCGTCTGCTTCCTCACCACCATTTCCCAAGACCCCCAGGGCCCAGCACCAGGAAATGGTCTCCAGTTCCTGGGTGGGGGCACCCAAATCCTTCAGCCCCTGTCGGGCCTTTCATCCACCACCTCATCAGCCCCACACCTGTTACTCACCCACCCCTCACCGTCCTCTTTTCTTGACCGACCTCAGCTAACTGTCCCCTCCTCTTCTTGGCAAACCCTCAGCACTCCAGCACCTGCTCAGTTCTGCTGCTAACTCTGCCCGCCAGGTTCAAGCCTCAGCTTCCTCACCTGTACAATGGGGATTAGTAACACCTACCTCCAGGGTGGTAGTAAGGACTCAACAAAAGAAGGTTCAACCCCTTCCCTCTCCTTGTCCCCCTTTCCTTCCCCCTCCTTAATCACTTGGGCAGCCTCACTCAGAGGAACAGCCACCAGCTGATTGAGGAAGGAACCACTCCTCCCTCTTGTCAGCTCAGGCCCAGTTATCAGAGGCAGATCTTGCTTTGCTTTTTAAGCACTTGCTGTACTTGAGCTGTTCTCTGTTGACATTACAACCCTCTCCATTTACTCTGCAAACAGAGAAGCCCTTTAATGACCTCCGTCTTTAATGACCTCGGGGGACAGGAGGAGACCAGCTGGGCAGGTTGGGGCCAGTCAGCTAGGCGTCCCCAAATGTGTTAAACTGCAATCAGGACACAAAGTAAATTTCTAGGACTGGGACACACCTATGTTCGTGTAAGTGAGTTTCATATCAGAGCCAAATAGAAAGGATCTGGGGATTAGCTTCCATTTTCGGTGAGTCACATCAGTAAACAAGAGTTGAGTCTACTCACGCTTGTAACTTTGTAAGTAGTTTCTAAAAAATTATTTTAAATAGTTAAGAAATACAAAGAGGCACAAAGAACAATATAACAACACTCATGTACCTGCCTTCCAGGTACAAAAAAGAAATAAAATATTCTGAGAACTAAATGAAATGTATGATCCTTGATTGAATCCTGGATGGGAAAAACAGAACCAGAAACAGAAGTCATTACTGGGACCATTGGGGGAAATTTGATTATGAAGCATATATAGGTAACAATATTGTATCGATGTTAAATTTCCTGTGTGTGATCATGACATCGTAGATAGGGAGGAGAATGCCCTTGTTCTTAGGAGACACCAGCTACATATTTAAGGGTGATGTGACATGATGACTGTAATTTAAACTCAAATGGTTCAGAAAAAATATATATATGTATGTGTGTGTGTGTGTGTGTGTGTGTGTGTGTGTATGTATATAGAGAGAGAAAGAGAAAGAGAGAAAGGGAGAGAGGGATAAATCAAAAGTGGCAAAAATGTTCACAATTCGTGAATTTGGTGGTGGGGGTATCACTGTATTATTTCAACTTGTCTTCAGGTTTGAAATTTTTCAAAATAAAAAGTTGGTAGAGGAGAGGAGAAAATAAATACTTGCTAATTGTATTTAAAAATTTTAAATCTCAATAAAAAACAAAATAAAGTATTCTCAAGGTAGCTGAAGCCCTGTGTGTGGGGCTGTGTGAGGCACCCGATTCTGGGGTTTCTCCTGCCCGTGTGAACGTTTGTACTCTGTGAGTCATCCTTTCGTGGTTGGGTGCCCAGTTTCTGCCTCCCCGCCTGCCAGACAGGAATCCTGGTGATGGTGGGGCAAGCCCAGGCCTTCCCCTGTGGCTCCCTCCCAGGCCACGTGCTGTGCTGGGCACACAGACCGGCTACCTGATGAATAACCCTTCGTCCAAGTCTCTATCTCTTGCCCCCATTTCCAATCCCACATCCTGGACTCACTGTGACACTCCAGTCTTCCTGGAAGTCACATCCTGCAGTGCCTGTGTTTCTCCCCAGGTTTTCTCATGCCTCTTTCACCCGATCTCCCCAGCCTGATCTGTGATGGCCTTCTTGGGGACGTCTCCGTGGTGGGCTGGGGGCCGGGCGCCACTCCACAGACTCCACATGGCGGGTCTTCCTGGCAGAAACGGCCAGCCCATCATTTTTGTATCAGAACACGTTTGACTCTAGGATTGGGTGGACTGCAAAATCTGCATGACTCTTAATGCTAAACTGTAGAACCGTAAAGACACCTTCTGTTTGAGGAGGGCCAGTTGCTGCCAGAGAGCTCTGTGGCCTTCATCAAGTCACTGTCCCCTCGTTGCAGGTGAGAGTAAAAGTCCCAGGGCTGGTCACCTGGTGGGGTTGCTGGGAGTCATGTGAGATGACAGAGGGGAGAGAGAGCGCTCAGAGAAGTGATCAGATGCAAGGGGTGTGCACAGGTCAAGCCCCCGGGATCAGTAGCTGCCCTCACAACGGGGAACGTGAAGGGAGAGAGGTTGAGCTCCTGCAGTGGGGGCCAGGCCTCAAGCCCCCAGCTGCGGGCCCTCTCCCCCTGCACTGCAGCCTCCAGGTGGCTGGGCCTCTGCCAGCGCAGGGGATGCCCAGCTCTGCCTCCATCCCTCTCCTGAAGCTTTCTTTTTCTTCCTCTGGTCTCGGGTTGCTCTCACGTCCCCACCTCCTGAGCCAAGGCACGAACGGGGACCTCCGTGCCTCACCTCAGCCCCCAAGCCCCTCCTGCCTGTCCTCCCCCAGGTGGTGTGTGCCAGGTGCTCCGACTACCGGGCTGAGCTCAAATACGATGACAACAGGCCCAGCCGAGTCTGTTTAGACTGCTACACGTTCCTCACCGGAAATGTGCTCCCCGAGGACAAGGAGGACAAGAGGCGTGGCATCCTGGAGGTGAGGGCCAGTTTCCTCTACTAGGCAAATGTGTGCACGGCCTCACCAAGTGCTGGCACTGTCCTCGGTGCTGAGGAACAAGCCTGCCGTGGTCACACTCCCCGTCCTTCTCTCTCTGCCCACAGACAGCACCCCCGACGGAACACCCCCCTACCCCGGCCCGGCCCTGGCCAAATAAAACAGAGCTGCGCCTGTCACCAAATAGAAGCAACTTTTGGCTCCAGGCTGTGGCCCAGGCTCTCCACCTTTCCTCTGCATCCTCATCCGATAATCGCACGGCCCCTCTGGACCACTCCTGTTCATATCCCCATGCCCTGCCCTAGCAGTCCCAGGAGGTGAAAAGAGCTGGTGCGGCTGATTCCATTTTACAGATGGGGATACTGAGGCTGCAGGTCAGAGTCCCACTGCAGGGAAGAGGCAGCCTGGAGACTCCATTGTAATTGAAAGGGACTTCAGGGACCAGCTGGTTGGAGACCCAGGCCCAGAGAAGTGACCAAGGTCACACAGCGAGTTAGGAACCAGCTCTCTGATCTCTACCACAGATGTTCTCTGCTGTCCTTGGGGCTGAGCCACTCCCCACCCCCAGCCCCAGGCACTCTCACTGCTGGTCAGCACCTCTGGGGCACTGGCACCCAGCCTAGACACTGGTTACCCCCGCCCCTCTGCCACTCCCTCATTAAAGCCAGGTTGACATCCCGCTGTCCTTGGGAGGTGGGAGAAGACCCCAGCCTATTCCAGCTGAACTCAGCTCCCAGGTTCAAGTTGGTTCCTTTCCACTGACATCTGCCCACTTTCCAATCCTCCCTCATTCTTCTAGGCCCCGGCCCTGCCCATGCCCTCCCCAATCACTAGACCATACCACACAGCTTTTGCTCCTGGAGAGAGGGGATGGTCTGCCCCTTTTCAGGCTCCAGTTCTGTTCCCTGGGGCAGCTCTCAGGGGATAAGCCCTCCGAGCACCTGCGCAGAGGTCAGGCTGGCTGAGGTTTGACTGCAGCTCTGCCACTGGCCAGCTCTGTGACTGCAGGTCCCTGATGGGACCTCTCTGAGCCTCAGGGACAAATAACACCTCCTTGCACCGTTGCCGAAAGGTTTAGAAAGAGTGATTTCTAATGACCGACGTCTGTCAGATAGTGGGTGCTCTGTTCCCTGACAGTCCCTCTCTCTGGTTTCAGAAAGGAGCTGCAGCGGGGTCTGAGCAGAGCCTAATGTGCAGCTTCCTACAGCTCTTCGGGGACAAGTGGGGCAAGAGCGGGTCCCGGGGCTGGTGCGTGATCCCCCAGGATGACCCCCTCGTGCTCTATGTCTACGCTGCCCCCCAGGTAATGCCACGCCCCGCCCCTCCTCACAGTATGTGTGTGTGTCAGGGGTGGCGGTGGGGGTGAGTACTGTTGGCCCCATAAGTCAGATGAGGCTCAATGAGGACCTGGTTCCCTCAAGTCACAGGGTTAGTGGCTTTCAGAGCTGGGCCCAGACTCCAGGTCATGACTGCTTTGCCCTCAGGGGGTGACCAGTCCTCTTCCTCAATGCCCTCCTGCCACCCCACCCCACTTCGTGGGTTTTTGGGGGGCAAGAGGCAGGTGTGTGCCTGGTGCCTTCCAAACAGCCGTCTGAGGCAGTGGTGCTGAATGGGAGGACAGCAGCCCACAGTTCTGCCCTCCCCTCCCAGGACATGAGGGCCCACACCTCCATCCCCCTGCTGGGCTACCAGGTGACCGCTGGGCCCCAGGCGGACCCCCGGGTCTTCCAGCTGCAACAGTCAGGCCAGCTCTACACCTTCAAGGCCGAAACCGAGGAGCTGAAGGATCGCTGGGTGAAGGCCATGGAGCGGGCGGCCAGCGGCTTGAGCCCCGGGGTGCCCAACGACAGGGACCTGTCTGACTAAGCTACAGCGGGGCCCTCTCCCCCTCAGAGCCCTGCTCCTTCCACGCACGGGCTGACACTTCAGCTGACCCACCACCCCAAGCTGAGCTTTCAAAGAATTGATTTCCAGTCGTCTGTGTTCAGAGCGTGTGTCCTGATTTGAGATTCAGAACACATGGGTTCATTCCTTTGGTGAGGGGATGACGAAGCATCCCAGTTTGCCCAGGGCCGAGGGGATTCCTGGAACATGGGACTTGCAGTGCTAAAACTAAGAAAGTCCCAGGTAACCCAGGACTGTTGGTCACCAATGTGGTTCACAGGCTGGCTGCACATATGTATCACCTGGGAAGCTTTAAAAGATACCAACAAATAAATATAAAAATAAACTAAAAATTCAAGCAATACAAGGCCTGGATCCATCACCAAAGATTTCTGATTTGACTGGTCTGGGATAGGGAGGCATGGGTATGTTTCAGGAGTACCCATAGGAGCCTGATGCGCAGCCTAGGTCATCCGGATGAAGAACAAAGCAAGCAAACTACCAAGTGCGAGGCATGAGATTAATAATAATAACAAATATCAGACATCTACTGAGGCAGGCACTGTTCTAAGTGTTTTACATGGATTGTCTTGTTTTACCTTCAGGACTTATAATCCCCATTTTCCAGATGAGGACACTGAGTCTTAGAGAGGTTTAGTCATTGGCTCAAGGTCACACAGCTGGTGGATGCCAGAGCCAGGTTTTAACGTAGTGCACTAAGGTGAAGGCTCTGTCCATCGGGTAGCGGAGCAATTGGCTGAGCAGAAAAGGAGAGGAAAGAGGGAAGGAAATGGGGAAAGACAGGAGGGGAAAGGTAGGAGCAGGAGGAGAGGGCAGGAGCATCTCTGGCTGGTGGGTGAGGCTGCTTTTTCATAAGAGACCACCAGGGGGTGGCAATGACCAGCAGGCCACATCCAGGGACCCCAGCCGGGGCCCTGACACCCGAAGCCACTTCCATCAGGCCCAGCTGCTGCTGGGCTGCTCTGCCCCTGATGAAGGTGAGACAGACCAGTCATAGATCTTTGTCCCCTTCTAGGCCCAGCAGTTTGCCTACCCCCACCCCCCAACCTGAGGCCACCTCCCTTCCGTAGGGTTTTTTGTTTGTTTGTTTGTTTTTTTGCGGTACGCGGGCCTCTCACTGTTGTGGCCTCTCCCGTTGCGGAGCACAGGCTCCGGACGCGCAGGCTCAGCAGCCATGGCTCACGGGCCCAGCCGCTCCGCAGCACGTGGGATCTTCCCGGACCGGGGCATGAACCCGCGTCCCCTGCATCGGCAGGCGGACTCTCAACCACTGCGCCACCAGGGAAGCCCCATAGGGTATTTTTTAAAGCCCAAGAAAACCTAATTGGCATGATCTCTCTGGGGACCAGGCTGACCTGGCCATAAGTTCATTCCTTAATTCAACAAATATTTGTTGAGCATCTTCTTTGAGCTAAATGCAGTACCTATACTGGGGATACAGCAGTGAAGGAGACAGACATTTCTGCCTTCATGGAGTTTATATTCTTATTCAACAAAATAAATGCATAAAAGGTAGAACATATCAGATGTGATGAGTGCTCAAATAGAGTGACAAACCATCCAGACTTTACTAGTTTTAAAAGTAAAAGTCTTAAGTCTCAAGAAACCCCTCAGTTCCAGGCAAACCAGGATGGTTCATCACTCTAGTGGAAGAAAAAAAAGCAAGAAAGGGAGCAGAGGGGGAATAGGATGTGTGTGTGAAAAACACACATGTTTGAAAAACAACATCAAGGAAAGAAGAAAGGGAGGGAAACACACAGATATCTGGGAGAAGAGCATTCCAGGTGGAGGGAACAGCAAGTGCAAAGGTCCTGAGGTGGGAGCCTGCCTGGTACATGCAAAGAACAGTGAGGAGGTCAGTGTGGCTGAAGTGGAGTGGGCAGGAAGGAGATCAGAGGAGAAGACATCAAATCATCACTAAACTAAGAGTGGGGGGTCAGTAGAGGCAGGGCTGAATGAGATGGGGAGTCTTGGGGGGAATCTGATTTGTTTTAACAGACTCCCTCCTGCTGCTTGTTGAAATGGACTGAAAGGAATGAAGGTAGAAGCAGTTGAGAGGCTGCCACTACCATCAAGTGAGAGAGAAGGAGGCTTATATCAGGGTTGGAGCAGTGAAGGTGGTGAGAAGGGCTAGAATTCTGGGTATATTTTGAAGGTAGCGTGGAGGAGACTCCCCTATACAATGAATGTGGTGGGAGAGAAAGAGGGAGCCAAAGGCGACTCTAAGGCCTCTGACCTGAGAACAAGGTGGTGGGGTGCAGCTGCCACTAACTGAGATGAGGAGACCATGGAAGGGGCAGTTTGGGGGATAGCGACACACCAGGAGCTCTCACATGGACGAGTTATAGCTGAGGTGCCCACTCACGGCCTCGGCCAGTAGTCAGGTATCTGAGCTCAGGCACCAGGTCTAGGCTGGGGCTGTAAACATGAGAGCTGTCATCAGAGACAGGGTTTAAAGCGTGTGTGTGAAACAGAAGGAAGGGGTCCAACATTTGAACTGTGCACATGCCCAAATTCTAGGCATTAGCACCCTGACATTCTAGCTGCACACACCCCAACATTCTAACCCTTCGACCTGCAGTTACAATTCTGAGAATGTACCCCAAGGAGACAAATCAGTGTGACAAGACTCACGCACATTATTTACACTAGTCCCCCAAACTGGAAACTGTAAATATCCATCCAAAGGAGACTCAGCAAATAAACTCACGCCCACGGAGAGGGAACTTGTGGCAAACTGCTGCGTACACACAGTGGAGAACCCTGCCGCTGTTCAATGAGAAGGCTTCAGTCTTAGTGAACTCACCTAGGAAGACGCCTGTGAGGTGTTAAGTGGGCGATAACTACAGAAGGAGCTAACATTTTAAAACACTCACTCTGTGTCAAGCACTGAATTAAGGCCTTGGCGAAGATGATTGCACTTAATTCATAATCGCATTAGAAGTAGACACTATACCAAATCCTCATTTTACAGATGAGGAAACCAAAGTAACGATGGTTGAGTAAAACTTGCTTGTGGTCACATAACATGGGGTAGAAGAGGTAGCATTCCAACCCACTTGGCTGTGGATGAAGACACTTTACATCTGCACCAACTAAAGGGGTACACGACGCATTTTACAAGTGGCTGTTTTGCTTTCTTTACATGCTTGTGGTATTTGAATGTTTTTTCAATATGAGGTATTATTCTATAATCACAAGAACAAAAGTGCCTTTCCTGTGTTAAGGGAACAATAAAAGAAGGACCAGGGGCTTCCCTGGTGGCTCAGTGGTTGAGAGTCCGCCTGCCGATGCAGGGGACACGGGTTCGTGCCCCAGTCCGGGAGGATCCCACATGCCGTGGGGCGGCTGGGCCCGTGAGCCATGGCCGCTGAGCCTGCGCATCCGGAGCCTGTGCTCCGCAACGAGAGGCCACAACAGTGAGAGGCCCGTGTACCGCAAAGAAAAAAAAAAAAAAAAAGGACCAAAGGAGAACTCACCCACCCTGCCCTCCTTCCCGGGATCCTGAGCTGCCACCACGTGGGATCACTAGGCATCAGTGCCAGAGCCGAGAGGCTGGGTACCCCAGTGGCCGCTGGGAAACGCAACCTGGAAGCACTGGCCGGAATGGAGTGCTTATTCCATGAATGAGTGTGACGATGTGGAAACGTGCAGTGACCAGAGGGTAGAGCAGAGCCTGGACCTGGCAGAACTCAGGGTCCCACCAGAAAGCCATGGACACCAAGAGGGTGCCATCCTCAAGGCTTCTCTCCTGGGAGTTCAAAGAGGCCCGTGTGGCCTGGGGGAGTCTCTGCCCTTCCCTGGCTGCATCAAACCCTGGCTTTGCTCACACAGTGACCCTGTTTGTCCCAGGCTCATGGTCTACATCAGGAAGGGAAGACTCTAAGGGGTTCAAATTTTCACTCCTGAAGTTCCTTACATCTAAAAGGCTGGAGGCTCCCCTAGCAGTCTGGTGGCTCTGGTGCCCACGTGACCTGACCCTGGAAGGGGAGCTGGGGGTGGGGGGAGGGAAGGCTGGCAGATGCCAGGGTGGAGGCATCTCTGGAGGGCCTCGTAGACCCCGAGTCAGCGGAAGACCTTGCCCCTCCCTGCCTTCCCTCCTGGTCCTGGGGCTCCAGGAATGGCGTTCACTCATTCATTCACTCATTTCTTCCTACATTCATTATTGCTAGAATTATTGAGTATTTACTATGCAGTCAGCACTGGGCACACGTCATCTCATTCATTCAGTAACAGCCTTTTGGCATCGGTTCGACTGTCCACATTTTACATACAAATGAGGAAGGTAAAACCAGTCAAGGCTAAATAACTTGTCCATGGTCAACCAGGCTGTAGGTAATGAACCCAGACTCAAACCCTGGCTCGTCTTATTCCAAAGTCCGCCCGTAGCCAGCACTGGGGGGCAGTATCCCCAGTGGTTAGTGGGTCCAGGCCTCCACACAGCTCTGCCACTTACTGGCTATATTGTCTTGGGTGAGACTTCCTTACTCTGGGCTGGGGTTTCCTCACCTGGCAAAGGGGGTTAACCATGGTCCTACCTTCCTGGGGACTGTGGGGGAGGGGGTCCAGCACTCAGAGCAGTGGTGGCCACATGTGATTATTACAGGCGTTCACCGTTTCACTCTGTACTGTCTGCCTCTATGCACTGCAATGCACATATTTATGGAGTATCTGGGAATACAAAGTGGAGTAAATCATAGGCCCTGCTCTTAGGGAGTCAGTGTCTAGGTCATTTAAATCACCTGGGAAGCTTTTGAAAGACTCCCAATGCTCGGGCTGTACCCCAAGGCCATTAAATCAGAACCCCTCATTTGGCTGGGCTGTAACATCGGCATTTTAAAGCTCACCAGTAGTTTTGATGAACAGTCCCTTCAGAAAGGGCAGGACCAGTTCTTGAGCTTGGGAACCCTGGCTCAGGTCCCCAGGGGTTCCCTAGCAATGGTTAGTCTGAGTGGGGAATGGGGGAAGTGGCCTTACTATGGCACTAAATGAGTTAGGATTTATTGACGCATAATTTACATACAGTAGAATCCACCATTTATAAAACAGTTCTATGAGTTTTGGCCAAAGGTACAGTCACGCAACCACTACCACAATCAAGACATAGAACAGCTCTATCACCCCAAGAAGTTTCCCTGTGCTGCCCCTTTGTAGTTATCCTCTCCCCTCACCCTCTGGTCCCTGGCACTCACTGCTCTGTTCTCTGACCTGTCGTTTTGTCTCTTCCAGAATGTCATGTATTTGGAATCATACAGTACGGAGACGTTTGGGTCTGGCTCCTTTTACTCAGCCTCATGTATTTGAGACTCGTCCACGTTGTTCATGGACCAGTACTTTGTTCCTTTCCATTGCTGAGTAGTATCCCTTAAGTGGGTATACCGTGGTTTGCTTACCCTTTACCAGCTGAAGGACCTTTGGGTTATTTGTGGTTTGGGACAATTATGAATAGTGCTGCTATGAACTATAAACATTCATGTTCAGGTTTTTTTTGTGGTCATACATTTTCATTTCTCTAAGGTAAATACCTAAAATTGGATCACTGGGTCATATGATAAGTGTATGATTACCTCTCTCAGAAACCGCCAAGCTGTCTTCCAGGGTGACTGTACCATTTTGTATTCCCATCATCAGCGATCAGAGTTTCCCATTGTGCACATCTTTGCCAGCATTTGGCACAGGCAGGGTTTTTGTTTGTTTGTTAAAACATTTATTTATTTAATTGGCTGCCCCAGGTCTTAGTTGCGGCATGCGGGATCTTTAGTTGAGTCATGTGCACTCTTAGTTGTGGCGTGTAGGATCTAGTTCCCTGTCCAGGGATCAAACCCGGGCCCCCTGCATTGGGAGCATGGAGTCTCAGCCACTGGACCAACAGGGAAGTCCCTGTTTGTTTTAAATTTTAGCCATTCTGGTGGGTGTGTAGTGCTTACAACTTTTTAAGCTTATGAATGTATCAAAAATATCATGTTGTACATCTTTAATCTATACAATTTTTATTTGTCAATTATACCTCAATAAAGCTGGCGGGAGTTTATGGATGTAATGAAATAAGGGCCTGTAATAGTAAATATTTTGCAAACATAATCATTTAAGGCCCTATTATGTGCCAGACAGTATCCTAATCCTTCCAAAATCCTAGGGGCAGCTGGTATCATGGGGAGGGCACCCATGACAGTCTAAAAGGCTCAAATCCCAACTCTGTGGTGGGCTTGCTGTGGGACGTTGGGCACATCACTCAGTGTCTCTGAGCCTCCATTTATTTATTGTAAATAGATTGAGCAATGCCCCCTTGCATGCTTGGTGTGAAAACCAAAGGAGATAATGCAGGGAAAGCTCCTGGCCCACAGGAGAGGCTCAACAGCTGGGAGTTGTTATTAGCTACGCTCTTTATGTAGCAACATTCCTGGGATAATTTGTTCCAGCAGCAAGTCTAGTTGCTTCTGCCTTCAGGATATATTCCAGATGGAGCCTCCTCGCACCCCACACCTCTCACACAGCCACCTCTCTGGTCCAGGCCACCATGTCCTCTCTCAGGTGACTGATTGCAAGAGCTGCTCTCCGGCTCCTGCACTCATACACCCACCCCCTGGTGGTCGTACTCCAAACAGCAGACACAGGAGTTCTTTTCCATCTGAAACTCCCATCCAGGGTCCTGGTCCCAACCCTCCCGAGGCATCACGGTAAGAAGTCCATCTGATGCCTCCCTCCTACAATCCACCAGGCTTTCTGTGATCTGGCCCCTGGCTGCCTCTCAGAGCTCGTTTATTCATCTCTGTATCCCAGAACTTAGCACATAGTAAGTGCTCGAAAAACACCTTCTGGCCTGGATTCACACTAGCGCTGTCAGGCCACCAACATGGCAGGCAGTATTTCTCTTCCATTGAGGTGACTGGAAGTCAGAGAGGTGCGAATGACGTGTGCAAGGTCATACGGCACTTCTGTGGACTCTCTCAGGGACCAGGACAAGGGTCTCCTAACAATGGCTGTGGCCTCATTCCTTTGCCTTTTCCTTCCGGCTGCCTGTCTCTGCCCCATGACTGGACCCCAGGGCCCTGCTTCTTCCTGAAATTGGCCATGGTGGGAGTGTTCCTGCCATGGAAATTAGCAAATCAGCCCCCCTCTTATCCCTCATCCCCCAACAGAGGTCTGATTGTTACTTCTTGCCAGCACGACACTGTCCACGAAGTCTGGCATCCTGAAGTAACTGAGTGAAGCCACCTTGCTCACCTGTCCACGTCTTGAGCTTGCAACCCTCAAGGTGACCCAGGTGCCTTTTCCATCTCTTCTCTCCTCTGCCTGGCCTCAGGCTCTATTCTGGGCCAGTTGCTAGCTGGCCTTCGGCCTATACACAGTGAGCTTCTGCAAGTCAAAGGCCAAGGTGGAGGTGAGGGCACCTTCCTACTGGTGCTTCTGGCCTGACCCTGGCCTCTACCTGGTCACATCCTTCTTGTTCCAACTCCCTGAGCCACTGATATGCTGGAGCCATTTCTGCCTCTGATTTCTTCTCCTTACCCTCTTCTCTCCATGATTCTCTCATTTCTCATCTTTGGCATTTTAACTGTGTCTCTCTTTACCTCTGCGAATAAAAACAAGAGATAAATTTTTTTTTTCTGGCAGCGCACCACAGCATGTGGGATCTTAGTTCCCTGACCGGGGATCAAACCCATGGCCCCTGCATTGGAAGTGCAGAGTCTTAACCACTGGACTGCCAGGGAAGTCCCAAGAGCTAACATTTTTTTTTTTTTTTTTTTTTTTTGTGGTACACGGGCCTCTCACTGTTGTGGCCTCTCCCGTTGCGGAGCACAGGCTGACGCGCAGGCTCAGCGGCCATGACTCATGGGCCCAGCCGCTCTGCGGCATGTGGGACCTTCCCGGACCGGGGCACGAACCCACGTCCCACATCGGCAGGCGGACTCTCAACCACTGCGCCACCAGGGAAGCCCTCAAGAGCTAACTTTTAATGAACACTTACTGTGTGCTTTCAGTGTATCGGTGCATTTAATCTACAAACCAGCTCCATTGTACAGATGCGAATAGGGAGGCAGAGAGAGATTCAGCAACTCACCGCAAATCACACTTCTGGTAAGTAGGGAAGCCAGAACTGACCCCGGATGCTCTGTGACCTTTCTGGGAAGCGACAATAATCACATCGGACTTAGAATTTTAAAACACGGTTTGAGTTCTGACTCTGTTACCTCCATGTGACTTCGCTGTCTGTGCCTCAGCTTCCTTCCTCATTCATAAAACGGGATGAACAACACGTGCCCTGTCCATTCATGGGATTGTTTTGGGGTCAAATGAACAAATGGGTGTAAAAGGGCTTTGAAAATGTTAAAGTGCTGAGCATATGAGTGGATTAATGTATATGGTTCTGTTTTCAAATTTTTATTTTCTCTCTTGCCTTTCAGAAGGGTTCTTTGTCTGCCTTGGTTATGCCAGTGTGTGCAGGGCCCAGACACAGAGGCGCTCCGTAAATAACTTTTTTTCCTCTGTTCTCTGCTGGGCTCCCCTTTCTCAGGCCTTTCAGGGAGACTCATCACCTTTCCCCTCTCTCACTATCATCAAGCCCAGACTCAGAGGGCAGGAGGGTTCACCCCAGCAGGGTTCCAATGCTCAGATCAAGACCAGCACTGGATGAAGTCCACAACTACTTCTTAGACATTATCATGGAAGCCAACTGGAAATTATGCTTCGCTTTATAGAAACTGGCTTAAGTAAACTTTAAGTAAACTTTTCAGAAACACATCTACTTTTGTGGAGCAAGGCAAGGTCTGACTTTATTTTTTGGCAGCCCGCCTAGTCTGACTTTATTTTTCTTCTTGAAAAATTATTTTTGGGACTTCCCCGGCAGTCCAGTGGTTAAGACTCCATGTTTCTACTGTAGGGGGCACAGGTTTGATCCCTGGTCAGGGAACTAAGATCACACATGCCATACAGCGCCCCCCCTCCCCCCAAAAAACAACAAAAACCAACAAAATAAAAAATTATTTTAATATATTTAATTTTTTCATTGAAAGTCACCACTTTCTTGGAAGTATAACTTATAATAAAGTGCATAGATTTTAAGTATATGGAATGATAACTTTTCACATGTATTCACCCACTTAACCATCACTCAGACCAAGGCCCAGAACATTTCCAGCACCCTGGAGAACTCCCTCATGCCCCTCCCAGGTGATACCTGTTCCCACAATTTTGATTTATTTTGGTACAAAAATTCAAAAGGAGCAAAGGATAAACTGACAAATCTTCCTCCCACCCTGCTGTCAGACACGGATTTTTTTCTCCTAAGAGTCAATATTACTGGTTTCTTTCTTTTTTTTTTTTTTTTTGGCCTAGCGGCATGTGGGATCTTAGTTCCCCAACCAGGGATCGAACACGTACCCCCTGCAGTGGAAGCATGGAGCCTTAACCACTGGACTGCCAGGGAAGTCTCAATATTACTGGTTTCTTACAGATATTTCCAAAGAAAGGAGATACATAGACACACACACATATTATATCATATTATGTTTTATGTTTTGTTATGTTGTATAGATTCTCCCATTTTCACCCTAAAGGTACTTGACTGTGCCATTGTTGTACACCTTGCTTTTTGTTGTTGTTGTTTTTTACTTAACAATACATCTTAAAACACTAGAATTATTTTAATAATTAGCAAATTAATATCTTTACCAAAAGACTTCTCCTTACAAAAAATTTGGTTTATAAAAAAATCTAAAATTTTATTACTAAATAATTCTGTGCTCTGCCTTATGGCCTTCTGAGGGTGCTTAGGCAGCAAGCTACTACATCAAAAAATACGATTCAGGGCTTCCCTGGTGGCGCAGTGGTTGGGAGTCCACCTGCCGATGCGGGGGGCGCGGGTTCGAGCCCCGGTCTGGGAGGATCCCATGTGCCGCGGAGCGGCTGGGCCCGTGGGCCATGGCCGCTGGGCCTGCGCGTCCGGGGCCTGTGCTCCGCGGCGGGAGAGGCCACAGCAGTGAGAGGCCCGCGTGCCGCAAAAAAAAAAAAAAAAAAAAAAAAATACGATTCAATTAGGAAAATGTGATTCATGTTAACTTTTCGGCCCACCCAATAAACCGTTGTATGAGATTCTATCTTATTGGTATTATCTTTTCCTTTTATAGCTCTTATCAAATAACAGTGTCATTGGTTTATATTCTCAGTAACTCATGAGTTCTAAAGGACATGTATGACAGACCAAGAAAAAAGCGGGGGGGACTAAAATTTGGAGCATAAATTGTAGAATTTCTCAAAGGTCTGAATTACTGGAGCTTATTAGGTTGGGGTGAATAAAAGGGGAAAGACATATATCGTACTTTCAGATGTATTAGGAAGTTTTCCTGAGAAATTGGTCAAGAAGAATCCACTGGTGTTGTATGAACTTTCCCAGGGGGAGGGCAGACCAGGCCCTGCCAGAGGGCAGCTGAGGGGGTGGGGCTGTGAGTTCCAGGAAGCCGAGTAGGGGCCACCCAAGAGCGGAAAGACTGGCAGGTAATCTGAATCAAAGTCCTCACATGCATCAGCAAGGCCAAAGGGCATAAACAGGGCCCCAAACCGGAGGCAGAGCCAATGGGCAGAGCTTCTGAGCTGGACTAGCTGAGAAGGGAGTTAGGAACAAGCTGGGAGGCGCCAGGTTGTTGTCAAGAGTGAGGCTAAAGTTCATCGGTCTCTGGGTGCATGTGTGGGGCATGCTGACCCAGTGTAGGAACTTTGTGCACCATCCCTATGGAGTATTGTTACAATAATGGCCCTGGAGAGAATTACCCCCACCCCTGTGTTCATGCCTCTTTGCAACATGATTTTGCTGCTTCTACTACCACAAGGTGGAATTATTTCACCTTCTCTTTTTTTTTTGGCTTGCAGGATCTTAGTTCCCCAACCAGGGATTGAACCCATGCCCCCTGCAGTGGAAGCTCGAGTCTTAACCACTGGCCCACCAGGGAATTCCCAATTTCACCTCCTCTTGAATCTGGGTTGACCTGGTGACTTGCTTCGACCCATAAGATGTGGCAGAAGTGATGTTCTGGCAGCTCTGTGGAGAGCTCCACATGGAAAGGACTGGGGCACTCAGCCTACAGACAGCACCAACTCACCAGCTATGTGAGTGAGTAACCTTAGAAATGATCCTCCAGCCCCAGTTGAGTCTTCAGTGACTGTGGCCTCAGCCAACATCTGACTGTAGCCTCATGACAGACCCAAGTGAGAACTGCCCAGCTGGGACCTTCTCAAATTTCTTTTTTTTTTTTCTTTTTCTTTTTTGGTTGTGTTGGGTCTTTGTTGCTGTGCACAGGCTTTCTCTAGTTGTGGCCAGCAGGGGCTACTCTTCGCTGCGATGCGTGGGCTTCTCACTGTGGTGGCTTCTCTTGTTGCGGAGCACAGGCTCTAGGTGCACGGGCTCAGTAGTTGTGGCTTGTGGGCTCTAGAGCGCAGGCTCAGCAGTGGTGCACGGGCTTAGTTGCTCCGCGGCATGTGGAATCTTCCAGGACCAGGGCTCGAACCCGTGTCCCCTGCATTGGCAGGCAGATTCTTAATCACTGCACCAAGAGGGAAGTCCCCTTCTCAAATTTCTGACCAACAAAAACCATAAGAGAAAATAAATTATTGTGGGTTTTGTCATTATATTTTGGGGTAATTTGTTATATAGTCATATATAATTAGTAAGCAACCTCTATGTCCATCAACAGAGAACTATTTAAGTATATTACAATACATACATATAATGAAGTACCATGCAGCTGCTTAAAGAAAAATGAGGAAGTTCTTTATGTACTGACATGAACAGTCCTCCAAGATGATTTAAGTGATAAATGCAAAGTGTAAAAATAGTATATAGAGGGGAATTCCCTGGCGGTGCAGTGGATAGGACTCCACGCTTCCACTGCAGGGGGCACAGGTTCGATCCCTGGTCAGGGAACTAAGATCCCGCAAGCTGCGTGATGCGGTCTAAAAATAAATTAAAAATAAAAAAATTTGGGCTTCTCTGGTGGTGCAGTGGTTAAGAATCTGCCTGCCAATGCAAGGGACACGGGTTCGGGCTCTGGCCCGGGAAGATCCCGCATGCCATGGAGCAACTAAGCTCGTGCGCCACAACTACTGAGCCTGAGCTCTAGAGTCCGCAAGCCACAACTACTGAAGCCTGTGTGCCTAGAGCCCCTGCTCCGCAACAAGAGAAGCCACGACAATGAGAAGCCCACGCACCTCAACGAAGAGTAGCCCCCGCTCATTTCAACTAGAGAAAGCCCGCACACAGCAATGAAGACACAACACAGCCAAAAATAAATAAATAAATAATTTTTAAAAAGAAAATAGTATATAGAGGATACTATCATTTGTGAAAAAAATTATGTATATACATATATGTATATATAGAGAGATACATGTGTACATATGCATATATTTCATATGTGTGTATATATACATACACACATACTATGTACATGTATATATTATATACGTACATAAAATATCTCTGGGAAGAAAATAAGACATTGGTAACAGCAGTTGCCTCTGGGGAGGGGAACTAGCTGACTTCACAACAGAGGTGGGGAGATGCCTTTTAAATTTTGAACCTCGTGAATATACTATCTATTCAAAAATAAAGTTTAAAATTTTTAAATAGTGCTTTCTCTTTAGCTCAGAAATTTCACCTCTAGTAATTTACCCTTAGTAAATAATCATGGCAAAGATGTAACTATGAAGATGTTGTCACATCTCCCTTTAATATCATAAAAATGGTAAAACAACCCAATTATTCAACAGTAGGAAATTTGTTGAGTAGCTTATGGTGCGTATCTGCCACCATCGAAAGTGGCATCATAGAAAACAACTCAATGCCCAGTGACGTGATCATGATATAGTAATGGATAAGAAGTTATGAAATGGTAAGGTTAATCTTGTCTTTAAATTAAATTCAACTACATAAATGTAGATGAAGATGGAGATTAAGACACATAGATAGATACAGATAGATATAGAAACCCAAATGTTAATGGTGATTATCTCTGGGAGGTCTAATTACTGATTATCGTTAATTTTTTCCTCTTTTTCATCTGTGTTTTCAACGATAAACATGTACTACTTTTGTAAAAACACAAATGCTGAAAGTTCATCTCTCTTTTTTTAGAGACTCATAAATGATCCTATAAATAGCAGCTCCCAGTAGATAAGTTGAAACTTTGTTTTTAAAGACCACATTTTTTCAAGCACAAAGATTACCAGACCTTTATCACTGGGTAGAGAGAGCTGCCCACCCTATTCTACGTCCCAGCATTTTGGTCACAATATTGACCCCCTCCCAGCCCACTGGCCAGTGGGGGCCACGTACAGAGGCTGCATCCCCAAACTACCCCTGATGAAAACTGGTAGGCAGGGGAGGTTCCAGAATGTCTAGAGAAAGGTGGTCATCTCTGAGGAGTGGTCTTGAGACCAGTCTTCAACCTGCATTTCTAAAACCAGCATGCTGTTTTCATCTCCAATTTTAGGTTAAAAATCACCAAGTGTTATTGGCTGAATTGTGTCCTCCTCTAATTTTATATGTTGAAGTTCTAATCCCCCAGTACCTAAGAATATGACTGTATTTGGAGATAGGGTCTTTAAAGAGGTAATTAAGGTAAAATGAGGTCGACAAGTGAGCCCTAATCTGATATGACTGGTGTCCTTATAAAAAGAGATTAGGGGGCTTCCCTGGTGGCGCAGTGGTTGAGAGTCCGTCTGCCGATGCAGGGGACACGGGTTCGTGCCCCGGTCCGGGAAGAGTCCACATGCCGTGGAGCGGCTGGGCCCGTGAGCCATGGCTGCTGAGCCTGCGCGTCCGGAGCCTGTGCCCCACAACAGGAGAGGCCACAACAGTGAGAGGCCCAAGTACAGCAAAAAAAAAAAAGAGGCAATTAGGACCTAGGCACAGGGGAAGGCCACATGAAGACAAAGAGGAGAAGAGGGGCCTCAGAAGAAATTAACTCTGCCAACACCCCTGAGCAAACTAATTCACCAAGTTTCCTAAAGATACACTTTTATGCAAGATTGAGAAAATGTGCATTGTCCACAGCAAAGACTGTTACCTTCTGGTGGTGACTCTGAGGTATGGAGCTGATGGTGACCATGGGGGCCCTGGGTACCCCCAGTGCTTTAGGTGCCACCACTGCAGCCTACATGTGAACATCCCTGGCCTTTATAGCAGGCGAAGGTTGGGAAGTAATCCCAGCACCCATCAGCCTGAGAAGCACCCAGGGCTTGCCTTGTCATGTGGGCTCTAGTTCACTGTCAAGACTGCAGCCCTACGTGGAGACTGGCCCTGAGGCCCCTGCCGGGTCTCACCAGTCCCCCTCAAGGGACCACCTGGGATCCTCTTAGAGGGACCTTCCCTGACTCCCAGACCCGCCCTTCCCTCATCTCTATCTCCAGAGAGTCACCTCCACACCGCCATCAGACCACGGAACATGGTTGGTGGTCTGGAGGAATTCACTGTCTGCACATCTACGGGACCGCTCTATGTGGGGCTTCAAAGCCCTGGGCATCTTACTCTCAGAGGCCACATCCCTCAAATGTACTCAAATGGACCCACATGCCACAGCACATATAAGTTACATAAACTATGGGAGCTGAGTTACAATCGTCTAGTTAACATTTTGAAGCCATCTAGCCATTTCATCCTTACAATATACTTTTCTAATTTTGGAGCTAGCAATGATCCCAGCTGTGGCTCAGGTGTTTCCATGGGTGTTTGAAAAGCTGGATGGTCTGACCCCAGAGGAGCCCTCCAAGTAACCAGGGTCCAGTCTCAATGCCCCAGTCCCCTTTGGGTGCTGTAGGGTAGGAGGGGTGGCACTTTTTCAAGCAGAGCTGTCTCTTCCTTCTCTCCTCCTTGGCTACCTCCCACCTTCTCTTACTTCTAGCAGATTTTCAATGACGCCAGAAAAGCCAAGGGCTAGGAGGTCCTTAGCCATCATAGAGTCCAAACCTCCTACCCATGACAGAGATGAGAAAACTGAGACCCAGGAGCAGGAAGGTCTTCTTCAGGGACACCATGCATTTCTTCAGAATTTGCACTTGGAACTCTGCCCTGGGTTGAGAGTGAGATTTTGAGATTGCTCAGGAGGAACCCTTGAAGCAGTGTTTCCATCTTTCTCTGACCAAACTCCTAGGTTTGTTTTCATCCCAGGTGAGTGGTTTTCTCCCAGTTTTGCTTGCCTCTTACTCTTGACAGCTCCCCGCCGAAACTTGGGGAAGGCTGGAGCTTTGCCCCAGGTGCTGAGTGTCTTGGGTTGCCAAGTACAAAACAGGATGCCCAGTTAAATTTGAATTTCAGATAAACAACACTGTTTTTTGGTTGTTTTTTTTTTTTAGTATCAGGGCATCCCAAATGTTGCTGTTGATCTGAAATTCAGATTTAACTGGGTGTCCTGTATTTTTATTTACTAAACTGCCCACCCTCCACCCTGCAGCTGTGAGTTTTCTTGCCACCTCAGCAGCATGAGTCACACAGCTGTGGACCTCTAGGCAAATGTTTTTGAACGGAACAGCATCATGGTTTGGGGGGAATCCCCCCATTGTCCCATAACGCATGTGGACATAATGCAGAAACCCTAAAACAGTGCCCGTGGGAGGAAAATAGAAGAGTCAACAGGAGTGTGTAAGGCACTGGGGAGAACCCCAGCCGTGGCAGTGCTGCAAGCAGGCTTTAACTAGATCGCTTGCTCTTCACCTCTCAGAGCTTACTTTGAGACTCTTGGTGATACTGGAGATCATACCTTCCCAGCCAGCTACGTTGAAGGCCTGATAGTCGTTCTTCCCCGCCTTTCTGAGAAGAGGTCTACTGGGAAGAATGGGCTTGTGGGCTGTGTGAGTTGGACAGGTTGCTTGACTTCAGGGATAATGATTGTGTCCTCGTCATGCGATCGCCGGGGGGATTGCGTTATAGGAGGAAATTAATGTAAAATGCTGGCACACGGTAAGTGCTTAACCTCAATGACGGCTATTGTTATAATCACATCAGGACTTTTGCTTTACCGCCAAGCCAGGTCTTCTTAAAAAGGGGGGCTCTCGGTTCTTGGGGTTCCCACACTGTGTCCTCAAGAAGCTTTGGGTCTCCAAAATGGGCACATTTCCTGGCCCAGAGTCAGCGAGAAGCTGATGTCACCTGTTGGCTCTTGGTTTAGGTTAGATGTTCAGTTGCCCAGCAGAGCCCGGAGGAAGCAGGACTCAGAAGAAGTTGGCTTTGAGGGTTGAGGAAATAAGTTTCCACCCGGGATGTCCCTGAGGGAGGGCAGGCAGCATTTTGTGCACGTGCCCTGTTGGTGGGGGCTGGGAGGGAGCGCAGGGGGTGTGTCCCTGGAGGAGGAAGAGAGGAGGGGGCATGGGAAAGGACCTGCAAAACACAGGTCTTGTTTCCTCTTCTGCAATGTCCACCCCGGGGCCACAACAAATGAGCTTCGTGTGGAACTGAGGTGGGAAAGCCCCCGACGTGGAACCTCTCTCCTTTTAACACCTGGCTCTGCACAGGGCCCTGGGGTTGGGACACTCCGGCTTCTTAGAAAGAAACTGAAAGCCCTTAGGAGAAACTCCACCACTTCCCCTTCCTTAAGAGGAACTTGGAGTTGCTCTGACAGGAAAGTCTTGGTGGGGCTTCTCGGAAGCTGCCACCACTGCTCTACTGAGGAAAACCGCAGGCCGCGGGCCAGGCCAGGGGCCAGGCTGGTGGAGAGCTGGCCATTGACAAAGTCACGGCCAAGTTGAATTGGGAAGCTGCCAAGGTTTTCTCTTCAGCTGCACCTGCCACCTCCTCTTTGGGGGGTCCTCATGCTGCTCCCCTGTCTCTCAGCCACCCAGGGTCCCCTCCCCGCCGTCCTGCAGGGCTCTAACCCAGACTGTGGTCGTGTCAGTGCTCCAGCCTCCCCTACTGTATTCACCACCCATCATGACTCATCCATCCCGCAGACAGACACCGACCCTCTAGTAGGGGGAACTGGGGGACCTAGTGGGCACAGGGAGCTACGTTTTGGAATAGGTCACACCCTCTGAGCTGTCTCGGATGGCCTGGTGAGTTGAAAAAAGGGCATATGCTGGGCACACAGGGATGCCTGCCTTAACGGTGGCTGCTGTTTGCTTCGTTCATTTCTAGACTGGACACAAGCTTCCCTCTGGGGGCTGGGGGGTGCCTCTCCCCTTCCCAGACTCATCCAAGGGCAGCTGCTGCAGCAGGAGGAGACAGTACACAGGGACAAATCACATGCAAGGCCCAGCCACAAAAGGGGCTAAGAGACCCTCAGGGCCTAAGTGTTAGTCCAAATGTGTCAGTAGGTTTGGCACCAGAATCTGGCCATGCCATTCCCCTGCTGAAAATTTTCCATGGCTCCCCACTGCCTGTGGGGACAGAGTCCAGACTCTGTGGCCCGTGTGTAAGGCCCTTTGCTGGGGCTCCCAGCTCTCCTCTCCAGCTCCTCCCCTGGGCTTTGCTCTGTTTAGCCTCTGTTTTCTTCCCCCACCCAGCCATCTCCTGCTCACGTGCTCAGACCTAGCAGGGCATGGATTTCCTGGGGAAGTTGTCCCTGCCCCTAACTCCAGTCTAGATGGGTTAGGGGCTGCCTCTGTGACCTCACCGGGCACATTCCTCCCAAGACTTTTATCCACATCGCCTAGTGATTGCCCAGTCTCTTGATCATCAACCAGCCAGAGCTGTGGGCTTGGCATATCTCAACAAACATTTGGTGAGGGAAGAAATGAATAAATGAGTGGATTTAATGCTATCTGCCAGGCCGTGTGACTGAGAGCCCCACGTGCCCACAGGTCCAGACATCCATGTGTGGATGTGTCCATCCAAGTGCAATGGGAGGAGACACGTGCTTGCTTGTCACGGTGTCCCTGAGTGTGTGTGGGTCCCTGTGTTTATCAGCCAGCATCGCTGATGATGTGCTGCAGGCCAGCAGGTGGCACTGCGCCCCTCTACTGAGGTGTTTGTCCATCCTGACTGCCACTGGCTGTCCTCACTGGAGGGGCCTCAGCAGGCACACAGAGCCTGCCTCCCTCAGCGCACAGGAGGCCAGGCTGTCTGGGTCTCATGCGGAATCACTTTGGTCTTCCGACTGAGCAGCCAGGGCTCTGATGCCGCAGTGTGCAAACTCCCGTTCAACCCATGTCCGTGGCACTGTGTATGCCCAGAGCCAAGCCCCACAAGGGAGCCTGAAGTCCAGGCAGCCGCAGAGCACAAAGGTTAAAATAAAAGTATGGGCTCAGAGTCCCAGCTCTGCCTCTGACTGGCTGTGTGACCTTGGCCAAGTCCCTTAACCTCTCTGAGCTTGTTTTTTTTGTTAAGTGGAAATCACGGCAATATGTAAAATCAAATAATCGATGTAAAACAAGGACCAGAGTGGGGCTGTATCATAAGGCAGTGGCTCTCAAACTGTAGCCTTAAAGGGCTTGTTAAAACACAGATTGCTGGGCTCTACCACCAGAGTTTCAGATTCAGTGGGTCTGGGGTGGGACCTGTGAATTTGCACATCTAACGAGTTCCTGGGTGGTGCTGACGCTGCTAGTCTGAGGACCACATTTTGAGAACCTCTGGATACAGGATACTCATAGTCAGTCGAGACACAAGGTTATAAACACAGCACAAAAGCAGCAGGTTTCTGGTGAGATATGATGGAAGCAGAGGAGATGGAGGGGCAAACTCCAAGGGCTATAGGGGCCCAAGGAAAAGGGACGTAACCCTGTGGCCTGAGCAGTAGGAAGGGGAGGAAGAGTGGCCTCTGGACCTGGCTCTGCTCTCTCCCGCCACTATTCTCAGCTCAGCCTCTGGGCAGTTATGCTGGAGGAAGTGAGCCCAGGGGCCGGCTGTCCGGCTGGCGGGGCACCAGGCCTGCCTTTCTCCACGTGGCTGCTGCCTTTCCCTGAAAGGGATGGGTCAGTTGGTTTTCTGCTCCTGGCTTGGCCTCTGCTGTGCTTCCTCAGCTTCTGGGAACTCACATTTCCTTTCTCTTTCTATTTTGAATAGTGCTTTTTAATCAAATTATCATGAAGGCAAAGCATGTCCATTTTAGAACATCAGTACAAAGCAGAAAAGTGTAAAGAAGAAAATGAAAATAGCGATCGAAGTTCCACTCAGTGGTAATCACTGTCTATTTCCTTCCTTGTATATGTGTCTCATGCACAATATTGTATCCACTTGACATTGTAGCATAAATGTTATCCTTTGACATTAAAACCCTTAGGAAACATGAATTTAAGGGCAGCACGAGAGCCTAAGTGAAGGTCTTGATGCATTCACTGCTGCCCGCGTTTCAGGTGACTTCTCCAGGGGAACCTCCTAGAAAGGGACTCACTGGGTCCAAGGGCATAACAAGTTGGTTTTTTTGTTTTTTTGTGGTTTTTTTTATGCGGTACACGGGCCTCTCACTGTTGTGGCCTCTCCCGTGGCGGAGCACAGGCTCCGGACGCGCAGGCTCAGCGGCCATGGCTCACGGGCCCAGCCGCTCCGTGGCATGTGGGATCCTCCCGGACCGGGGCACGAACCGGGTCCCCTGCATCGGCAGGCGGACTCTCAACCACTGCGCCACCAGGGAAGCCCCATGACAAGTTTTAAGACTCTTGATACATATGGACAAAATGCTTTCCAGAAACATTGTGCAGGTTGATGGTCCCATCCAGGGTAGGAGGGGAGTGGCAGCTGCTGGGCCCAGTTCACAGCGTTTGAAATGAAATGAGGAGGCCATGCAGCCGCAAGGTGGGAGGGAAGAAGGGCCCAGCACTGTCCAGACTCAACATCCTCCCGGGCAGTGCCATGCCCCATGCCATGCTCCAGGCGAAGGATGCACCATCTTTGGGTGGACCTGGCCTGGGCAGAGCTGCCCTCCTGCTCCTGGAGCCAGGGTCGCTCTTGACCTTGTCACTTTCTTGCATACCTCCTGTCCAGTCTGCAAATGCTGTTGGGACTAGTTTCAGAACATCCCGAGGTGACCACTTCTTCCCACTCCACCATCACCAACCTAGCCCATCTCTACCTGGATGGTCTCAGCAGCCCCCCATTATCTCCCTGTCCTCTTCCATCCCTTGCCCCATTAGAGTCTGTCTCCACAGCATCCAGAAAGATCCTTTTGAAACCTAAGTCTAACCAGGTCACTCTTCAGCTCAAAACCCTCCAATGGCTCCCACCTCACTCAGGGTTAAAAGCAGAGACCTCAGTATGACCTACAAGCCTTTAGGATCTGTACCTCCCCCACTCCCATTACCTCCCTGACCTCACTTCCTACCACTCCCCCACTTACCTACTCAGCTCCCTGATGCTCCTCAAAACACCCAAGCACACTCCTGCCTCAAGGCCTTTGCACTGCTGTTTCCTCTGCCTGGCACACTTCCTCGGCTATCCACAGGCGTCCTCCACTCAAATGTCTTCTCAGAAACAACCACAAGCTAATATGACTTATTCTGGAAAGGCCCTCCCTGACCACTGTGTTCTTTCCTTTACCCTGTGTGATGCTCCTTCAGGGCACTGCCCACTTACTTGATTGTCTGTTTTCCTACTGGAAGAAAACCTCCACGAGGGCAGTCCTCTTTGCCTATTTTGTTCACTGCTGTAACCCCAGCACCTGATGCACAGTAGGTGTTCAGCGAACCTGTTGAATGGAAAACTGAATGAAAGATTTCAGCATCTGGGTATATGTGTGGTTTCTCCTCTAGACCCTACCTTGCCACCTCTAAGTCGCCAGCTTACGGACAGCGCCCAGTACATGCCAAGCACCCGTGTAGTGTTTGCCGTAGAAACAAACACGTGAGGGGAAGAAGGAACTTGAGGCAGGGCATGGGAGACTGCTGCACGGAGATTGGGAAACTGGGATTCCAGATGAGCCCCTGCCACTCACTATCACGGAAGCCTTGGGCAAGTCCCCTCACCTCTTTGAACCTTGGTTTTGTCATCCATAAAATGGGTATGATGATACCTGTGCTGGCAGCATCACAAGGCTGTGGTGAGGATTAAACGGCAAAGGTAGGTCAGCAAAGCACAAGGACAGCCCTGTCCAAGCTGCAGCTCCTCTATGAGGCTCTGCCCGACACCCGCCTCACCCCACCGACCACTCCTGCTCTGAGTACCCAAGGAGCCCTGCTGGTGTTTTCACATGCGGTATATTTACAAGACTGTGCACCCTTGAGACGGGGCCAGGCCTCACCATCTCTGCATCCATCACCAGGCACTGTGCCTGGCAGCTGGGCAGTGCCCCTTGGACATCTGATAACTGGCCAACAAATACATTCACTGAAAGCGATAGACGTGTTACTGTGATACAAATAAATAAGGATGGGGATTTCAGACCCAGACAGAGGACTGCAGTGAGGCAACCCACCTGGGGGCTTTTTGGGTTCTGGGTAGGAGGGCCTGCTGGGACTCCAAGTGCCCTGACTGAGAGGAAGGGAGAGAGGTACTGATGGACCGGTCTCGTTGACTCTGGGACAGGGTCTGGCCAGCTTCCTCCCCAGACATCTGCCACATTGGCCACATCTTCTGGGCTGTGGGGCGGAGGCCTGGCTGCCCACCTGCATTCCTCGCTCTGTGTACCCATGATCTCATGCTGGCCCTGCGGCCGCCCACGGGACAGGAGGCTTTGCCCCACTCTGCAGATGAGGAAATGGAGGCTCACAGAAATCAATGCCCCGACTTGGGTGGTCATCTTGCCTGGGCTTGGGCAGGCACCCTGGTGGGCCCAAGGCTCCAATGGGCAGGTGGAATGTGGTCAGGGAGACCCCTTCACACTGTTCAGTCGGGCTTTAGAAACCCCCATTGATCCTACACTCCCACTTAATAAACTCTGGTCAACTGGTCGACTGACTCTCCCTAGGGCTTCCCAGAGGGGTCCTGGGGTTTTCCAGGCCCAGCTGCCTTCCCTCTGCAGACTCGGTGACCCAGACAGGGCTAGCTGACAAACAGGTCCTGCCCAGGAGGGTTGTGGGATGCAGTGAGCGAAACTCCTTTTAGGAAGGAAATCATCTCAAAGCCAAGGTTGAGAAACAAGTGTCTCGCCAAGGCCTGGGGGTGGGGGAGCCCAGGTGAGCCGACTCAGTCCTCAGGAATGGGTGGGGTCTCGAGGGGAGGTGGGCACTTCCTCCTGCCCCCGCTCAGGGTCCTGCTCAATCCTTACTGAGGAGTTTCCTGGCGACAGGCAGTTACCTGTCGGCCGCTCTTGTGGCAAGCAGCTTGGCGTGGCCCTCACCATCTCATTAGCGGTGATTCACCCAGGACTCACCTGGCTGTCAGGGACCTGTCCCACTGCCCGCCGGAACCAGCTTGGCTGGCACCCTTGGAGAGGCAGAGACCCTGTTCCTCCTGCTTTCCAGCTTCCGTGGCATCCAGGGCAGAGCCTGCGTGGCACACAGTCAGAACTCAGAATTCATTCATTCAACCCAACAAATATTATTGCACACCTACTGTACGCCAGGCAGTGTGGCTAGGTGCTAAGGATACAGAGTGAACCAGGCAGACCCAAATCCCTGCCCTCCTGGAACTCACTTTTCACGGGGAAAGACAGACAGTAAACAAATAAGTATGTGAATCATACGAGCTCTTGAAGATGGTGAGTGCTGTGGGGAAAAAGCAGGGAAGGGCGTGAGATAGGGGTTGCAGTTTTAAGTAGAGTATTAGGGTGTACCTCTCTGAGAGGTGATATTTGAGGAAAATCTAATGAAGATGAAGGTGTAAAATAAGGGAGGGAAAAGGTGTACTAGAAACAGCAGGTGCAAAGGACCTGGGGTAAGAATGCAGGGTGGGGGCCATATTTAAGGACCGTCAAGGAGACCAGTGTAGCTGAAGCAGAGCAGGCGAAGAGGAGAGCAGTGGTCCAAGGCTGGGGGCGGGTTGTCCAGACTGTGCAGGGTCTTATAAGCCTTTGTAAGAACTTTGGCTTTTACTCAGCTGAATTCTGTCAAAATTCTCCAAAATCCCCCACACTGAACCCAAGACAAGTTTCCCAGGCTTCTGCCTGGCTCAGAAGCCAGAGAGCGAAGTCAAGGGTTAGGGATGGTTTCACAGAGGAGGGTCTGGAAGGATGAGTTTGATGAGCAGAGGGGTTGCTATCTGTGGAGGATGGGTGCAGAGGAAGATGCCAGTTTGAGAAACAAGTACCTACTGCAGAGGGATGTTGTGGGGAGAGGAAGAGAAGGGAGCAGAGGCTGAAAAGGAAAGAGCCCAGCCACCCCAAGCCTGTCCTTCTAGACTCAGTGGGGACACACCCGCACTCTGCTCCAGCCTCTCTCTCAACTCTGGGCCTTTGCACATGCTGTTCCCTCTGCCTGGAAATCCTTGCTGTTCTTTGCCTGGTGAACTCCATTCAACCTCCACAAAGGGGTCCCTGAGTCCCCAGAGCAGGTGCTTCTCCCACCAGCTCAGCACTCTACCGCACCCCACCTTTGAAGCATTTTCACACTGGGTCATATCTGCCCCCTGAGGGGTCTCGCTTCTCCGTGGGATGGTGGCTGTGGACCACATGGGGGTTTGCTCACCTTTCCATTCTCTGGGCCTGACGCAGAGTAGGTGCTGAAACAGCTGAATGAATGAGGAGTCGCTTGCTAGGATTTGGATCCCTCAGAGGTTTCAGAACAGTAACAAGACCAGATTCACATTTTAAGAAGATGACTCTGGGTCAGTATGCATGGAGATGGGGGGGGGAATTGGAGGAGGGTGACAGCTAAGAGGCTCCTGCAATAATCCAAGCAGGGGCAAGAGAGTGTCAAGGAAGAACAGAACCAGGGTGCCAGCTGCTGGGAGTGAGAGGAGCAGCAAGATCTGGGAGCAGTTTTTAAAAGGGACATCCACACTGGCCCTGGGGACGATGAGGAAGAGGGAGCAGAGGGTGGGGTCCAACTTTCCCTCTTGTGTTTTGCATCCTTCCCTCTGTCCTCCCCATGGATAGACAGAAACCACTTCTCAGACATAATACAGCACAGTGGTTACAAGCCCAGGCTTTGAAACCTGACTCTAGGTTCGAGTTCCATTTCCACCACATATTTGCTGTGTGACTTCAGGCAGCTTTACTCAGCCTCTCTGTTCTTCAGTTTACCCATCTGCAAGGCAAGGATGACAACTGAGAATCGGTTACTGGACTTCATTGATTCTAACATTCCTGTTTTAACATTTCTGAAATCTGAGTGAGTCTTAAAATCAATGGCATGTCATGGGTTAATTGGCAGCATTCTTTAGTGATACATCGTATGTGGAATATCTGAAGACTGATGGAGTCTCAGATTTGACAAAACACAAAGATATATGGAGAGACCAGTACCTGGCCTGCCATAAGGGCTGAATAAATGTTAGCCATTATTACTGTCATTATTTGCTTTCTGGAGTGCTGTTTGTCATACAAGGTAACAGATGCCCCATCAGAATAAAGAGACGAGTATAATCTGGAGCTAAAAGAGAAAAGGAGCTAATTCATAAATAGCTATAAAGGTGAAAGAAATCTTAGTAAATCCCCCCCCCCCCAAAAAAACACCCATAGCGTAATGCTTCCTGTGAAAGAGCCCATAGAATTCTGCCGAAGTTCCAGAGAAAACTTCAGACATTCCTCCTTTACAATGGAGACCAGAACTCCTGGCTCCCTGACCGGCAGGGGGAACCAGGGCATGTCCCCAGATGACTTCGATGGTGTTCCCTGTGTCCTTTCGAATTTCCCTGAGTCACCATTACTCACTGCCCACAATCAGGGCTCAGCTACCTTCCAACCAGGAGACCGATGCCCTGGGATCAAGGGGCATCCTCAAACAAAAGTGTGATTATGGAGTGTTCAGCACGGGTTGTAAACTGTCTCCAGCTCAGGAGAGCAGGGTGACCCTCGCCGCTGTCTTATTTTTGGCCTCTCGGGTTGTGTTGCTGCCTACTGACTTGGCAAATCCTGGGCGACTCGCCTTGTTTTCTCTCCTTACTTAAATACATGTCTGGAAAAAGCCTCCACCCCCAGACCCTGCTGTGTGTGGAAATGGTGACAGGCCTGGAGGAGGAGGAACTAGTCGGCTGGTTCTCGGAGCCTTCCCCTGGATGAGGGGGAGAAGAGCTGGCCCAGGCAGGCGCTCTTAGGCCCAGCTGCTCAGGTCAGCGCCGCTCCCAGGGGCCGGTCCTGAGTCCCTTCAGGCTCAGCCAGGGCCCCCACCCACCCCAGCTCTTATTCTCTCCTGCTCTGTCTGTGTTGACGAGAGACCATCTCAGCTCCCTTTGCTGTGTCAGCCTCACAGAAAAGTCTCTGGTGACAGGGACTGGTTTGCGCCTGGGATTGGAGGGCAGTGAAGCTGAAAACTCAGGAATCCGACCACGCACAGGCAGCATGCACATGCTGGATGGCAAGGGGGTGGATGGAGGGAGCTCTGTAGCCGGCAGCCGGGGCCAGCTCTCAGCAAGGACGGAGGCAGAACAAGTGTGCCCTGGACACTCTCCCGGGGAGAATGAGGGACTGAGCAGTGAGCACTGGGTCTCTTGGGAGACCCACCCTTTGAACAGGACAACTGCCCTCTCTCCTGGCCCCCAGACGTCAGGCCAGCATTCTTCCAGTGCCCCAGTCTGATGGCATCTTCATTCCAGAACATGCAATCTCCTGCAGATCTTTCCAATCATGAGTTCTACTGAGTCTCTTCTCTGGGCTGCGGTAAACACCAGGATGGTTTCAAAGCCTCGGGACACCCCATCCCACCCCTCCCATTTGCACGGGGAAGATGGAAGTGACAAAGGCGTGTTATGAACCCTTGAAGGAAAGCACTGCGTGATACCTGGGGAGACAGGTATTATCATCCCCATTTTAAAGACGAGCAGGCTGAGGCGCTGAGAGGTTAACAGCCTTGTCTGGGGTCCTACAGTTAACAAGTAGCAGGTTTGGGCTTTTCACCAAGGTCAGTCACCAAGAGCCTTCACACTTGACCTCTGTTATCACACTGCATGCTTAGCAGGTGCTTGACAAAGCCCCTGGCACACCGGGTGGTGGGGGGAGCAGTGCTTAATAAACAGTAGCTAGGACTTCCCTGGAGGTCCAGTGGTTAAGACTCTGTGCTCCCAATGCAGGGGGCACGGGTTCGATCCCTGATCGGAAAACTAAGGTCCCGCATGCCTCATGGTGCAGCCAAAAAAACAGAAAACAAACAAACAAACAAAAAACTGTAGCTACTGTGATAAACAATACTGATCTCATAATAACTCACAGAGGTTGTATTTTTGTTCGCATTTTAAAGATGCAGGGCTTCCCTGGTGGCGCAGTGGTTGAGAGTCCGCCTGCCGATGCAGGGGACGTGGGTTCGTGTCCCGGTCCGGGAAGGTCCCACATGCCGCGGAGCGGCTGGGCCCGTGAGTCATGGCCGCTGAGCCTGCGCGTCAGCCTGTGCTCCGCAACGGGAGAGGCCACAACGGTGAGAGGCCCACGTACCACAAAAAAAAAAAAAAAAAGATGCAGCTGAGGCTCAGAGAGGCTTCATAACTTGCCCAAGACCACACAGTTAGTAAGTGGTGGAGCCGGGTCAGATTTGAACCCCAGTCTCTTCTGACTTCACAAGCCATGGTCTAACCACTGCACTCACTGTCTCTTTGGGGAAGCACCACTGGCCCTGCTCAGCTGCACCCCTCATAGATTGAGATTCTCTCTCTGCAGGGCCCCATATCTGGAATTTTCTCTTGCTCATCTCTCTCTCCTGGGCAGCACATGAGCTTTTGAAGCAGCTTCCCAACTGCAGGCACCTCTACCAGCTGTGCTGCACCCCATGCAAGCCACCTCTTTACTTGGTCTCCGTAGTGCCTCGAGGCCCCACCCCCAGAGTCCTTCAACAGAGCCCCAAAGCCCTGGCTTTGAACTTTTCAACAAGAATTTCTTCACCAAAGGTAATCTCAGGAGACATGTCAGGAGCAAGATAACAGTGGGGAGAGGTCACTGAGAAGGATGAGAAGGGCTGCATGGGGCGGGGGGGCGGGGGGGAATATGGCCCCCCGCCCCCCCGCAGCAGGTCCCTTGTTTCCTTTGTGGGATCTTTGGAGCCAAAGAAAATATAGTAGCAGACTTGGCCAACCTTAGCAGCTCGTGTGTGCGCCTCCCCATTTGCAGGCCACAGTGGACAGCTCTCAGCAGGTTGAAAGCCCTGGCATCCCTGTCCAACTTGGCTTGATTCTCCAAGGATCACTGACAAAACACACTCCTTTGACCAAATGCTGGGTCAATCCTGCAATCGGACTCATTTGCAGCATTTCTGGAGTGGTGAGAAGAAATGATAATAGTTCTGCAAAAAGAGATCCTGTTTACTTCACACATTAAGATGGCTACTTAAAAAAACAAAAAAAGAAGATAACAGGTGTTGACAAGGATGTGGAGAAATTGGAAGCAGTGTGCACCATCAGTGGGATTTTGAAATGATGCATCTGCTATGCAAAACAGTATGGAGCTTCCTCAAAAAATAAAATAGAACTAGCCATATGATCCAGCAGTCCTACTTCTGGGTGTAGACACATCCAAAAGAATTGAATGCAGGGTCTCAAAGAGATATCTGCGCACCTTTGTTCATTGCAGTGTTATCCACAATTCCACAAAGAGGTGGAAGCAATCCAATGTCCACTGAGGAAAAATGGATAAACAAAATGTGGTATATTCATACCATGGAATATTACTCAACTTTAAAAAAGAAGGAACTCCTGTCACACGCTACAACATGGATGACCCTTGAGTACATTTTGCAAAGTAAAATAAGCCAGACACGAAAGGACAAAAAGTGCATAATTCTACTTATGGGAGGTATTTAAAGTGGTCAAGTTCATAGAAACAGAAAGTAGAATGGTGGTTACCAGGCACAAGGGGGAGAAGAAAATGGGGAATTTTTGTTTAATGGGTATAGTTTCAATTTTGCAAGATTAAAATGTTCTAGAGATTGCACAACATGTGGATATACTTATCACTACTGAACTATATGATTTAAAATGATTAAGATGGTAAATTTTTTTTTTTTTTTTTTTTTTTTTTTTGCGGTACGCGGGCCTCTCACCGTTGTGGCCTCTCCTGTTGCGGAGCACAGGCTCCGGACGCGCAGGCTCAGCGGCCATGGCTCACGGGCCCAGCCGCTCCACGGCATGTGGGATCTTCCCGGACCGGGACACAAACCCATGTCCCCTGCATCGGCAGGCGGACTCTCAACCACTGCGCCACCAGAGAAGCCCGATGGTAAATTTTATGTGTTTTGTTACCATAATTAAAATAACATTTTAGGCTAGGGATTGGAGACGTTGCTGTTGCTGTTAGTGACCCTGTGGCGTGTCTCTGTGGGACCGGGAACTTAAAGATAGCCAAGATGGCAGAAAATGGTGATAATGAAAAAATGGCTGCCCTGGAAGCCAAAATCTGTCATCAAATCGAATATTATTTTGGTGACTTCAATTTGTCACGTGACAAATTTTTAAAGGAATAGATCAAACTGGATGAAGTCTGGGTATCTTTGGAGATAATGATAAAATTTAATAGGTTAAACTGTCTAACAACAGACTTTAACGTAATAGTAGAAGCATTGAGCAAATCCAAGGCGGAACTTATGGAAAAAGTGAAGATAAAACTAAAATTAGAAGATCTCCAAGCAAACCCCTCCCTGAAGTGACTGATGAGTATAAAAATGATGTAAAAAACAGGTCTGTTTATTTTAAAGTCTTCCCAATTGATGCAACCCTTGATGACATAAAATAATGGTTGGAAGATAAAGGTCAGGTACTAAATATTCAGATGAGAAGAACATTGCACAAAGCATTTAAGGGATCAATATTTGCTGTATTTGATACCATTGAATCTGCTAAGAAGTTTGTCGAGACCCCTGGCCAGAAGTACAAAGACACAGACCTGCTAATACTTTTCAAGGAAGATTACTTTGCAAAAAAAAAATGAAGAAAGAAAGCAAAATAAAATCGAAGCTAAATTACGAGCTAAACAAGAGCAAGAAGAAAAACAAAAGTTAGCAGAAAATGCTGAAATGAAATCTCTAGAAGAAAAGATTGGCTGCTTACTGCAATTCTCGGGGGACTTAGATGATCAGACGTGTAGAGAAGATTTGCATATCCTTTTCTCAAATCATGGGGAAATAAAATGGATAGACTTTGTCAGAGGAGCCAAAGAGGGAATAATTCTGTTTAAAGAAAAAGCTAAGGAAGCACGGGATAAAGCAAAAGACGCAAATAATGGTAACCTACAATTAAGGAACAAAGAGGTCACCTGAGAAGTACTAGAAGGAGATGTGGAAAAAGAAGCATTGAAAAAAATAATAGAAGATCAACAAGAATCCCTAAACAAATGGAAGTCAAAAGGTCTCAGATTTAAAGGAAAAGGAAAGGGAAATAAAGCTGCCCAGATTGCGTCTGCTAAAGGAAAAGTAGTTTCAGGGCAAGAAAACTAAATTTGACAGTGATGATGAACACGATGAAAATGGTGCATCTAGACCAGTAAAAAGAGCAAGAGAAGAAACAGACAAAGAAGAACCTGCATCGAAACAACAGAAAATGGTGCCGGAGACCAGTAATTTAGTAAACGTTATTTATTCATTTTAATTAGATTTTAAGCTGCTTTTGTCTTTGGAGGCTTTTAAAAAGAAAAACGAATTAGGTCCACTTCAATGTCCAGCTGTAAGAAAGGAAAATCTTTTTGTTAACTTGTCTTTTTTTGTTGTTGTTATTGTTATCAACATCAGTATTTTTTTATGTATAATTCTGCTTGTGTTCTTAGTTATAAAAATTTAACTTAAAAAAAATTAAAAAATAACATTTTAAAAGGGAGGGAGGAATTCCCCGGCAGTCCAGGGGTTAGGACTTATCGCTTTGGGTCTGGATTCATTCCCTGGTCGGGGAACTGAGATCCTGCAAGCCGCGTGGTGTAGTCAAATAAATAAATGAATAAAAGGGAGGGGGAACCTGTTGATTTCCTCACTTTGGAGGGATTTATAATACTGACCAAGCTAGGCACTTTATACATGTTATCTTCTTTCATTCCCACCATGACTTACTGTGGTAGACGTTGCTATTCCTTGTTTACAGCCTGGGAAACTGAGCCCCAGTGACAGAAACTGACTCACCCACAGTTTCATGGAACTCAGTGAGGGGAAGAGCCCCAATTTGTACTCAGATTTGTCTTCCTCCAAATTAGGAGTCTTGTCCCTGCCCTCATCCCCCTGCTGGCTGAGTGTCTCCTGATTCAAGCTCCCTATCACTGACGGAAAGAAAACAAACTTTTAATATGAGTGCTCCATTTCCCCAAATGGAGCCCAAGGTCCTGGGTGAGGCCCAATACATCTTCTATTCCTCGACTTGCCAGGGGAATTAAGCCGAGTACTGGGCACACGTAGTTACTGGGTAAAAAACACTTGAGAAGCAGTTGACATTGTTAAACTTCTCCAAGCTGATATTGTTAAAGTTCTCAAAAACTCCAGGAAGCGTTTTTGTACTAGGGGCAGGGTGCATGCGCAGTCCTTGGGGCGTGCGCGCATGCGATCCATTAGTGCAAGACCGTTATCACGTGACCGTTATCGCGGCAGTTAGAGGTCCGGCTTCGCTGACTGTCAGCCTCAAGGTGGTCCTCGAGGCGGAGAGCGCGGTGAGAGGTGAATGGCGGCGTTCTACGCAGGACCTTCCAGGCCCCTGGCTGATGGGTGAGCTGCGAGGCCGGGGACAGGCTGGGGGATGTGTTCTCCAGAGCTCCAGGGCCCTCGCCACAGCCGCCCACTGGCCGGGGCCCAGGCCTTGAGGCAGCAGTGAACCTTTCCCCCATTCCCCGCTCGAGGCTGTTTGGAACAGTTCCGGAGAGCTGTGGTCCACATTCAGTGTCACTTGGGGGTAAGTCGCTCCAGCTTGCACAGGCTGGGAATTCTCTCCACCCCATTTGCGCTGCTTCCCTTGCGGGAAGTGAGCCACTTTGGGCCCATTCGCTTTTGAGAGCTGGGCCACTCTGGTTTTTTTGTTTTGTTTTCAATATTCAGGTATTTATTTGGTTGCATCGGGTCTTAGCTGCGGCCCGCGGGCTCTTCGTTGTGTGGGCTTCTCTCTAGTTGTGGTGCGCAGGCTCCAGGGCGTGTGGGCTTAGTTGCTCTGCTGCATGTGAGATCTTAGTTCCTGGACCAGGGATCGAACCCGCGTCCCCTGCATTGGAAGGCGGACTCTTGGACCACGAGGGAAGTCCCTTGGTCAACTCTGTTTGGAGGCCCCTGTCTGGGAGTGGAAGTGGAATTTTTTTTTTTTTTAATTGAAGTAAAGTTGATTTACAATGTTGTGTCAATCTCTGTGGTACAGAAAAGTGACTGAGTTACACACATATAGACATTCTTTTTCAATATTCTGTTCCATCCATTATGGTTTGTCACAAGGTATTGAATATAGTTCCCTGTGCTATACATTAGGACCTTGTTGTTTATCCGTTATTTTTTTTTGTAATTTTTTATTTTATTTATTTAATTATTTATTTATTTTTGGCTGCGTTGGGTCTTCATTGCTGTGCACGGGCTTTCTCTAGTTGGACCAAGGATAAAATGCGTGTCCCCTGCATTGGCAGGCAGATTCTTAGCCACTGTGCCACCAGGGAAGTCCCTATCCATTCTAAATGTAATAGTTTGCATCTACCAACCCCAAACTCCCAGTCCATCCCTCTCCTTCCCTCCTCCCCCTTGGCAACCACAAGTCTGTTCTCCATGTCTATGAGTCAGTTTCTGTTATGTAGATTCATTTGTGCCATATTTTAAATTTCACGTATAAATGATATCATACAGTATTTGTCTTTCTCTTTCTGACTTATGGAAGTGGAATTTAGACTACAACTCCTCTGATTTTCTGTCTGTGTGATGGTAATTTATCTGTTATGTTTTTGTGTGTATCATTTTGGGGTGAGCCACTCTGGTTTGCTTTTTTTTGTGGGGCTTTTGTTTGTGGGACCGTGTTCGTTATGTTGTATGTGTGTGAATCAGTACTTGCACTGGCTAGTTGAGACGTCTTTGGTGAATAATGGAGCTGAGTGTGATGACACCAGGTATCCTTCCCTATTGTGTTGGGATTCGCCTGTGGTGAAGCGTTGTTTGGGATTTTCCCTTTGCAGTGATTAGGAAGCTCCCTTTTTGGTGCTAGGGAACTGTGATCCTGCAAGACCGTTTGGCATTGCATTTGTTTGGTTGATATTTGATAATGCCTGCTGTGATAATCAGAGCTCTTCCCATTTTATAGGCCCCCTAGGGTGTATTTTGCAAAACCATTTTTAGTATGCTCCTAGACAGAGAGAGAAAGTAGTTCGTTTGTTTGTTTTAACACTGCGTGGCCACTATATTCTTTAGACTTAAGAGGAAAATTGGTTATGATGAAACTCCTATGAAAATCCAAAACTGGTTCTTTTTGCATATGCAGTTAGAGAAAGCTGGCTTGATGGAATACTTTTTTCAGAATCCTGACCCTGAGAAAATAAAAATATTTTTAGGAGAAATCTTGAAGTTAACTAAGTAAATTTAACTTATTTCAACTGTTATTTTTGGTTTTGCATTTGCCAGGTGAATTGCCATGACACACACAGTCATGATTCCCTGTCTTTCCATTTGCATGTTGTTTCTTGTTAAAAAGAGGGATCCTTGTTTGAAAAAGTTAAGGATATTGTTGGGCTTCACCCTTTTGTTTCTGTCTTGGAGGAATTAGATTTTGTTCTTTGTGTGTATGTTTGCATTTGTCTTGTGCGTTAAGTGTGCCGGCTATGGGAAACTCAAATTTGTTTCCCAAATGCAGCCCCTTGAGGTGCATTCTCCAGAATTGGACCGCTTTCAGTTATAATATTGCTGAATTAACTTGTAAATGAGCTATATTTCATAGATTTAAAAGTAAGCACTTACAAATTAAATACTTCCTAATATTTAGAAAATTGTCCAAGGGTGGGGTGAAGGGAGATTGAGATTCACAGATTATATCTATGTATAAAATAGGTAACTAATGAGAACGTACTGTATAGCACAGGGAACTCTACTCAATGCTCTGTGGTGACCTAAATGGGAAGGAAATCCAAGAAAGAGGGGATATATGTATACATGTAGCTGATTTACTTTGCTGTACAGCAGAAACTAACACAACATTGTAAAGCAACTACACGCCAATAAAAATTAATTTTAAAAGAAAGAAAGAAAGAAAGAAAATTGGCCAAAATGAATTTCAGGTCCTCATGATTTTGGAAATATGCAGTACTGAATTGATATCCGGTACTGAAGCGAGCTTAAGCTTATTGGTTTGTTAAGTGTAATATTTCTGTTGTATCTAGGTATACTAGAGATCAAATAAGACCTTATATCTGTTGCAAATTTGTCAGCAAGGAAAATAACTTTGATATGACAAAACTTTAAGTCTATCTAAAATAGCCTTTCCAAATAAATAAATATATAAAATAAAATAACCTTTCCAGATTTTGGTAACTTGAAACTGATCTAAGTTAAATGGCAAGAATTTATTGACTATCTGGGTCATTTCAAATAGAATAAGGGAATTCCCTGGCAGTCCAGTGGTTAGGACTCCGAGCTTCCACTGCAGGGAGCACGGGGTCAATCCTTGGTCGGGGAAATAAGATCCCGCATGGTGCGCAGTGCGGCCAAAAAAAAACACCCAAAAAACAAAAATCAAATAGGATAAAATATTGGAACATTGGTTGCTGGGCAAATCTAAGTTTACCTGCCTTTGCATTCTGAGGAGAGGAAAACTAAAGCATAAGTTTCCAATCAGAAAATGCTGGTATGAGATTGCCAACAAACACATGAAAGAATGCTCAACATCACTAATCATTAGAGAAATGCAGATCAAAACTATAGTGAGGTATCACCTCACACCAGTCAGAATGGCCATCATCAAAAAATCTACAAACGGGCTTCCCTGGTCGCGCAGTGGTTGAGAGTCCGCCTGCCGATGCAGGGGACATGGGTTATGCCCCGGTCCGGGGGGATCCCACATGCCGCAGAGCGGCTGGGCCCGTGAGCCATGGCCGCTGAGCCTGCGCGTCCGGAGCCTGTGCTGCACAACGGGAGAGGCCACAACAGTGAGAGGCCCGCGTACTGCAAAAAAAAAAAAAAAAAATCTACAAACAATAAATGCTGGAGAGGGTGTGGAGAAAGGGGAGTCCTCTTGCTCTGTTGGTGGGAATGTAAATTGATACAGCCACTATGGAGAACAGTATGGAGGTTCCTTAAAAAACTAAAAATAGAGCTACCATATGACCCAGCAATCCCACTACTGTGCATATACCCTGAGAAAACCATAATTCAAAAAGAGTCATGTACCACAATGCTCATTGCAGCTCTATTTGCGATAGCCAGGACATGGAAGCAACCTGGATGTCCATCGACAAATGAATGGATAGGAAAATATGGTGCATATATACAATGGAATATTGCTCAGCCATAAAAAGAAACGAAATCGAGTTATTTGTAGTGAGGTAGATGGACCTAGAGTCTGTCATACAGAGTGAAGTAAGTCAGAAAGAGAAAAACAAATACCGTATGCTAACACATATATATAGAATCTAAAAAAAAAAAAAGGTTATGAAGAACCTAGGGGCAGGACAGGAATAAAGACACAGACGTAGAGAATGGACGTGAGGACACGGAGAGGGGGAAGGGTAAGCTGGGACAAAGTGAGAGAGTGGCATGGACTTATATATACTACCAAATGTAAAATAGATAGCTAGTGGGAAGCAGCCGCATAGCACAGGGAGATCAGCTCGGTGCTTTGTGTCCACCTAGAGGGGTGGGATGAGGTAGGGGGAGACGCAAGAGGGAGGAGATGTGGGGATATATGTATATGTATAGCTGATTCACTTTGTTATAAAGCAGAAACTAACACACCATGGTAAAGCAAGTATACTCCAATAAAGATGTTAAAAAAAATGCTGGTATGACAAACAGTTATTATATGTTTTGAGCAAAAAAGGAGTTTTATGCATGGTCAGGCTGAGATTAGATTAAACTTAGTTAGGTAAATGGAATTTGTTATTAAAAGTAGGGTAGTGCAAGACTAGATTTGGTTCCTCTCTGCTAAGAGAACAAGTTTACTTAGAATGCTGATTTTGATAACAGATTATATGAACTTCCTTGCCTTTAAGTGATCTGTATTGGCTTTTGAGATCTCTTCTCACTTTGGATAAGAAATAAGTAATGTCTTATAGTGACCTATGATCTTATTTAATGAAATGTTTTGAAACTTTTTGAAAAACTTCCCAAATATCAAATTTTAATTAAAGTTCTTTTGACCTCCAGCTAACTTCGGGATGCTTAAGAGGGCCCCTGAGGCATCTCAGAGAGGAATATTTAACTAGAATTATTTGGTATATTGAATTACATGGGAAGCATTGTCAAATGAGTGATAAATCTTCTCAGATTATACGGTATGGATAAATGTTACTACTATAGATATTCTAGAAATTATATAAAGTTTCTGAAATATAGATATGTCCTGGAATAATCTATCAGCCATAATTCTGGTTATATCAGAACAACTTGATTAAGCTTTTTTGTCAACACATTGTGATCAGATCTTTAACCTTGCCTTTTTAAGTCTTTAATAGACAGTTAATCTGATACTTTGCAAAAGTGCTTCATCTTCAAGAAGATTCATAGGAAGGGCTTTCTGACAAGTACAGGTCTCTAATAAATCTAGATTATACTGCTGAACTGGGTAAGAAATTTAAAATCCTAATTTAAAACGTGATGGCTTCATAAAAAGTTAACAAAAGGATTGGGTACCGTGTAAACTGGTGAATATGGTTACAATGTTTATGGGTTTTGTCTGGAGTATTACTGATTTTGATCTGTGTTCTCCAGATACAGGGAAGCCCTTCCCCTCACGTTACTCCTGACTTAACAACAATTTGGTAAATTTTACCTCTTTGAGTAAAATTGAAATATTTTTCTTTTCTCTCTGGCTGGTCCCTCCAGAAACCGGAGATTCTTGGGTTCTGGGCAGCCTTATCAGGTGAAAGGGAAAGACTATCTCCTAGCATGTACAGGAATCTTGATATTTTGGGGACCGAGAATTCCACTAAGGCAAAATCTGATGGCAGGCTTTTAGCATTTCCTGGCCTTGAGAGGCCTTTTGGGAATTCATTCTAAGACTCCTGAGGAGTTCCACCAAAGCCAGTTCGGAGGAGCCTAGTAGTCAATTGACCGGATTTATTTTACAAACAAATTAGTCTTGATTTGGCATGTTTGTGAAAAACACTGCTTGCTTTGAGTCTGTTGCTGAAAGCACATGTACAATGCTTGTGTGACAACTGGGTATAAGTGACAAAATGTATGGCCTATAAAGTGTTTCTCCATTAACATACTTCAGAGCCTGTTCACAATATCTGATCACTTTTCCCCAATGTGAATATCTAGGCAAATATAAAGAAGGCCTAGCACTGAGGGGCACGATCTAGACCCAGGGCAAGCAGCTAAATAACTCCAGCATCAAGGGACATGTTTTGGTTCGTTGAAGGATTTGCAATTGAAAAGGGAGATGACAAGGGATTCCCTGGTGGTCCAGTGGTTAGGACTTGGTGCTTTCACTGCGGGAAAGGTTCAGTCCCTGGTTGGGAAACTAAGATCCCACAAGCCGTGTGGTGCCACCAAAGAAAAAATAAATAAATAAAAAAGGAGATGATGCACATATTTTGAGGTATGGGGAAGTTCTGGCTGATACATGATTTAACTTAAACTTTACTGACCAGAGCAGTCTGTTTTGTGGTCTTTTGAACATGCATTGTACATCAGTCTTGGGCATTCAGGAGGGGGATACATTTGAAAGTCAAAAATGGAATAGCTGTGCTTCAGATATTCAAGGTAAAACTAGGTGGCCATTGTGGATGTGATTTCAGACACATTCCTGTATTGTTGAGGACTTGAATTTTCTGAGCTGTGTCATACTCGGGATTCCCCCAGCCATTCTCAAAGCAGTGTCTGCTGGCAGATGGCAGCTTCAACCTTATAACCTCAAGGTCTCCTCTGGTAACTATTAGCAGAAAAAGGAGACATGTAGTGGCCAAGAACTCCAGCTATGTATATGTTAATACCACATTAGAGGTTAAAACCTACTTAAATAAAACTATTATACAAGACTTGGATCCAGGACTTGGAACTCAGGACTATTTCCAACTCGGTATCCATTCCCCAAATAAAGGTAGGACTATAGCCCATTTTAGCAGGAAGTAGCCATAGTGGTCATTGCCCTATTCCTTGAAAGACTTGGGGAAGGATAAAACAGGGTTGGAAGCTGAAACTGAGTCCCCCTAAAACTGAGTTCCTCTGCTGAGTTTATGATTAACCTCTCTATCCAAACCATTATACTCATGTGTTCTCCTCAAGATTGAGGAATATCAAAGAAAAGGGGGGAATTGAAATAGGGGCAGGGTGGGTGTGCAGCTGTTAACATTGGACCGTTAGTGCAAGACCCATAGTTCTCGACCATCAGCAAGGTGGTTAGAAGTCCCACTCCATCAACAGCCAACCTCACAGTGGTCCTTGCAGCAGGGAGTGTGGTGAGGTAACATCTTCAGGGAAAGTACCATTTAAGTACTTTCGGCTCACAAAGCATTTTCACATACGTTAACCTGTTTGCTCCTGATGGTATCCCTGGATAAAAGAGATCATCATCATCTGCATTTTACAGATGAGGGAAGCACAGCCCAGAGGGACGTGTTCAAGGTCCCCCAGCTGGGATTACAATCACTGGAGGCATGACTGGACAGGTGTCTCAGGACCCTGAAGTCTGTGATGCTTTCACAGGTTGCCTCATAAATTATGGCCAGGCTCTCTCTCTCACTCAGCCTTCTCTGTTGATCTTGTGCTGTGCTCACCTGCTGACCAAGAGGGTGAGCCTTGATCTCCAAGGCCAAATAAATTCTGGACAGTCCGCATGGAGGCTGGAGACGCTTTTCTTGAGATTGCAGTTTTAGCATCGAATACCCAGCCAACTACCATGTGCCAGTGAGTGAAATGCTGGGGCATTCCCAGGCCCAGGAAAGGGTTGGTCAAAAGGGGTCGGGCTGGAGTCCAGCTAAGCAGGGAGGCCTGGCAACTGGCACAGGGCAGGGAGGCACAGATGGGGTCAAGCTTGGGGACATAGCTAAGGCCGTGGTGTCAATATGAGCCAACCTGGTCTGCTGCCCAGGGGTTGGAGCTTTGCCCAGAGGGGCCAGAGGGGGCAGAGGAGAGGACCGAGGTTTCTTGCTCTCTGCCCTATCTCCCGCACCCCCATCCCACCACCCCCTGCCAAGTGCGGACAGCTGCAAGCCCGAGGATGCTGGCCCTAGAGTGAGGGTGGTCGTGGCCTGCAGGTGGGGGCAGCAGGATGGCCACCCAGTGGCCAACCACATCTGTTTGGTCCTTCCATTATGACATTTTTCCCTCTGATTACAAAAGTATCTTGTGTTCACAATAAAAAAAATTGAGGGCTACCAAAAAACCCACAAAAGCACAAGATAAAAAGCACCCATAATGCTCTCTCTTTTTTAACTGTATAAAGGACAAAAGGTAAAAAGTAAACACCCTCATCTCCCCACTCCTCACTCCCCCCTCCCCCACACACCCAGGGGTCATCACCGATGGCAGTTTGATAATGTTTGTTATGGCTCCTCTCTTCTTCTCTCTTCCTGTTGGAGGGAAGAGGGCAGTGATTTCCCAAGAAGTGAAACAAAAACTCAGTCACTGTTTTGACTGACAACGTAAACATTTGATTTCAATTCCTTTTAACTACGTTGGTGACAAAGTGCTCTGTTTGAGAAGTGTCCTGGCTCCATCTACTTTGGACACTTGTACCACCCCCACCTCTGGCTGCCCTTATCACCTCCCTGTGAGGAAGACCAGGGAAGGAGGCCTCTGGGGGTTGATTTCAAGGCAATTAGGAGGCTTTCTGCTTCCAAACACTTCTCTTTTTTTCAAGACACACTTTATTTATTTATTTATTTTTGGCTGCGTTGGGTCTTCATTGCTGCGCACAGGCTTCCTCTAGTTGTGGCGAGTGGAGGCTACTCTTCGTTGCAACACGCAGGCTTCTCATTGCGGTGGCTTCTCTTGTTGCGGAGCATGGGCTCTAGGCCCACAGGCTTCAGTAGTTGCAGCATGCGGTCTCAGTAGTTGCGGCACGCAGGCCCTAGAGTGCACGGGCTTCGGTAGTTGTGGCACACAGGCTCAGTAGTTGTGGCACACGGGCTTAGTTGCTCTGCAGCATGTGGAATCTTCCTGGACCAGGGATCGTGTCCCCTGCATTGGCAGGCGGATTCTTAACCACTGTGCCACCAGGGAAGTCCAAACACTTCTCTATTATGTCACTGATGCCTGAAATTCCACTGTTGAGATGTCATACCTTTAACAGAAAACTTCATTTTCCCTGAAAATACAACTCCCTCAAGGGAACTGTGAATCCTTTAAGAGTATGGAATACAAAATGAGTTTTAAATTTCTTTCCTGAGGACAAGGTTTGGTTTTTTTATTTTTAAAGATATTAATGTTCCTTTTTTTTCCTCCTCATTATAAAAGTAACACATTTGTTGTGAAAAATGTAGAAAAAGAGAAAAGCATAAATGAGAAAATAAAACCAAATTTGCTCACAGAATATTGCCCAGAGATAACAAAACTAACATTTTTATGTAAAAATCTTCTGGTCTTTTAAATTTTATTTTATTTTTGGCCGCACCACACGGCTTGTGGGATCTTAGTTCCCCAACCCAAGGATTGAACCTGCTCCCTCTGCAGTGGAAGCATAGAGCCCCAACCACTGGACCGCCAGGGAATTCCCTTCTGGTCTTTTTTCTATGTGAATTATATATGTGTAGATAAACGTACACAAACGCATTCGCATACACACGTATAAATAATGCCAAATCGGCACTTTCTTTTATTATTATACCATGTCACTAAATATTCTTTGATACCATAACTCTTAACACATACATGTACACTGTCATATATATATACCCAAATAGGGAACTAGTCCCCCCACTGCTGGACAATAAGCTGGTGCTAATTTTTCTCCACGATATCCAATGCTGCAATGAACATTCTTGTGTAGAAATGCTGCAAGCAAGTTTTAATCACGGGATTAGGGAGCACACACTTACATGCCAGCGTCTGGGGGCAGGAGGCCATTGAAAAGAGTGTTGTCTACCAAAAACCTGTGGAACGTGGAGACTGAGGGCACCACAGCCTTCACGGACTCATGGCGTGGCCTGCGGCTAGCCCACCCTGAGTGGCCCGTGAGACATGGCAGGAAGGTGCTGCTTGCTGGCCAGATTAGCAGCCTTAGTGCTGTCCTCCCTCTATAAAAATAGCTGACATTCTACAATGGACAGTCCGCGCTACTCTCTCTTAGGGCAAGCCGCACCCACAGGCACAATCTGGCACTGCTGGGGCATAGGAGCCCACACCCTGGCCACAACTGCCCGGGCCAAGGTTCAGCCTGACACAAAGGCAGCCATTTATAGGCTAGATGTGCAGGAGGGGCAGCCCAGCATTAAAACTCTGCCCAGTGGGGACCTTCTCTATTGGACAGTGGCTCACCAAGCCAGCTGTCTCTCACCAGGATGCTTGAAAACCAGAGGACCATTAAGTGGTCAGAAAGTGAGGGTTGGGGACTTCCCTGATGACACAGTGGACAAGACTCTGAGTTCCCAATGCAGGGGGCCCAGGTTCAATCCCTGGTCAGGGAACTAGATCCCATATTCATGCCGCAACTAAGAGTTTGCATGCCACAACTAAGGAGCCTGCCTGCCACAACTAAGACCCAGTGCAACCAAATTAATTAATTAATTAATTTAAAAAATATATATAGATACAACCACAGGTGCCACTACAACCACTTTCTAATTGTTCTTTTTACAGTCACTGAAGTAATTTATTAAAAAAAAAAGTGAGGTTTATATGGGGAGAAGGTAGTGGGCAGGAGTCAGGATGTAGAAACCAGGAGGCAGCAGAAGACATTAGGTGAAGAGAGTCCATAATTGGGTTTGTTGCAAGCATCCAGTGACTCCAGAATGAGGACCCAGTTGTTCCAGAGGGCTGCTCTTTGTCTGGTGAGATCCCTCCTGGGCTTCCTAAACAGCCTTACAATAAAGGCTTAGCCCTGGAAGTAACCAGAGTTGGTCTGTGTCCCCTGCAGCCTGTAGGAGTCTTACCCCACACATGTGGACAGTACTCTACAGCTTATGTGATGCATTCCTAGGACTTCTCTCGTCATAACAACTGTGGGAGGGAGAGTAGTTTATCCCCATTTTACAGGTGAGGAAACTGATGTTCAGAGAGGATCTGAGTCTGCTGGCAGGTCAGGGAGCAGAAACTCAGAGCCACGTTTGCTGACCCCACATCCAAGCTGGTCTCACCACACCAAGTGGCCTCCTGTCCCGTCCCCACAGATGTTATCACTACGCTGCAGTACTGCTGTCACTAGCCCTCTCTGAAAGTGAACTAGCCTTAGTTGATTTTGTGTGTTTCAACTTGTCTACTCAACTTGCGTAATGCCTGAGGACTGGGTTTGCAGGTTTTCTTGTTCATAGTGCTCAGTACTTGTGAGGATGCAGTTGGGGTTCAATAAGTTCTGATGGTTCCAAATGCAGTTTTTCAAAATGCAGAGGCCCACATCCCACCTCAGAGTACAAAACAGGACTCTAGGCAGTTCTGAAAATTTCCCTAGGAGTCTGATCACATTCCAGGTTGAAAATCAGATATAGAGAATGCTTAATCAGCCCCTTCAACTCTCAGAAAAAACAGCCATGACCCAGGAAATAAGCAAAAATATGTAAATGAGCAACCAAACTGAATCTCATAAATTTTATGCACAAAAGATGAAACATGCTTGTCTTAAAACAAACTGCTCGGACTTCCCTCGTGGCGCAATGGTTAAGAATCTACCTGCCAGTGCAGGGACACAGGTTCGAGCCCTGGTCCGGGAAGATCCCACATGCGGCGGAGGAACTAAGCCCGTGTGCCACAACTACTGAGCCTGCGCTCTAGAGTCCGCAAGCCACAACTAATGAGCCTGCGCACCACAACGAGGAGTAGCCCCCAGTTCACCACAGCTAGAGAAAGCCCACGCACAGCAACAAAGACCCAACGCAGCCATAAATAAATAAATAATTAATTAAAAAATAAATTAAAAATACAACAAAACAAGAAACTGCTCTAGCCTCACTCTGCGCCTCCATACCCTTACTTTACACATTATTCTAATGAGGTTGGTCACTTGGTTTCTCAGCCCACGGTTTATTGGAAGCATGCATAGAAATAGCTATGAGAAACTGAAAGCTGTTACAAACATTGGTAATCGTAACAGTGGTCTTGAGTTATCAAGAAAAGGTCAAATACAGCAGGAAGATGTACAATCCATTTTAGAAAGATCTTCTAAAGAAAATTCGTTTAGGTGTTTAAAGGGCAGGGTTTCAGTTACCCTGAAAACTGACCATGTGCTAAAAAGGAGCCCAGGCCTCCTCTCTGGCATGGCCAGTCCTGCCTGCAATGATTGTCTCATCACACTGCACTGACAGTGTCCAGCTCTCCAACTTGTGTGTTGTGTAGTAGCTAACTGCGTGAACTCTGGAGACAGGCTCACCAGGTTCAAATCCTGGCTCTGCCACTTCTGAGCTGTGTGACCTTAGGCAAGTTACCTAATCTCTCTGTGCTTGTTTCCTCATCTATCAAATGAGGATAATAATAGCACCCACATCCGGATCAGGTACATAGAGAGCTCTTATACATGAGAGTGATAACAGCAGGGATTGAATCTTATTCAGCTCTGTCCCCACCTCTCCCTTAGCCCCTTACTCCTCAAAGTGGGATCCACCAGCAACTGAGAGCTGGTTAAGAATGCAGAATAATACATCCAGACCTATTAAATCAGATTCAGCATCTTAAGATTTTGTGTGCACATCAGAATGTAGAAGCCCTCAATAAATACTGTCAGATGAATGAAATTAGGCATTATTGTATATGGACGTCCCAGGAGCATCAGAAAGACAGAAACAGGGAGCAGGGGGGCTAGCTCCTGAGGAAACTAAGGCAGTGGGTGCAAAGGAGAAAGTGTGGGCAGCTGGAAACTCAGAGGGACTTGGTTCAGCCACTTTCCCAGCTGTATGACCTTGGGCCTCAGTACCCTCATGTGTGAGATGGAGGAATGCCCACCTTACAGGGCTGTAACCAGGATGAGAGATAAATACATAACGTGCCTGCAAGGGGCGGGCCCTCAGGCTGTCATTACTGCAGGCTCACAACCCCTCACCCGAAGCCCTGGGGTCAGACGCCTGTGGGTTTTCAGGGCTTTCAGATTTCAGAAAGCTCACATGATGCGGTGCTGACACTACAGAACACCCAGCAGGGTCTGGGCAGCACCCTTCATTAAACACAGCAAAGCTTTTGCAGTGAAATGTATGAGCAGTAAGAGACACATTAAAGACTTTAAATAGTCTCACATCACGGCAGACCAGATTTGTGGCCAAATCAGTTTATATCAAACCTATTTTTTTAAAAAGTCTGATCTTTAGAGCTTTTGGCTTTCAGAATTGTAGACAAGGGAGTGTGAGCCTGAATGACAGAGGAGGAGGGGCAGCCCTGGGGGGAGAGCCAACCAGGCTTGGAGGGGTGTGCTGGGGAAGGGCTGATAGCTTGCCTGCAGGGGTGAGTCCACAGGCAGAAGGAGAGGGCAGAAAGCAAGACTTGGAGGCCTTGTAGACAGGAGGGACCCTGACACATGGACTGTAGGAAGTTGCCACGGTTAGGGCCTGAGCAGGAGTGTGACCTAATCAAAGACAGAACGACAGGTTGGTCAGTCTTGCAAACAAACAGGAACAGGGCATCCTGGACCCTCTCGAATTTCCCAGCACAGAATCAAAAGTAGGCTCACCCCTACTCCCCACCCACCCCACTCCCCCAACTACCCAAAGACACGCAGAGGAAAGGTTTTCATATTCTATCACACTGTCAGGGCAGCCCACGGGGTCTTAGCGATTACATAGGCACGAGTAAAATGATCACAACATGAACGAAAAATAAACATAATACGAGTTCCACCGTGTGCCACTTGCCATGAACCTGTTGTCTCCAGCTCTTACAGCACCGCTCTAAGGTATTGATTATTTTTCCTTTTACAGAGGAGGACACTGAGGCCCAGGTGGCCTAAGAAAGTCCAGGGTCACACTGGTTCATCTAATGCCAGTGCCTGAGTGCCTTCCAATAAACCACATGCTCAGGGGATGACTGAGGCCAAGGAAAGAAAGGGACAAGCTGGGGGGCTGAGATTGGGAGAGAGAGCAAGTCCTGCAGCCTCGGAGAATTTTGATTCAGACTTGGGTTCTGCCCTCCACCTTTCTGAATCCTTATTTATATCTTGGATGTATCTCTTACAAACCCCAGAGTCGGGATTTGTCCTCTATCCACTCTGACAACCTTTATCTTTTAACAGGAACATTTCATCCATTTATATTTAATGTAATTGTGAATATATTTAGGATTAAATCTACTCTCTGCTTTCTATTGGTTCCATCTGTCCTGTATTCTTTTTTCTCTCCTCTTTTTTCCCTCTTTTGGATTTAATCTTTTTTTTTTTTTTTTTGCCATTGAATGCTTCCCTCTATTAATTTGGAGGTTATTCCTCTTTCTCTGTTTGGCCCTGCTCTCAATATTTCAAGGGTTATGTGATATGTGTATGTTTTGTACCACTAGTCCAATAGCTTGAGATGATCTTACACAAACAAGAGCTTTGGAGTTCGACAGGCCTGGCTTGGAACCCTGGCTTTAGAACTTTTTAGCTGTGTGCTCCTTTCCAGCTGCTTTCCTCTAAGTCTCAGTTTGTAAAAGATGGGTTGATGGAACTCATCACCCAGCTCATTGGGTTACTTTAGTGAGCTGAGGGGTGCCGAGTGCCCTGCCCAGGGCTTGGCACAGAGAAAGGGCTCAATGTTCCTCTCTCCTCTCTGGTCTTTGCCTCTCTGCATCGTGGAAGAATTGGCCCCAGATGGAGGCTGCTCAAGAGCCTGGTTGCATAGCTGGGCTTTACCGTAGAAAACCTTCCCAGAAGGAATCCCTTTGGAATAAGATGTTCCCAGGGTGCAGCCAGTCTGCAGCATCATCAGTGGACAGCACAGCCTTAGTCTGGGAAGTGGGAGGCTGTTGGGAAATTCTGCTAAAATGGGGGAGGGAGGTGGGTAGCATTGATCAGTGTCCCAGAGGGGCTAATCAGGGAAGGGAGGAGGGCTCCCCAACAGTGTGTGTGTCTCTAATCTGGGCGAAGAAGGGGGGGCTGACCGGTAAGCAGCAGCTTCTCCTCCTGGGAGGCAGGTGTGTCCTCTTGTAGAGGAGAGCAGTGACTCACCAGACTACCACGGCTTGTTATAAATATCTCGAGACACTTAACTCCCTCGGCCCTGATTCTATATTAGCACAAGTGGTGCTCCATAATTCCATAATTAAATAGGTTTCCTAAGCACCTTAAGACTGGGAGAGGGTGTCCCAACCTGTGGACACAAATATTACAAACTACATGGTCGGTCCCCAACCCCACTGTGAATCAAAAAATAAGTCCTCTTTCTCTCTCTTATCTATTTACTTATTTACAAATTAGCATTGGGCAAATTTTGAGAAGTAAGGGTAGGCCAAATGTGCCCTGCCCCAGCAGTGGAGGTGCCGAGCCCTAACCACTGGACCACCAGGGAATTCCCTTACCTGTTCTTTTTTAATGTAGCTAGTAGGAAGTTTAAAGTTACATTTGTTTTGGAAAAACTGCTGAAATCTGAATAAAGTTGATAGTGTTGTGCCATTGTTAATTTCTTATTTGGGGGCAAATATACCATAGTTATGCAAGATGTTAACCTTAGGGGAAGCTGGGTGAAGAGTTTACTGGAACTCTCTGTACAATCTTTGCAACTCTCCTATAAATCTAAAATGTTTCCGGACTTCGCTGGTGGCACAGTGGTTAAGAATCTGCCTGCCAGTGCAGGGGACATGGGTTTGAGCCCTGGTCTGGGAAGATCCCACATGCCGCGGAGCAGCTAAGCCTGTGCGCCACAACTACTGAGCCTGCGCTCTAGAGCCCCCGAGCCACAACTACTGAGCCTGCATGCTGCAACTACTGAAGCCTGCGCGCCTAGAGCCTGTGCTCCGCAACAAGAGAAGCCACCGCAATGAGAAGCCTGCGCACCACGAGGAAGAGTAGCCCCTGCGAGCCACAGCTAGAGAAAGCCCGTGTACAGCAATGAAGACCCAATGGAGCCAAAAATAAATATAAATAAACTTATTTTTTTTTTAAATCTAAAATGTTTCCAAAATGAAAAGTGTAAAAATACCCCCTCCTATTACATGTGTGATCACACTATATTTCTATTGGAGAAACATATAATAGAATTATATTCCTAGCACAGAGCTTAAAACAGTTCTCTAAGAGGTATTATCGTCATCTCATGGGTGAAAACAAACGGTGCTCAGAGGGGCTAATCAGCAGGATTTGGGACGCTGTGTGTTGGGTTCGAAGCCCTTGAACTTTCTGCTCTACTCCTTGGCTTCTCCTCCAACAACTGGCGCCCACTGGAGCCTTGTGAGAATTCCTCCGAGGGTACTAGTGTGGGCATGTGGGCCCACGGATAAGCCACTCGCTGTGGTGGGCAGGGGCTGGTGGGTGGGAAGAGGTGGGGAGATGAAGAGCAGAAGTAGGGGAGTGTGGGGGTTCCTGGGATGAGAGGACTGTCAAGGTGAGAGCCAGGCAAGGTCTTGAAACCCTAGGACAAAGGGGCAGAGCGACGGCTGCGCTGCTAGGCTTTCCGTTTTACTGACGGGCTGTTTTCTTTGATCTCTGCCTTGCTTTGGAAAGGATGTCAGGAGCATCTGCTGCTGTCTCAAGGAAAACTGGCAAGGCTGCTAATGACTTGGATGAACAGGCCCCAAAGGGGACAAATCATGGCACACGGGGGTAGAGCCGGGTACCTGGGCGTGTCCTGGTGTAAGGAAAATGCAGTGGGGATGCTGTTTCCATCTTGTCTCTTTGCACCTCCCTCCTTTCTCATCTAAAACGGAAGTATGCTTATTCTGATGTAGAAGACCCCGCCTCCTGACCTGCAGGCCCAAGGCTCAGCCACCGCGAGCCTAGGCAATCCCCTTTCCTGTCCTTTCTGCCTTGCAAGGGGGCCTGAAGCTGCCCTCTGCTCCACATCCTGGCAGGCCCCCCCAGACCCAGCCTCAGGCCTCTCGAGGGAAAGAGCACCATGCCTAGAGTCCAGAGCTCCTGCTTCTCCTTCGGGCCTGCCCCCCTCAGTCTGGGAGGCCACAGGGGGCCCTGGCTCTCCTACCAGCGAGGGTGCTACTCTGCTGCGCTCCGGAGCGGACAGGGCCAGCCCAGCCGGCAGTGCACTGTCTGCGGCCAGCCGCCCGCCACCTTCCCACGTCCAGCTGTGCGCCGGGCGCCCCTGTCCTGACGTGCCCCTTCCCCTCCGCTGCCCTGCCGCGCACTCTGCCGCGCGGCGGCCAGATGTGCCGGCTTTGGTGCTGTCGGGCCCTAACGAGGTCCAGATGTGCAGCCTGGCCTGGGCCGGTGGCGGCGGCTACCAAAGGAGAGGGAGGCCCTGGGAGGGAGGAGCCCAGCTGCAGCTGGACGCCCGGTGCTGGAGGAGGAATGCACTAGGAAGGATTCCTGCAGGAATGCGAGCTGGGGTGACTCTGCCTAAATAAGGGCCTGGCCTCTCTGCGAGCCGAGCCAGAGACCCAGCTCCTCCAGGTGCAGCAGCGCCTGCATGCGCCTTCAGCCATCCCTCCGTCGTCTTAACAATTTTTTTCTTTTTTACAGTTATAAAAACTATACATAGCAATGAAAGGCAGTTTAGAAAACCCAAATAAGCTAACAGATGAAAACAAAGAAAAGAAAATAAAAATCACCTATAATCTCACCACCCAGCCACTGCTAAAGTTCTGGGATGCGTCTTGCTAGAATTTTTCCAAATACAGGTATACGCATAGGTTGGTTTGTGAGTTTGAATCGTCCCACAGAGACTCTCAGAACCTGCATTTTTTAAAAAATTAATTTATTTTTTTGTCTGCATTGGGTCTTCGTTGCTACATGCGGGCTTTCTCTAGTTGCGACAAGCAAGGGATACTCTTCATTGCGGTGCGCGGGCTTCTCATTGCGGTGGCTTCTCTTGTGGAGCACAGGCTCTAGGCGCGCGGGCTCAATAGTTGTGGCTCGTGGGATTGGTAGTTGTGGCTCGCAGGCTCTAGAGTGCAGGCTCAGTAGTTGTGGCGCACGGGCTTAGTTGTTCCGTGGCACGTGGGATCGTCCCGGACCAGGGCTTGAACCCGTGTCCCCTGCATTAGCAGACGGATTCTTAACCACTGTGCCACGAGGGAAGTCCAGAACCTGCATTTTCCACTCAGCTCTTCCCATATGAGTCTACTATAACCAGTGTTTCCCAAAATGATCCCACAGAGCACCAGGGCCATTTTGCTTGCTGTTCATAGGGGTCTCTTTCCCCAGCTGTTTGGGACTGAGCACTGTGAGCACTGGCTCACGCCAACTTAAATGGGCTTCTGTCCTAGAGAACGTCTCAGAGTCTTCAATTTACTAGTGTGTGTTCTGAATCATCAGGAGGAGACTGGCATTTCCTAAACATATTTCACTATGAAATCCCTTGAGGGATCCTCTTGGGGCTTGGGTCTGTGGAGCATCGGGTACGAAATGCTGTTCTGTGACATTCTTCGTCATGGCTGCATAGAAACCAACTGCATGTGGACACCATCATTTATTCCAGTATCCATCACTGGGTGGACATTATGGTTGCTGTCCACTTATTGCTATTACAAATAACTCTGCGATGACCATCCTCGTACTTCCCCCTTTGTTGTATAGAAATGTTCCCAGAAGTAGGACTGTTGTCCGTGTGAAAGACCACTTTTAACTCTCAGGTTCGGGGGACCTGGTGACTCTTGCCCCAACTCCTCATCCAGACCTTATACGGCGGAAAAGGGGTTTACCCCACTCCCACAACAGCGGGCACCTGAGGATGCAGGTGGGGTCTGCAAGTCTTTAGCTTAAGCATTTCTCCAGCACTCCTAGGCATTGAGCCTTGGGGACTGTAGTGAAAAATAACTTTTCTTGGGCTATTATCAGCAACACTGTAACAAACATCTGTTAACAACTATTTTCCAAAGAACTGTTGCAACCAGAGAGTAAAACCACACCTGGGGTGCAGAGAACCCTTTACTATGAAGGGTCACTTATGAAGCCATACAGCCCCATAGCACCCCTGGGTGCCTACCAGGTAGAATGACACTGTATAACCCCTAATGTGCTGCTACTTAAGGTGCCGAGTGATGGCTGCCTGTGAGATTGGCAACACAATAGGCACATCGTAAGCATAGTCTAGACCTGTGTAAGCCTTGCCACCGACGTCTTCCTCCATATTATTTCCTTTGATCCTCACAACACCCTGTGAAATAGGGAGTAGTGGACTTACTAAGTCATTCTACAAATGAGGAAACTGAGACTCGGGGCAGGGCACTGGCCCAAGGTTGCACAGCTAAGTGGTGGAGAGGAGCTAAACCCCAGCAATACCACTCCACGCCTCTGAGCAACGCATCACCTTAGTAGTTGCATGCCGTTGTCAGCAAAGGAAGCCTTCCTTCCTTTACACTGGGCTTTATCAACATGGGGCCAAGGACCTGGGCGTTCTGATGGGAGGGTGGGGGAAAACGCCCAGAATTTCTAGAGCCTAAGGACTGCGCTACAAGGCCACTCCTGGGGGCAGGTGTGTGTGGGTGTGTGTGTGTGTGTGTGTGTGTGTGTGTGTGTGTGTGTTTCCTTTGATGGTGGGGAGGGAGGGGGGAACCGCTCAGAGAGGTGCAGTATGGCTCCCACAGGCCCCCAAGCAGGGAGAAGGTCTTACTCATCTTTGCATCCTCAGTGCTGGACACAAAGTGAGTGTTGTACACGGGCTCCTAAATTCAAGACAACCCCCAGCCCTGGGGAGAAACTCTCCTGGGCTCAGCCCCACACAATACACACGGGGGTCAGGGTGTCCTGTGTGTATTGTCTTCTTGGTTCCCCTCACACTTACCCTAATTCCAACCTTAACTTCTCCTCCTTCCCCCTCCTTCTCCGAGCCTTAACCTCTCTGTGTGTTTGCCCCCTCTCGCCCCCTCCCCTGATACTCACTGAGTTTGTCATCAGAGACTCAGTCCCTTAGACACCCAGGTCCACACCTGAGGAGCTCTAACTAAGCACTGCTTTGATCCTCAAGGGCACCTTCTAACTGAGCTCTTAGCCTTATTTGTGTAGACTTCTTTTGAAAATCTAAGCAAAGACAGGGATCCCAGAAAAATGCCCAATGCACATACACCTTCAGTGTCAGGAGCTCATGCATGGACCCTCGGACAGCCCTAGCCAAGAAAGCCTGTTCCTGGTGAACCCAGCTTGGCGCACACTTCCATGGGCTGGGCGGGGGGTGGGGGGGCTGCTTTCTGTAACCTTCTATCAGCCCTAGGACCAGATGCTACCCAGTATGCTTGCCTCCCACAGAGCCGATGGCTTGTCGGCAACTAACAGGTCCACTATCCCTTTTTCTGTTTCAAAAACCCCAAACTTCTGAAAACTTTTTGTCATTAGGCATTTGACTGCAAAGCCTGACCTGATGTGAACTATTTGGCTGCAAAACCAACCTCAACTAAGTGGGGCTATTTACAGCCTTTATTTACACCACTTAGTGTGTGAATATTCATAGACTTTGCTCAGAAATGTTTATATGTTTACCAGGTGCTGTCCCAGACCCTGCTGGGGGTATTTTATAATATATACAGTGTAAGTGAACTCATCATGTCACCTTTTTCTAAACTAGGAAAAATCCTGGGTTCTGAAACCTCTCTGGCCCCAATGGTCTTAGGCAAAGGATTGTGGACCTGTATTTATAAAATTTTCCTAAAGAAGTTCATGGACTTATGAGTGAAAGGAGCCAGACACAGAGCACATGTACTGTATGATCCCATTTATATGAAGTTCAAGAACAGGCTAAACTAGCTGACAGCCGTAGAAATCAGAATAGCAGTTACCTCTGGGGAGGGGAATTGACCAAGAGGGAGCATGAGGGAACCTTCTAGGGCACTGGAAATGTTCTGAATCCTGATCTGGGTGGAGGTTACACGGGTACATACATACATAGAAATTCACCAAGCTGGGACTTCCCTGGTGGTCCAGTGGTTAAGACTCCGCACTTCCACTGCAGGGAGCGTGGGTTCGATCCCTGGTCGGGGAGCTAAGATCCTGCTGCGCAGCGTGGCCAAAAAAAAAAAAGAAAGAAAGAAATTCACCAAGCTATACATTAAAGATTAGTGCAGTTTGCTGTAAGCCTGTTAAACCTCAAAATAAAAGTAAAAATAAAATGTACGGAATATATTCTCTCAAATTAAGCCATAAGAAGCTGCTTGCCTTGGCACCCCATCCCACCCTGTGATGTCTTTGAACTTTCCAACAAAGCTTAAATTAAAATCATCTTAATATATGTTTGGCTTGTCTTAATCCCAAGAAATGAGTTTAACACAAAAGTCAAATTGAGTGAACATTTTTTTTAAACTCTGATTTGCCCTCAAAAAAAATCCATCCCCGGGCTTCCCTGGTGATGCAGTGGTTAAGAATCCGCCTGCCAATGCAGGGGACGTGGGTTCGAGCCTGGTCCGGGAAGATCCCACGTGTCGCGGAGCAGCTAAGCCCGTGTGCCACAACTACTGAGCCTGCGCTCTAGAGCCCGCGAGCCACAACTACTGAGCCTGCGTGCTACAACTGAAGCTCACACGCCTAGAGCCCATGCTCCACAACAAGAGAAGCCCGCACAATGAGAAGCCCTCGCACTGCAACGAAGAGTAGCCCCCGCTCGCCGCAACTAGAGAAAGCCTGCTCGCAGCAATGAAGACCCAATGCAGCCAAAAATAAATTAAAAAAAAAAAATCCATCCCCTTAAAGGCTATCTTCGCTTTGAAAGTACTGCAGGAAAGCACTTGGGGCCTGGCTCCCTTCAGCAAAAGCCTTCCACTCACATCAACCTCTGAGAAGGATGCTGCCCCTGGGACTGCTGCTCAAAACACACCAGCCTGGGCGGTGAGCACAGATCCAGGCGTCCCTACCCATGGGGCTGCGAGTCAGAACTTGCACACAGCCAACAGTATCCTTTAATTGCATCTGATTAGCTGGAACTTGGAACTTGTATTTGTGAACAGAAGGGCATAGGGGACTCCTTGATTAAACAAGTCAGATAACCATATATTGCTAAGAGGAACAGAGATCTTCTTTCCCATATCTCTCTCACTGCTCAGCATCTGACTGCTCACGGCCTTGTCCTTTGACACTCACTCCCCCAGCATCCCCACCTCCGCCTTCCCTCCCACTTCCTATCTGGGCTCCGGGAGCTCAGCCCACTGGGGCTGCTGCTTCTCTGCCACTCTACTCTGTGACCCAGTTCAGCCCACATGCCAACCTTCCCATCTTCAGCCAGAGGGCACTGAACTCATGGCCTCAGGCTGTCCTCAGCTGCTTCAAATCCTTTTAGGAACCAGTCAGGGTATAAACAAACAAACCAACCTACTTGGGCTTTTTCCTCATCTTTCTAGAGCACACTGTCCGATAGAAGAGTCCATGCTGATGGAAGTATTCTCTGCTGTGTTGTCCAATGTGGTAGCCACTAGCTGCATGTGGCTATTGAATGCCTCATGTGTGGTAAGTTTGACTTAGGAACTAAGTTTTTAACTTTTTTAAAGTTTAAATTTAAATACTCTATGTGGCTGGTAGCTACCATATTGGTCAGTGCATCTCTAGAGAGAGGGAGGGTTGGGGGCCTAACATTCCTTTAACCTCGCCCAGTGGCCTGGAATCTGGCCTGGAATCTCTGCCTGCTCTTTGAAGATACCCAGCCCTTGTCTCCCCAGCTCCCAGATCTGTCTTCTTCCAGAATCACTGGGAGCATTTGTTGAACCCCTACACTGTGCTGGATGTTTCACAAATGTAAACCAGATATACTGGGTCACCTCAAGTCCTAGGACAACATTCAAAAGAAGCTCAGAATTCTAAGACAGCTTGAAAAGTAACACAATAGGTCTTTTCTGAAAACCTCCTGAGGAAGCACCAGGGGGAATGTATGTCAACAAAACACAGGGACTTCTTATCTCCCCAAGTCCCACTCCTTTGCCCAGCAGCTCTGCCTGTCTCCTCCACAGCCCCAAACAAGGAATGGTTCTGCGGGTCTCTTCTTCCTCCCTCCACCTTCGTTCTTACTTATTTAAAGAAATTTGACCCACTCTGGGCTTTGCCCTGTCTCACTCCTCTGAAACAGCATCCCAACAGGCCAGGCTTCTTCCTTGGCAGGAGAAGACAAAAGTGGCAAACACTTCGCATGGACTTTTTTTGTGTGTGTGTGTGGCATGCAGGATCTTAGTTCCCTGACCAGGGATCAAACCCGTGCCCCTTGCAGTGGAAGTACAGAGTCCTAACCACTGGACTGCCAGGGAATTCCATGGACATTTTTTCTTTTATCCCTGATACACAAGGTTACATTGTCCCCAGTTTACAGAGTTTACAGATGTGGAAAGTGAGGCACAGAACAGTTAAGGGCACACTGACCCTGAATGGAGGAATTGCAATACCAACCCAGAGTTGTGAGAGTCCTAGATGATGAGGAGGTCTTTCTGCTCAAGACTTACACATCCAGAGGGCTGCACCATCTGTCCCTCCTCTGACCATAAACCCACCACTAGTGGCTGACTAGCAAACCCATCTGCATTAACTTAATATGCTAGCTGTAGAGTCCCTAGGTTATCCCACCCCCAGGAAATTGCTCATTTTAACCAGGAGACACAGGCTTGACTCCAAGGAGTGACTCAGGATCTCAAGTCTCAGTTTCTCAGCTGGACTTCGGGGCTGGCTAGGGCATGCTGACCTCCTCTCCAGGCTCGTCCTAGTTCTGACAAGGCCAACCTGCACTCCAGCTCATCATGACTCCGCTGTCCATCCAGCCCACGGGCCAGTCCTTCCCCACTGCTGAACAGCCTGCTGCTCCACTTTTTTAAAAAATTGTGGTAAAATATACATAATATAAAATTTACCATTTTAACCACTTCCAGGTGTACAGTTCTGCGGCATTAAGTACATTCACATTGTTGTGCGACTATTACCACCATCCATCTCCAGAACTCTCTCATCTTCTCAACTGAAACTGTACCCATTAAACAATTAACTCCTTATTCCTCTCTTCCCAGCCCCTAAAAACCAACCATTTTACTTTCTATCTCCATGAATTTGACTGCTCTATTATTCCATATAAGTAGAATCATACAATATCTGTCCTTTTGTGTCTGGCTTAGCATGTCTTCAAGGTTCATCCATGTTGCAGCATGTGTCAGAACTTCATTCTTTTCATGACTGAATAATATTCCAGTATATATATATATATGTGTGTGTGTGTATATATATATATATATATATATATATATATATAATATTTTCCTTATCCATTCATCTGTCAATAGATACTTGGGTTGCTCCCACCTTTTGGCTACTGTGAATAATATTACTATGAACTTGTATGTACACACATCTGTTTGATTCCCTACTTTGAATTCTTTTAGGTATATGTGCAGAAGTGGGATTATTAGACCTTATGATAATTCTACCTCTAATCTTTGAGGAGCTGCCATTCTATTTTCCACAGCTACTGCTCTACTTTTACTCTCATGCCATACTCCTCTGACATCTTCTACATTAGCCAGCATATTATCCATCATGTTTAAAAATGTAGGGCTACACTCATCACTTCCAACCCAAAGAGTGCAGATCAGTCTGGAGAAACTCATTGGTGGTATGTCATGAAGCTGGTTTTGATCTGACCCATTTCAAGGTTCATGTTAGAAATTCCAGTAAAGGTGTGTAAGTCTGACTGACATACAGATGTTAAAAGATGAGAAGTCTGACATACATAGAATGAAGTTTGTTCTTTTAAAAAAATATTTATTTAGGCTGCGCCAGGTCTTTGTTGTGGCCTGTGGGATCTTTTTTTTAGTTGCGGCATGCAGACTCCTAGTTGCAGCATGCATGTGGGATCTAGTTCCCCGACCAGGGATCGAACCCAGGCCCCCTGCATTGGGAGTGCAGAGTCTTACCCACTGGACCACCAGGGAAGTCCCTAGAATGAAGCTTTTAAAATATTGTGACAGGCAGCGTGATGGAGCTGAAACCTCACACCTCATTTGAGACTCAAACCCAGCTGAAACTGCACACATCGTCTCAGGGCTTAATGAAGCTCAGGTTCTTTATGTCTCAGTGCAGAAAGAGGTCCAGTGGTTAAGACTCCACGCTTCCAATGCAGGGGGCGCGGGTCCAGTTCCCAATCAGGGAATTAGGATCCCACATGCCATGAGGTGTGGGCAAAAAAAAAAAAAAAAATTCAGTGCAGAAGGAATTCAGTAGATTTGTTTAGAGAGATACACATTACATAGGCAGAACGCAGTCTGTCTCGAAAGGCGAGAGTGGCCCTAGGAGATACACAGTCCACAGACAGAGTGTGGGCCATCTCAGAAGGTGAGAGGCCCCAAAATATGGGATGGTTAGTTTTTATGGGCTGGGTAATTTCATAGGCTAATGAGTGGGAGGATTATTCCAAATATTTCGGGGAAGGGGCAGGGATTTCCAGGAATTGCACCACTGCCCACTTTGGAGCCTTTTAGTTTTTTGGGTTTTTTTTGCGGTACGCGGGCCTCTCACTGTTGCGGCCTCTCCTGCTGCGGAGCACAGGCTCCGGACGCGCAGGATCAGCGGCCATGGCTCACGGGCCCAGCTGCTCCGCGGCACGTGGGATCTTCCCGGACCGGGGCATGAACCCGCGTCCCCTGCATCGGCAGGCGGAATCTCAACCACTGCGCCACTAGGGAAGCCCTTTGGGGCCTTTTATAATTGGCTTTGGAACTGTCATGGCACCTGTGGGTGTGTCATTTAGCTAATGTATTACAATGAGCGTATAATGAGGCTCAAGGAAGTCAAATCTTCCACCATCTTGGACCTAGTTGGTTCTAACCAGTTTTTGTCCTATCCTCAATGGCCATGTCATTCTTTTAAAAGTTGTACCCTGCCCCCTTCCCTCCTATCTCAAAGCTATAAAACTAGCTTCTCTTCACTGAGTACCTTGATGGACCAAGCACTAAATTCATTTCCTTTAGATATCATTTGATTGTCACACCTCTATGAGATCACTTCACTTTACAGATAAGGACACTGAGTCTCAGAGAAGCTCAGTAACTTATCCAGCCTGAGCTTCTAGCTGAAGGAATCTGACCCCAAATTTCATACTTTCCACCATGCCACGCCATCACTTGCTCTGTTATAAAAAATGAAATGAACACCGAAGGGGTAAATGACATAATTCACATTAAAATCGGAGGAGAGCTGGCTTGTCAGCATTGATGACATCAACATCTTGTAAGTTTTGCTGAACTTAAAGGACAGTGATATCGCTCCGAAAATAGCTCACATAAACTTAGGCTTCATCAGTAGGATATAGTGACAAAATCAAAGGGGCTAGCCTTCCTACTGTGCACCACACCAGTCAATGTCAAGGAGAGGATGTGGCCAATTCCAGATATTAGGCTTTTTTTTTTTTTTTTAGCCACACCACGAGGCTTGTGGGATTTTAGTTTCCCGACCAGGGATTGAACCCTGGGCCATGGCAATGAAAGCTTGGAGTCCCAACCACTGGACCACCAGGGAATTCCCTAGGCTTTTTTTTTTTTACTAATTTATTTATTTTTAAATTTTATTTTTGGCTGCGTTGAGCCTTTGTTGCTGCACGCAGGCTTTCTGTAGTTGTGGTGAGCGGGGCTACTCTTCGTTGAGGTGTGCAGGCTTCTCTCATTGTGGTGGCTTCTCTTGTTGCAGACCATGAGCTCTAGGCGTGCGGGCTTCAGTAGCTGTAGCACGTGGGCTCAGTAGTTGTGGCTCATGGGCTCTAGAGCGCAGGCTCAGTAGTTGTGGCGCACAGGCTTAGTTGCTCTGCAGCATGTGGGATCTTCCCGGACCAGGGATCGAACCCGTGTCCCCTGCATTGGCAGGTGGATTCTTAACCACTGTACCACCGGGGAAGTCCCCACACATTACTTTTTTAAAGGGTCATAAGCTAAAAACCGTATGGAAGAAATCGCTGGTAGGGGAAGTGTGTGGAACCAGGACCCACAGAGAACTGGGAAGTATTTGGTTTGGAGAAAGATCTTAAATATATCTCGGAGAGGAATTCAATTTCTGTGTTGTATTAGAAAATGCACTAGAGCCAGAGGGAAAAGCCAGTGAGAAACAGACTTTGCTTCTGATACAGTCTCTCAAAGGCAGAATGGGCTTTCGAGGCAGTGAGATCACTGTTATTAGAGGTGTCCAAGGAGCAGAACATGGAGTATTTCCCTATCAGGGATGGTCAGTTCAATTTCACTCACATCACCTACTCTGTACTGTGATGGAACACCAGGCGAGAGGATACAAAAGCAAATGTTATCATGCCTTTCCCTTAATAATAACATGTGATTAGGGTTCCCAGAGGAGGTGACATTGACCTGGGTCTCAGAAGTGCAGTAGGATTCTCTGAAAGAATTTCTAAGCTAGGACTAAATGACCTTCCAGGTTCTAAGATTCTAAGATTAAGCTACATTAAAACAAACAAACAAACAAAAAAAAAAACAACGCTCAAAGTCCATCAGTGGAGCCTGGCAATATAAATTAAAGTCCATCCTTTTTTTTTTTGGTTGTTGTTGTTGTGTTAAATTTTATTTATTTATTTTTGGCTGCATTGGGTCTTCATTGCTGCACACAGGCTTTCTCTAGTTGTGGTGAGTGGGGGCTACTCTTTGTTGCGGTGCACGGGCTTCTCATTGTGTTGGCTTCTTGTTGAGGAGCATGGCTCTAGGTGCGTGGGCTTCAGTAGTTGTGGCACGCAGGCTCAGTAGTTGTGGCTCGTGGGCTCTAGAGCGCAGGCTCAGTAGTTATGGTGCCCAGGCTTAGTTGCTCCGAGGCATGTGGGATCTTCCGGGGCCAGCGCTTGAACCCGTGTCCCCTGCACTGGCAGGCAGATTCTCAACCACTGCACCACCAGGGAAGTCCAAGGTCCATCCTTAGAGTAGAAAAATATTCAGCTGAAATATAATCTAGGATGTTCTTAAACATTGATATAGAAGGATCTCCAAGATATATTAAGTATGGGAATTCCCTGGTGGTCTAGTGGTTAGGATTTAGTTCTTTCACTGCCGTGGCTTGGATTCAATCCCTGGTCAGGGATCTGAGATCACGCAAGCTGCGTGGCATGGCCAAAATAAAAAAAAGTTTTTAATTTAAAAATATATATTAAATTAAAAAGAAAAAGCAAGGTCTAGGCACTGTGTATGGTGGTCTACTGTTTGAACTTTTAAAAAAAGGATCTGGTTATTAAGAACACACACAAGTGCACAAACGCACTCATGCGCTTTTATTGCATGTTATGTCATATCTCTAGCCTCGTAACAGAGGTTGCATTTGAGGGGAAGTGGCTGGGACATAGGTGTGGGAAAGAAACTGTGTCTGACATACCCTTCTGTACCTTAGAATTTTAACTGTGTAAGTGAACTGCCTATTAAAAATGAAGTTAACATAAAACCAGAATCATTAAAGGCACCTACCTATTTCAGCATAATTTCCAAGAATGCCTTCCTTAGCCTTTTCCTCTGTGTCCACCTGCCTCCATTGAACAGGTCTATGGGGGTGTCTTCACCTCAGAGGAGGCCTCCCGAGGGAGCTTCTACTTCCTTCTTTCCTTCCTACCTCCTCAAGGCACGCAGCATCTAGACCAATGCTTCCCAAACATTTACATGCATACTGGCCAACTTGGTATCTTGTAAAAATTCAGATTCTGATTCAGTAGCCTAGGGTGAGTCCTGAGATGCTGCATTTCCAACCAGCTCCCGAATGAGGCCAATGCTGCTAGTCACAGACCACATGTTGAGTAGGGAGGGTCTGGACCTCTGTTTCCACGATGCGGCTCATGGGTTAAGCATCTACAGGTCTTGAGAAACTGCCCTGCTCCAGAGAAGAGGAGGGGATGCTATGGTGGAGATTCTGACAGAGAGCAAGGCACGTCCAACCCGGTCCTGGTCTGAGCCTCTCAGCACTGCCAATGTTGCAGGAAGGGGGACCCCTTTCAGGGCCCGAGAGTGAGCTCTTGTCTAACACTCGGAAATGAATTGTCCAAGGAAACAAACGTACTGACAAAGCAAAAGACTTTATTGGGACTGGGCGCCCGGGCGGAGAACAGCAGGGTAAAGGAACCCAGGAGGACTGCTCTGCCACGTAGCTCACAGTCTCAGGTTTTATGGATATAGGGTTAGTTTCCGGGTTGTCTCTGGCCAATCATCTTGCTTGGGGTGATGCACGCATCCCTCAGCCAAGATGGATTCCAGTTAGAAGGACTCTGGGAGTCTGGTTGTCCCCTCCCTCTTTCGGCCCCTCCCGAATTCTCCAGGTTAGTTTTGGTGGCAGTACCATGTTTCTTATCAGGATCTCCTGTGGTGAGACAGCTCAGGCAAGTGGGCCTCGTTAAGGCGTGCAGTTGTGGTCAAGAGTTCCCTAACACCAACAGAGCGGGGCCACTGACCAGTGTCCCTGGTTTCCATTCCCACCTCCCACAGCTTTGGCTGGAGCACAGACTGACTACCCCAGCTGCCTCCACTGAATGGAGACCCAGACAGCGGGTGGGACAAAGTGGTACCCCAGAGGGAGCTGGAAGGCAGACAGGCTGGATTACAGCACTGTGCACTGTACGAGGCCAGCTGGCCTAGACTCCACCAGCCAGAGAAACGCTTCTCTTATTTCTGATGGGCTTATGGTGGCTACGGGCCACCCCCTCTCTCACGCTCTCCCTGAAAATTCAGAAGCCAAACCAAACCTCCTACAGAAAATGAAACCAGACAGCGTTTGGCACCATCTTCCTCCCTGGGTGAAAAGCAGATGTCTTGGATCCAGGTGTGGTGGGACCACCTGCTCTGGCAGAATGCTGACGGCCACCCAGTGGAGGTCTCCTCACTCACCCGGGATGGGAACTGACCTGTGAACCTGGAAGTCAAGCTGCTAAATGCCCTTACCGCACCCCTTGCCCCAGGGGACAGAGTAGTTTTCCAGGCCACACACGTGGGTTTCCCTGATGGAGCATTTTCTGTCCTGACAAAACCCTGCTCTTGGCCAGTGTCAGAAAGAAACAAGTGTGGTGTGAGTTCTGGAAGGAGATCAACGGGCACATCCCCTCAAGGCTGACACCAGCCCTGGCTGGAGCAGCTGCCCCCCTGGCCAACACCACCAGTGACCACTGGAGGAGTGCCAGGAAAGGCGCCCTCCCCCACAGTATCCCCGCTCACCTGTGACCATGCCTGAAACTGCACCAGGCACCTTCATTCTTCGGGGATGAGAAATTGCATCTCTTTTTTTTTTTTTTGCAGTACACGGGCCTCTCACTGTTGTGGCCTCTCCCGTTGCGGAGCACAGGCTCCGGATGCACAGGCTCAGCGGCCATGGCTCACGGGCCCAGCCGCTCCGCGGCATGTGGGATCTTCCCGGACCAGGGCACGAACCCGTGTCCCCTGCATCGGCAGGCAGACTCTCAACCACTGGGCCACCAGGGAAGCCCTGAGAAATTGCATCTCTTAAAATGCTCCCACCCACAGGAGAGGCAATACATTAAGCTGTTATCAGTCATCTACACTTTAATGTGAATTAGTTGAAGAGCTCTGGAATGTTACACCTGGAATGGGCCTAGTCCAACCCTTCTTTTTACAAGTGAGGAAAATGGAAGCCCAGAGCAGAGGCAACTGGCTCAAGGTCAGGCAACAAGGTGGTGGCCAAGTGGCAGGAAGAGGCATAAGGGATGGATTGTAAACAGGTGACTGGGGCGATGCGGAAAACCCCAATACAGTCAAGGGGAGCAGGGGGCATCCTCAAGCTTGCAGTTTATAGACTAACTCAGAGTTGTACTGTTTTTCACTCAAGAACAGGTGGGAGGCACAGCTAGAAGCAGCTCCCCACCCCGCCCCACCCTTGAGCATAAAATGTCTTTTAAGTCTCCTGGTTTTATTGTTTGTTTGGTTGGTTTTATTTTTAAATTTATTTATTTATTTTATTTTTGGCTGCATTGGGTCTTCGTTGCTGCACGCAGGCTTTCTCTAGTTGTGAGCAGGGGCTACTCTTCTTTGCGGTGCACAGGCTTCTCATTGTGGTGGCTTGTCTTGCTGCGAAGCACGGGCTCTAGGCACGTGGGCTTCAGTAGTTGCGACACACGGGCTCAGTAGTTGTGGCACGCAGGCTCAGTAGTTGTGGCTTGTGGGCTTAGTTGCTCTGCGGCGTGTGGGATCTTCCTGGATCAGGGCTCGAGCCCATGTCCCCTGCATTGGCAGGCAGATTCTTAACCACTGCACCACCAGGGAAGCCCGAAGTCTCCTGTTTTAAAGTTCATTCAAATGCAACATTCTACTCCAAAATATATTCTGGTTTGTTTTCACATAAAAACAATAGTGAGATTTATTTAGTGAGACACCATTTTCCACTTACCAGATAGGCTGTGATCAAAGTTTGTGTTTCTGGGGAGGGGACTCAGGTGGTTGGGACAGAGGTAAAGAGGCTTTGCACTGTATGCCCCTCCCCGCCTTTTTTTTGGCCTTGCCCCATGGCTTGCGGGATCTTAGTTCTCCGACCAGGGATCGAACCCATCCCTTCGGCAGTGAACGCACCAAGTCCTAACCACTGGACTGCCAGGGAATTCCCCTGTATGCTCCTTTGTACCTCTTTGAATTTTGTGCCGTCTGCAATATTATCTAGCCAAAAATTAATAAAATTTACACGTGAAAATGTGGGTGGGGGCTTCCCTGGTGGCACAATGGTTAAGAATCAACCTGCCAATGCAGGGGACACGGGTTCGAGCCCTGGTCTGGGAGGATCCCATGTGCCGTGGAGCAAGTAAACCTGTGCACCACAACTACTGAGCCTGCGCTCTAGAGCCTGCAAGCCACAACTACTGAGCCCGCAAACCACAACTACTGAGCCTGCATGCTGCAACTACTGAAGCCCATGCGCCTAGAGCCCGAGCTCCACAACAAGAGAAGCCACTGCAATGAGAAGGCCACACACCGAAACAAAGAGTAGCCCCCGCTCGCCGCCACTAGAGAAAGCCTGTGCACAGTAACGAAGACCCAACACAGCCAAAAATAAATAAATAAAATAAATTTATTAAAAAATTGTGGGTGGGTTGGGGGTACGAGGAAACAGGCTCTCTTGTTCTGACGGGACAGAACACAAACAAAAACATCTGCATGTTGGACAGTTGTGATATTTGCCCAAATGTTAAATACACACACTTTTTACCCGACGATGTCTGGTCTAGGGGTCTAGCCCACACCTGGGGGAAATGGTGCTCACCCATATTCACGGCTCCGTTATGTGTGCTGACCCTGAGAGCCTGGCCTGAGCACCTGACCATCTTTGAAGGCCTTTTTGACTCTGAACAAAATCCAGGAGCTAAGTTTCTTACTTTCCTGTCTCATGATCTTCTCACACCACCTCAGGATATAATTAGTAAGACAGTAACACCAGCTGATGCCTACCGAGGGCTTGATTTGTGCCTGGCTCTACCTAGACTAAACTCCTTCAGCTCTCACGACCACCTCACGAGCTAGCTACTATTCTCATCAGCCCTGTGTGATAGGCAAGGACACTAGGGCAGGTTAGTGCTAATCTTGCCCAAACTTAGCACACGTCAGAGAGAGGATTCAAACCAGGGTCCATGCTCTGAACCTCTGCACTATACCGCCTGTCTGTACAACAGCACTTGCATAGGGATCAGCTACCGTGTGTGTTAAGCAACTTCTGGGTGTTAATCCACCGTGTTAGTCACTTCACAGTGCTTTTACAAGGTCATCTCCACAGTCCTGCATTGAGTGCAGGAGGTGGGGGGGCGGGTTGTCACTGAGGGAACCAAAGATAAAAAACAGAAGACACTGTCCCTGCTCTTAAGAAGCTGACAGTATGTGTGAGATGACAACAACAGTCCTTACATTTGTGCAGCACATCAGCTTTCAGAGCCCCTTCATTATCTCATTTAATCTTCTTGACACTCCTGCCAAATAATTTCCATGATCTCTGCTTAGGATGAGGAAACTGAAGCTCTCCAAGTCACACGGGGCTGCCCCCAAGATCATCCAGCCACCCAAGGGAGGGGCTGGAACCTGACCTCAGGTCTCATGACTCCCACTCTGCTAAAGGGGAAATGACACGCTGCCCTGACAACCCAGCTCAGTGGTTTCCAACCTGCTCCAACACGAGGACTCCTTTTTCCCTTCAGAAATTGTTGCAATCCTGCAAATGAGGGGACTTGTTATTTTGGGCTTTAGTCAACTGGGGAAATTCATAGTGGAAAAACAACCAAAGCTTCAGCACAGTTCAAAAGGATCAGCACAGTTATATCCCAGACGTCACTTATACAGTCGGCAGACGATATTTGGAGTACAAATAGGGACTTCTTGCAATAACTGCGGCTCATGGGCAGATAACAACCTGCTGAGACCATACTGCCAGAGCAGTTCAGAGAAGGACACATTTCCAAAGTCCATCTTCTCTTCTCTCCTGTACCCTTACAGGAGAAAAGAGCACCTAAATTCTATTGGATTGGCGGAAAGTAGAAGGGAGGAATCGTTGGGAGCAAAGGAACTTGGTCACAGGAGGCAAGTCTGTGGGAAGCCCAAAGGGTGTGTGGATGGGTATGTATTTCTGTTGGAGGGAAAGGTTGATTCTAGATGCCGAGGGCCATTTGAGCAGTTGGGATTAAGAAGTAGATCAGAAGTAGAGAGAGTGGTCTAGAGGGGAACTAATGCAAGTCAAAACGCCTTATCTGATGCCTTTGGCATCAGATGTGCTTTGTAATTCAGGGTTTGGTTTTTTTTGTTTGTTTTTTAATTTTAGAAAAGCAACGCAGTGCCTATACAATACATTTTGTACTTTTTTTTTTTTTGCCACGCTACAAGACACACGGGATCTTAGTTCCCCAACCAGAGATCAAACCCGCACCCCCTGCAGTGGAAGCATGGAGTCTTAATCACCGGACCGCCAGGGAAGTCCCCTGTACTGTATATTTTGTAATGCCTCTAGCAGGATGCGGGCAGCATACTATATTCAGATATGTTGATATTTCTGCAATGAAGTGTATGGATCATGGATCGTCATACCAGGTGCGACTAAAGAAAGACTTAAATGACTTTGCATTCGTTCAGGACAGGTTTTTCTGCCAAATGTGTTTTCTTTTCAGAGCTTTTAGGTTTTGGAGCTGTAGATTAGGGACTGGAACTTGAATAGATGCCATTTTTGGCCAGCTTGCTACATGCCAGGCAGTAGTTCTAAACTGATCTACATGCGTTATCTCATTTAACCTTATGTCAACACTGAAGTTATTATCCTCAATTAACAGTTAAGAATAGTGAGGTTCAGAGATGTTGAGTGACTTGCCCAAGGTCACTCAGCCAGTCTGCAGCAGGGCTGGGACTGGATCCCAAGTCCCTGTGACTCCAAAGCCAGGGGTCCCCCCGACCCCCTTCCAGGGAGGAGAAGCCCATTCTGCCAATCTCACCATTTTGTTTAGGTCACCACTCTTCAGCACTGCAATTACGCATCAAGGGACAAAGGGAACAACTGAAGTCCAAGGCTGTGGTAGTGATTTCTCACCTGTCATTGAGTGGTCACCCCCGCATCACACCGTTCTCCTATGCACGTATGTCCCAGCTGAGCAGAAGAGGCATGAGCCACTCCGTGCCCTGGCCTGTGTAGAAGGCCTCCATGCTTGGCAATCACTTACTCACCTTTCCAGAATCCACTCAGGGCAGTACGACACAACAGTTACATTTACTGATGTTAGAAAGGCCTGGGTGCACGTCCCAGCCCTACAGCTTACCAGCATGCAAACTTCTATGACGTTAAACCTCTCAAGAGTTTTAGTTTCCTCACCTGTAAAATGGGGGTAATAATAGCACTTGCCTTGTTGCTGTTGCAAGGATTAAGTGAATGAGCATATGTCAAGTACTGAGGATGGAGCTGTCCTAGAATGAGCACTTGATATTATTCCTATGGAAAAGCCCTTTCTGCCCCCAAGCAGCCACTCTCTTCTCTACTTTGTACACTTGCCTGCCCGAGCTCTTCTACCACTTTTTTCCCGTTTATTTGCCAATATATGTTTCTTGCTATTAAACTGTGAGACCTTAAGAAGAGGTTTTATGCCTTATTTATTTCCAGCACTCAGCACAGTGCCTGGCACATTATAGTTATTCATTATGTGCCGAATGAATGAACAAAGGAAGGAAGGAAGGAAGGAAGGAAAAGGGCTCTGTCCGCAAAAGCTTATAATTTTGCTATGGTGAAGTCATCAGAGTGAAAAGAAACCATATGATCCTCATCGTCTATAGACATATCATAAAATCCTACATCCTGCAAACCCATGGGGGATGGGGATTGCAAAAATCACATAAATTGCAATCTCAGCCTCCAGGGAGCTGAGTCTACGCTGGGTGATGGGACATGCCCAGGTGAAAAAGAGCTGCAGAGCAAGGTTGTGGTACTTGCCAGCCAAAGGACATATAGTGCCACTGGAATTTCAAAGCTGGGAGAGGGCAGAACAATATGGGATGAGTCACAAATGTGCGTGTCATCCTCGCTCACGGTAAAATAGTATCGTTGGGTAACAATAGGAACGATGTCACAAGGCAGGATGAGCCAAGTGCATGCCTCGGAGTGGTGGGCACAGCCTTGGGTGTAGGTTCAGAGGAAGGAGAGAAAGAGAAGACAGGCTTTTTGCTGGTGGTCAGGGCAGGTTGTCTGAGACAGCGGGATCTGAGTCTGGAGTCATGGCCTCTCCAGAGCTGATACTGGCTTGGAACCCCCAGTGTTCAGAGTTGGCTTCTCCCTTCCCTGTGCTGATCTGCCTCTGGACTGTGATTCTAGATCTGGGTTTCTGATAGCTTTTTTATTATTGTACAAGTAACATTCTTTCATTAAAAAAAAAAAGCATAAGAAGAAACAAGAAAGAAAAAGAAAAATAGAAAAGAAAATAAGAGAACCAGAGAGAAAAAATAGCCTATAATCCCATCTCCCAAAAAAATCACTCAATATTTTGGTGCCTACCCACGCATCCACCCACCCTTCACCCACACTCCTACCCACCTACTCATCCATCCGTCCATCCATCTGTATCAGAGTTCTTAGCTGCAAACAACAGAATCCACTTTAACAGAAAAAGAACTTATTTAAAAATATTAAGAGGCTCACAGAATCCAGAAGGGATGATCGTTACAAAGGTCCAGTATTCAGGGACGACACCCAAACCATCCAGAGGTATTGATACTTTTCCAGCAAAGCCACCATGACAGCTATCAATCAGCACAAATTCTACAACTTGCCTCACCTCATCTCCTTCAACAGTAGTGAAAACTGGATCCCCAAACATCTCCTCTGTTGCTCTAAAGGCCAGGTACCTCGCCAGCCCCCTTTTCTGGGATGCCCGCTTTCTCAGTTGCCTCTCTTCCAAATCAGTCTCATGTTGTTGCATCTGATTGGTGGAACCTAGGTCACACACCTATATCTTAGCTGCAAAGAAGTCTAAGAAAGCACATTTCTGCCCTTTATGTTGAGAAGTGGGATTTATGATGTGGGGAAAACCCACAAACATAGGAAAGAGGATCAAAAGATACTAGTGACCATAAGACATGCAAATGTCTCAGACACTGCATTTTTTTTCTCTTTACAAATATAGTATGATACCAATTTAATCATTCTCTGAATCTCTGGTGCCTGGCACACAGTAGGCACTCAATACATGAGGAAGGAAAGGGAGAAAAAAGAAGGAGGGAGAGATTACACAATTACATGCTGCCTTCCTAAGCCAGGCTGCATGAAGACTTGATGTTTAGTCCATAAGACTCCCAAGGCCTCTTGTGGATTATGAAGGGAGGGGACTTCCTCCCACCCCCATCAGAGACATGTGCTCACATAACACCTCTCTCCATGGCTTGCAAGCATCTGGACCATGTGGAATGCTGTGTCCTAAACAGTCACTCACTTTCTGTAAAGCCCACCTGTTGGCTTACTGTTACTCAGGCTGTCACTGGATCTACTCCCCTCTGTAATCTCAGAGTTTTGTGAGGGTTTAGTATTGTCTGAAAGCAATCTAAAATAGTTACTGCAAAGGCAACCTTAGAGGCCTCGCAGGATGATAAAGATCACTGGCACTTAAATTCAAAGAGATCTGTTGAAATCTGTCTTGTTCTTCACCGTCAAGGTGTGGCATCACAGAATTACATGGGTTCTGCGTTTTAGAAGCTTATACTGTAGTTTAATCCATAAGAGGCAAGAAACACTTAAATGACAAGGAGGTAGGTCTCTTGGTGCCAAATGAGGTAGGAAAAAGTCAGCCAGGTCAGCATAGGCTGGGCCGGATGAGGGAAGCCCACTGAGAAAGGGTGTGTCGAGGAAAAAAGTAGCTAAGGTACCAGCTTGGGAGCAGCAGCAAACCTGCATTCTCGCTGACTTCTCCAAAGCAGGTCAGATCCCGTATCTTGAATTCCTATAGCATCATGTACCCCTCCTTATCATGGCTGAATTTCATTTTGGCAATTATCTGATCCATATCTACCTCCTCCACTCCACAAAGAGCTTGCCATTGTGCCCTAGGAAGGCTCTGGGTGGGCAGAGGCTGGTGAGGACCAGGTCAGGGCATGGCTACAGGGAGGCTGAGGCTGAGACCCGTCATCACAAAGACAGTCTGCAGCCTCCCCCCCAACCCCACCCCCTTCCTCCAGGGAGGAGCAGCTGATGTGTTTCTGGAGGGTTCCAATCCAATTAGCGCCCTCCCCTGCTCCAAGGAGAGGCCCAAGCCACAGCTCCCTTCCCTGAGGTAGAGATTCGGTGGGGAGGGGGTGCTGAGGAGATCTGAACACCCTGACCCAGCTCCTCCTGGCAGCGAGGCCGTCTCGCCGCTAGAGAGGCTGCTAGGACAGCGCCCGTTTCTAGGCGACTGTTCTGGGGAATGGTCTGTTTTGGCAACCAGAGGGCCCCTGGGTAAGGGGGCGGTGCCCGCACGCCGCCGCCTCATTTGCATGGCAACCTCCTCCCCTCCCAGAGCTGCGCTGCTCTGCGGCGGCCCGGCGGCCTGGCGGCTCCAGCTCCTGCCCTCCAGCAGCGCCAACCCCCGCCCCAGGCCCGCCTGCGCTGCCACTGCCTTATTGTCCCAGTGCTACCTCCCCGGGATGTGGAGGCTGCCCGCCGGGCTAGGGCATTTCCGGAAAAGGCGGGTGCCCTAGGGAAGTGGGGAAAGGATGCTTAAGGACAAAACACGGGAATGGGGGAGGGGGGAATGAAATATAATCTTTTTCAAACGAGTCAAAGTCACATGGCTGGGTAGCATCAAAATGTATTCTGGATAACACGGTTGGCTCACAAAATGTTTATTTAGGTGAACTCTCAGCTCAGCCCTAGGAGGTACTGAGAAAATGTCTTTTTGCAAGTTGATGTGTGAATTTGGAAACGGGTAGGTCTGGGGGAAAAAAATATCTTACCTAGAAAAACCAGGCAGTTATATTCTCAGGAAAATATTTTCAAATAGTTGCAGGAGGGACTTGGTGACATAGGATGAATTTGTTAGAAGAAACCGAAAGAGGAAATAGATTGATAACTCTTGGAGACTCCCTCTGTCCTGCACACGCCCACCCCACCACACCTGCCAGCGTGAGTCCATGATGCCAGCTGAGATACCAGGCTCTGAACCGGCATTAACTGCCCAAGGACACATGCCCTGGGCTGGAACCCGAGAAGGGGGTTGGGCAGGGGTAGGTCACCCCAGCTGAGCGATCACATTCCCTGGCAGCTGTCCAAGGGGCAGCTCCGGCTGCACCTGTTTGTGGGGCGATTTGCTTTTATCAGTATTGACACAGCAGCAGGGCCAGGGAATAGCACAGTAATAAATAAATGAGAGCAAGAGGGAAAAAAAGAAAAAAAGGCCGGAGCCACCCAGGCGAGGCAAAAATGCTGAGGTCTTTCTTTGCTTGTTGTATGTCAGCACGTTCAATCCAGTTTCCCCACCCCTGAAATCTCTGAGGATCATGGTGTAGGCTTGGCAGGGGAGCTCTGGGTCTTAAAGAGATAGAATTGCAGAGTCGGAAGCACTTTAAGATCCTTTTGTGCCAGGCATCCCAAACCAATAGATCTCAAGGTTACTTGGTATCCTCACCTGCCTCTTATGGTTTGTCAGGGATCTCAGCAGGAAGGCAGTTCCTTCCTCCCTCTGCCAAGTTTCAGCATCAGGGAAACAGAATGATTAAAGTGTAGGTTTTGGAGTTAGTCAAACCTAGGATCAAATCTTGGCTCTATCTAGCTGCGTGGTTTGGGATGTGTTAACTAATCACTCTGAGCCTCTGATCCTCCTCAGAAATAGAAAAAATAAATAAATAAAATAGTACTATCTATTGTTGCAAGGATGCAACAGATGATACAAGCAAAGACCTAGAATAATTGCTCTGTAAACGTTCACTTGGTCACTATTATTACCTGTCAAAATCATCTCGGGTTTCTTTCAAGGCTTTGGAGAAAATGCACCCTCCCCCCCGCCCCCTGCCAAAAAAGACCTGGGGGAACTGATCTGTTCCAGAAATGGGAGAGGGGGAGCAAACAAGAGCCTGACATGCTCTTTGTCCCCCAAACAGGGTCAAACATGGCCTCTGGTTTCTCAGCCTTGTTTCCAGGCTTCAGGGGCTGCAGGCCGACTCACCTCCGCTCTAGTACAGTGAGTGGGATGCAAAGAAACCTGGTCATCAGAAGCCACCTAACCAAGCCCAGAGATAAACTGCATTAGCAGAAATTACTAGCGATGAGTACCATGTTTCAGAGAGGGAGGTAGGTTCTCCACGGGGAGACATAGTGTAGCGGCTAAGAAAGTAGGTTCAACTGTCAGACCACTGGACTCTCACCCCAGCCCTGACGTCTGCTAGTCGTGTGCCCATGACAGGTTATTTAACCTCCGAAAGCCTTGCTTTCCTTATCTGTAAAATGGTCATAATAATAGCCCATAAGCTTGTGAGGACTAATGTATGGAAAGCATGTAGTGAGTGCCTGACATGGAGAAAGTGCTTAATCATGTTAGCACTTGTGGTCCTTGCTGTTAGATGAAAGAGGCCAGGGATTGTGTCATATTCATCCCTGTATTTCCAGATCCTCAAACAAAACTTGACATTTGGTAGGGTAGAGTAATGTTTGATGAATGAATGACTAACAAGGTCCTTGCCCTCAAGAAATTGAATCTTCCCAGGAAATAGAAGACATAAGCTGCCTATGCCACTCACAGTAGGAGACAGCAGAGGGTTAAAAGCCATTCTGCCAGTCCCCAAACCCCAGAGGCAGACAGTCCCTTTGATCCCTCAGTTTCATCTATCCAGGATGCTTTCAACAGAGGAAAACAGGAAGTATCCCTGATAGCCCAGCTTGCTCTGTTTTTTTTTTGTTGTTGTTGGTGGTTTTTTTTAAATGATGGGGGGTGGGAGGAGGATGGTCCTTTGGGTCACATTTTGCCAGGAAATCAGCCTCCTTCCTTTCAAATGCTGGGGCTTCCCAAGGGGCAGATAAAGGGCAGATAAATAGCCTTGTGCTCAATGCAGAGAGATAGATGTGATCCAGAGATGGTAAGGCTGACAGGTTGGGTTGCTTAGTGGACCACGTTACAGTTACCAGACTCAGGTGTTTCTGGAGCACGTGGCCCTTTGCATATTCACTGACTCACTCACTGTTGACTAAGTGCCTTGGGCTGGACCCTGAAATTATGGCTGAGTATCAAGTGTCCAGGGTACGAACAGACCAAAAGGACAAAGGACAGTGAGCTCAGAGAAGATGGACTGAACACAAAAAAATGAGAATGTCCTAAAGGAGAGAAACAGCAGCTGGTATGAGAAAGCATTTATAGGAATGAAAAATGGAAGAGAACAAAAGAAAAAACCCAGAGAAGAATAAGTACGTAGGAAAAAGAAAAGAGAGCTTCTAAGAATTTGTAGCCAGGGTGGTAAAGTCCTCGTAACAGGAGAACTGGATACAGAGTGCGCGCAGAAGAAACCCGTGACCTCCAGGGACACAAAGCTGACAGGAGTGGACAGAAGCAGAAAGCAGAATAACAGTTTAAGACAGCAGGTCTGGTTCTGACCTAGCCAGCCCCGAAAAGGGAGCGTTTGCTAACGCTGTGTGCTAAACTCACGTTTATGTGATGTTTGCCCAGCATGGACATGAGAGAACTTTCTAGGTATGGCTTACGTGGGCAGATCTATTTGTCAGTGTTACACAGTTAAGATTTCTGTATTTCCATGTTTGTAAGTTTCACCTGAAAAAAAGAACTCTACAAAGTAACCATCAAGTGGGCAAGAGTGGAAGGTAGAGAGGCAACAAGAAAGACAGAACACTGATGATTGTGGAAGCTTGGCAGAGGATCCCTGGGGGTTCACAATAAGGTTTTGATGATGTTGAATTTGTTTTAAAACTTTCCTAATAAAAAAGTTTTTAAAAAAATTTTTTTATATAAAAAAGTTTTTAAAAAATTGCTCACTAATGGAACCTAATGAAACTTAAAAGCTTTTGCAGAGCAAAGGAAACTACAAACAAGACGAAAAGACAACCCTCAGAATGGGAGAAAATATTTGCAAATGAATCAACGGACAAAGGATTCATCTCCAAAATATATAAACAGCTCATGCAGCTCAATATTAAAAAAACAAACAACCCAATCCAAAAATGGGCAGAAGACCTAAATAGACATTTCTCCAAAGAAGACATACAGATGGCCAAGAAGCACATGAAAAGCTGCTCAACATCACTAATTATCAGAGAAATGCAAATCAAAACTACAATGAAGTATCACCTCACACCAGTTAGAATGGGCATCATCAGAAAATCTACAAACAACAAATGCTGGAGACGGTGTGGAGAGAAGGGAACCCTCTTGTACTGTTGGTGGGAATGTAAATTGATACAGCCACGGTGGAGGTTCCTTACAAAACTAAAAATAGAATTACCATATGATCCAGCAATCCCACTACTGGGCATATACCCATAATTCAAAAAGACACATGTACCCCAACGTTTATTGCAGCACTATTTACAATAGCCAGGTCATGGAAGCAACCTAAATGCCCATCGACAGATGAATGGATAAGGAAGGTGGGGTACATATATACAATGGAATATTACTCAGCCATAAAAAGGAACAAAATTGGGTCATTTGTAGAGACGTGGACGGATCTAGAGACTGTCATACAGAGTGAAGTAAGTCAGAAAGAGAAAAACAAATACCGTATATTAACGCATATATGTGGAACCTAGAAAAATGGTACAGATGAACCTGTTTGCAGGGCAGAAATAGAGACACAGATGTAGAGAACAAACATATGGACACCAAGGGGGGAAAGTGGTGGTGAGGGTGGTGGTGGTGGGATGAATTGGGAGATTGGGATTGACATATATACATTAATATGCATAAAATAGATAACTAATTAAGAATCTGCTATATAAAAAAAAATACAATTCAAAAAAAATTGCTCACTGCTGTCCTCAAGCAAGTCCCTTTCAGGTTCTTAGAAAGGCAGCTGAGACATTATCTAAACCCAGTGTTCCTGTTACAGATGAGGAAATGGAGCCGCACCTTGACTCATGCAGGGTGTTCTCAGAAACCCCATGGCAGAGCTGACCCTGGAATCTCAGGCGGAAGCAGCGCCCTTTGACCTTTTCAACTCTCACCCATTTGTGGGGAGTCAGCTGGAATTTGCTCTTTAGCCTGGGTTGCCCTTCCAACCCCCAGGCCCAGGTGTTGAAGTTCAGAGAGGATGAGTGGCTTGGGGGTGGGGAGTTCCAGGCTGCAAACCACTTTCCCCTCCACTGTTTTCCTTCTGAAAGGTAATCCTGAGCTCACAGAGATTCAGTTAGGTTCCCTCCCGCCACTTCCAAAAGCAGAAAAGGAAACCCACACAATTAAAGATTTCCAGTAACCCAGAGTGATAACTACAGCGGGGAAGTCCCAGCTCTGGAGCTAACAGAGGCGTTGCCTCAGGGCAGCCGATTCGCCTCTCTTACCTTGGTTCCCCCTTATCTGTAAGAAGCGAGTGAAGATTTCGGGTTCTATAATCTTATGGGGTTGTCAGGAGGATCTTAAGAGGTGCTGGTAGGGAAAAGCACTTTGAAAAGTTAAAAAGAGCTGAACAAATGGGAGGAAACATTATCAGAGAGAGAGAGAGAGAGAGAGAGAGAGAGGGAAGGAAAGCAGGAAGCCTTCTGCAGGATTCTGAAATATGGTCTTTAGATTGTGCCTTAGAGAAAAAGACTTTTGGGGGTGGGGCTATAACACTCCTTGATGCTTGCACTAGGCCAGGTGGTGTGTTTTGCTCTCGCTGTACCGTCTCGTTTCCCCCTTCGAAACACCATATGGGGACTCCAGTATTATTGTTCTGCTCATTTGACACATGGGGAAGGAGGCACAGAGACCCTTGAACAACTTGCCCAAGGTCATACAGCTGCTGAGGGCAGAGCTGGTGCTCAAAGAGGTCATCCTGTCCTGGGAGGGAAGGCCACCCCTCCCGCCAAGGCAGGGGGAGGAGCTGAGGAGGCTCCCTGTCACCAGGGTGTCCGAGTCACCATCAGAAGACCTGGACTCGAGTCCCAGCTCAGCTGCTTATTAACCGTGTGACCTGGGCTGAGTCCTGTCGCCTCTTGGAGCCTCAGTCTCTTCGGCTGCACCACGGTGATAAAAAAAAAACCTGCCCCACCTCCCTCACGGGGAGCCCGTGAGGATTCCATGAAATCACCGATACTGCAGGTGCTTTGAAACAGCTGCAAAGGGGGACAGAAATGAAGAGCTCCTGATCGTTTCTGTGGAGAGGCAGTCCCGGGTTATTACGTGGTGACCTCCAGCTCCTCATCCCCTCGGCTTGCCCTCCACACCCGCGTGATGGAAGTCCGAACCGGGGCCTGTGGGTGTCCTCAGATATTGCTTTGGTGGGAAGGGGGAAGAGAAGCATCAGACTGTGCCAGCTTACGGATTCCCTGAACAAACACATTCGAGCGTTGGCTTAAGGTTCTATCCTAGGCCCCAGTTTCAGCAGGGCCCCTTTCTCCTGTTGGTTGTTAAACAAACAGGCTTTCAGCTACTTGGGCAGGATTTAACTAGCGATCAGCCCTAGAGATAAGTGGATCACATTCAGCAAGCTTACATGGGAGTAATTTGTACCCAAGAGTAGTTCATAATTTATATTTTTGAGTCCACAGTCAGGGAGCTATCTTTCAGTGACTAAAGACACAGTCTCCCCATACTGTATACCCCTTCTGCCCAGGACTGAGATAACTGGGAAACAGGAGACTGACCAGACTCAAATCACAGCCAAAAGTGTGAAGAGTTTATTCTTATAAGACTGTAAACATTTGAAGGTAGGACTTCTTTCCATGCATCCGCTCTGTATATCCCCCCTCCCCCCTTACCCCACATACCTGTAGCACTTAGCACAAAAGCGCAGAGAATGTTGGTGAAATGAATGGAATTAGGGGAAAGAGAGTGCAGTGGTTTTACAGGTTTCCTGGAAGTCAAGGCAAAGGCTGGTGTGGCTCTTCCAGGGGACCAGCATGTTTGTGCCTCTTTGTTGTGCTTCCCCCTCCTGTAACCTCACTGCCCCCTCCTCAGGCTGCACTTAACTCTAAGTTGAGAGGGACCATATTTCCAAACCCCAAATTAGGAAACAAGGCTGGACAGAATATTTGAAACTAGTCATCTCTATTCCAGAAGGACGTATGTCCTTCTGTTTGCACTGGGATTGGTAATATCCGCCTGCATTTTGGCAGATTTTTCTCAACCCAGTTTCCCAGTTTACAGCTTTCCTTGCAATGATTGCATTGACTCCAAAATACATCTAGAGAAATCCCATGAACTCATCAATAGACCTTCAGATTAATTTACCCTGTGGCTTGTTGGTCCTATTCTGAAGCTTGCCATTTCTCCATTTCCCTAACTAATGTCCTTCCTGGAGTCCACTGGACTAATGTCCACCCCCCAGAGCACAGGTGGGGTGAGTGACTGAGTATGGCCAGGATTCTATCCAAGGGGAGAACCCTATGGTGCTGGGTGGGACAGAGGAGCCTTGGCCTCTAATCAATGGTGTGTCTGGGCTCTACTCTCTAGGTCTCCTCTGTACAAGGGGATGGTGGAAGGCACAGACCCAAAGTCTTAATGACCTCTTGCAATTCAAGCATTCGGTGAGTCATGGGTTGTGAGCATTTGCCCACAGCCCCCGCTTTCCCTCCTGCAGTTTGGGGATAAGCTGTCGTTTGCTCCTATCTAAGGCAAACACCTGCACTGGCCACTGATCCCATCCCCTCCTCCCTCGAGCAATGCTCCCTCCTCTCTCCTGCATCATCTGTTTTTTCCCTCTTTGCTGAATCATTTGCCATCAGTATATAAATATATATAAATATGCTATAATTTCTCCCATCGAAAAAGGAAGTCTCTCTTGACTTTACTTCCCTTCCATCTTCTGTCTCAAACCCGTTTTGATCACAACTCCACCCAAACTGTACCTTGTTAAAGTCACCAGCTCCCTCCATTGTGGTTAAACCCAGTGGTCATCACTCCGTCTTCATCTTACTTGACCACTTAGCAAGAATCAGCTGATCTTTCGTTCTTCCTTGAAACACTTTTTTCCCTTGGCTTCCATGACACTACATTCTCTTGATTATTCCTCAGGGTCCCCTTTGCTAGGACCTCTTACCTCCTTCACCTCGAAATGTTGGAGGGTCCTAGGGCTCAGTCCCTAAATCTGTTCCCGATCTTCATTAATCCATTGGTGATCTCATTCAGTCTCATGGTGCTAGGTGCCACTTGTCTTAGCCCAGATTGTCCTAGAAGCAGAACCTTAATAAAAGGTTTGCATGCAGGTAGTTTATATGGGAATTAAATTCCAGAGAGCAGAAATGAGGGACAGGGTAAGAGAAACAGAGAAGAAAGGGAAACCAATTCAAGGTTGCATTACTGAGCTGAGCAGCACTGTGGGAGACTAATGTTTGACTCCATAGAACCATATAAGGAGATTCAGAACTGTCTATCAAGGATGAAGAGGGCTCTTCATTTATCCACCAGCTCCCATGCACCATTGGTTAAGGGTGGCCCCAGGAGCATCACCTTTCCCATAATTCTGCGTTGTACATGTGGCAGTGCTTAGTGAGTTCCCACACTGTTCTACAGCTACCCTTGGGCAGGAAGCAAGAGGTACACAAAGTAGGCAGGGGTGAGGCACTGTCAGTTCCTACACATTGCAAATCTGGCCAACATCAGCTGCTTGACATCAGCTGGAGAAAGAGGTGAGGCCAAGAGGATTTACAGGCATGCCTGGGACTTCCCCGGTGGCCCAGTGGTTGAGAATCTGCCTTCCAATGCAGGGGACACGGGTTCGAGCCCTGATAGGGGAACTAAGATCCCACATGCTGCAACAAGGCCCGCACGCTGCAACTAGAGAGAAGCCTGCGCACCGCAATGAAGAGCCCGTGTGCTGCAACTAAGACCTGACGCAGCCAAAAATAAATAATATATATATTTTAAAAAAACCTCACTTTAAAAAATAATAATAGGGCTTCCCTGGTGGCGCAGTGGTTGAGAGTCCGCCTGCCGATGCAGGGGACGCGGATTCATGTCCCAGTCCGGGAAGATCCCACATGCCGCGGAGCGGCTGGGCCCGTGAGCCATGGCTGCTGAGCCTGCGCGTCCGGAGCCTGTGCTCCACAACAGGAGAGACCACAACAGTGAGAGGCCCACGTACCGCAAAAAAAAATTTTTTTAATAATAAAAAACAATAATAAAGGCATGCCTAAGTGGTGTCTGATACATCATCTATCCCTGATGACTCTCTCACATTCATATCTCCAGCCTGGGCCTCCCCCTTAAGCTCCAGACTCACATAGCCACTCCTTACTCCATATTTCCTTATTTCCTCTTGGCGGTCTCCTCAAAACCCGCTTCTCTCATAGTCTTCCCCCTCATCGCTAATGGCCACTCCATCCTTCAGGTGTTCCTTCCTCCCAAGACAAAGACCTTAGAGACATCCTTGAATCGGCAACACATATAATCCTTCAGTAAATTATGCTGGTTTTACCTTCAAAATATATCCAAAATGTGACAGTTCTAACCACAACTCCCTGTCCAAGCCACACCAACGCCCTCATCTGGATTCCTGCAATTAGCTCCTCATTGGTCTCCTGCTCACTCACTTATCCTATTACAGTCTACTCTCCACCAGCAGCTAGTGAGGCTTTTAAAATGTTAAGTCAGATAATGTCACTCCTTGGCATTTCCTTTCCCCCTTCCCTGCTTTTTATTTCTCCACCATACTTATCACCATCTGACATAATATACACTTCACGTTATTTACATTGTCTGCTGTCTCCTTCTACTAGAATGAAAGCAAGAATTTTTGTCTGTTTTATCCCCGGTGCCTAGAGGCATGCCTGGTGCATGCGGGGAGTACAGTGAATATTTTTTGACTGAAGAGCATCTAGATCGAGCCCCGGCACTTTTCAGATGAGGAAACTGTAGCCCAGAGTTATGACTGTACTAATTAATTACACCGTGAGGCCTTCTTTTTTTTTGTGGTATACGGGCCTCTCACTGTTGTGGCCTCTCCCGTTGTGGAGCACAGGCTCCGGACGTGCAGGCTCAGCAGACATGACTCACGGGCCCAGCCGCTCCGCGGCACGTGGGATCTTCCTGGACCGGGGCACGAACCCGTGTCCCCTGCATCGGCAGGCGGACTCTTAACCACTGCGCCACCAAGGAAGCCCTGTGAGGCCTTCTTGATGCCTCTGCTGGTGTTCTGAATGACTCTCTCCATTCTCAGCAACATTAATTGTTAGTTGTTACTATGAATGTTGGCCGTCTATCAAGTCGGAATAGTAGTTCGTAGTCAGGCTCAGACGCACCTCTGTGAAATCACTAGAGTACAGTTCCAAGGCAATGGAAGATTAGGTAATTTATGATCACATGGTATAAAGGAAGCAAGCAACAACTGCGGGAATTCAAGGTGAGGGAAGGTCTCTGGGCTATACTGAGGGAAGTGCAACCCTGAGATCCCTGAAGGAGACAGCATTTCAGGTGTGGGAGCAGCAAGAGTGAGGAGACAGAATTACTAACCCCTTACATACACCATGTTCTGTTCCTCATCTCAGTAGAGTAGATGGCAAGAGTAGGATGACTTTGGGTTTGATCTGGGTGGTAGGGTGAGTTCCATTCAGCCATGCTCTAGCTGTGCGACTTGGGCCAAGTTACTTAGCCTCTCTGAACCTTGGTTTTCTCATCTACACTTGGCACTGTGACGTTAGTAAAGGATCTTGACCGGGAACACACAGAACACTGAGTGCCTGTGAGGCAAGAGAACCCTACGGCCAGAAGACCAACGGGAAGGAACAGCCTGCCATCCCCCAGCCCCTCCTCAGGTCCCCATACATCTCCCCATCACTGCGCTTTCCTTGCACTGTTGCAGTGACCTGTTTCAGGTCTCCCATCTCCCGGAAGGTCTTTGAGGGCAGGGACCAGGATGCAGTCATTCCTACCCTCAGAACGTGACACAAGGCCTGGCACATAGTAGGGCTCCATCAGTGTTTGTTCTAGTCTGAATAACCTAGAGTGATGCTGTGGCACTAATTCAAGTGTATGGTGAGGAAAGCCCAGGCGGGGATAGCGGCAGTGAGGATGGGCAGAGTCAAATCATAGGCAACCTGGAGGGAGAAGCAGCAACTGTTGGAATTCTTTTTAGGTAAAAGTCAAGAAGACAATGACCTAGGCTAAGAAGGACAATACAGGTCTGAGTCCCAAGTCTGCTCCCAGCTCCAGGTCCTTGGGTAACTTTTAATCATTTTGTGGCAAACGTGGTATGCATGTCAGGGATGGGGGCAGATAGTATACCAGGTAACAGTTGTGAATGCCTGCTGAGCATTTAAAAGCTTTGAATCCAGACTCATAGATACAGAAAACCAACTGATGGTTGCCAGAGGGGAGGTGGACAGAGGGATGAGTTAAATAGGTGAGAGAGATTAAGAGGTACAAACTTCCAGTTATAAAATAAATAAGTCACAGGAATGTAATGTACAGCATGGGAAATATAGTCAATAGTACTGTAATAACTTTGAACGGTGACAGATGGTAACTAGACTTATCATGGTGATCATTTTGTAATGTATAAAAATATTGAATCACTATGTTGTACACCTGAAACTAATGTAAGTCAATTATACTTCAATTAAAAAATAAAATTAAAGCTTTGGGGAATTCCCTGGAAGTCCAATGATTAGGACTTAGTGCTTTCACTGCCTGGGCCAGGGATTGGTCAGGGAACTAAGATCCCGCAAGCCAAGAGGTGCAGCCAAAAAAAAAAAGCTTTGGACCTAAGCTTTACCACTGAGTAACTGGGTGAACCTGGATATGTCATTTGACCTCTCTGAGGCTGTTTTATCTAGAAAATGGAGGTTAAAAAAGGGATAATAATGCCTGCTCTACCTTCCAGGGTGGTTGAAAGGATCACACGGATTGTGGATATTCAAATGATTTGGAAACTGTCAGGTATTTTTAAAATGTAAAGCAGTGTTAGTAATATACTTCAGATTAATTCCCCAATCCTATTCTATTCAACTCTTCATTAAAAATTATGAGGCGAAAAATAAAATAAAATTAAATTAAAATTAAAAAAAAAAATTATGAGGCGAGGCTTCCCTGGTGGTGCAGTGGTTAAGAATCCGCCTGACAATGCAGGGGACACAGGTTCAATCCCTGGTCCAGGAAGATACCACATGCCGTGGAGCAGCTAAGCCCGTGGGCCACAACTACTGAAGTCCGCGTGCCTAGAGCCTGTGCTCCGTAACAAAAGAAGCCACCGCAATGAGAAGCCCATGCACCGCAACGAAGACCCAACACAGTCAAAAATAAATAAAATAAATAAATTTATTTTAAAAATTAAAAGATAAAAGCAACCACGGTTTCTCGTCTGGGGAGTATTTCACTGAGGTTTTGATACTGAAGAAATGGGAAGCAAATTAAGTAAGGGAATGGTTAAGTGAATTCTGGTATATGTATATATATACTCAACACAATGCTATGCAGCTATAGTCTGCATAGATTATGTGTAGGAATCTGGAAGATACTAATGATATATATTCTCTGACAGTCAGCCCCAGCAGCAAACATGACACACCCAAAATTGGGAAATTTGAAGAGAGTTGAATAAAGGGGTATTTACAAAGTTGTGGGCAGCACTGGAAAAGCAGAGGGGAGCTGTTTCTACTTCCAGGCTAGGCGTGAAGGGGTAAGTGGGGCCCAATGGAACATAAAGAGGGTCCCCAGACAAGAGCTCTGCCTTTGATGGAGGGACACAGCTAGTCTGCAGGGATCTGGAAGGGAGAGAGGCAGGGAGCAAACATCCCTCAAACCCAACCAGAAGCCAAAGGAGGGCAAAGGAGCACACAGCAGCCTCCTGGGGCACAGAGCAAGGTGAAGGCAGTTGGTGAGAAAATCTGCAGGGGCAAACAGAAGATATCCAGCACCACGAATTTACTGGGGGAAAAAAACCATGATGCAAAATTATAGGGGTACTACAGAGATGTATGTGTGCGTGTATATATATGTATATATTAGAAATAAGATCACAGGGAAATCCACCCAAAAGGCAATCATTCTTGTATCAAGGTTTTGGGCCAGGGATTTTGGTAGACAGAGAGTAGTTGACTTTCAGTTATTGATAATGTGGCTACGTTGCTTTTCTTAACAAAACACAGTCAATGAAGCAAGCTGAGAAAGCGTATGGGGGAGGAGGTGGAACAGCGTAGGCTCCCCTTACTCCAAAGTCAGGTATCCTTCCAATTGCCTCATTTTACAAAAGGGAGAAGTGACTTGTTCAAACTCACAAAGCAAGTGAGTGGGCAAGCTGGGAGGAAATCTGGATCCCCGCCTCCCCACACAGGTTTCCAACCTGCCCTCACCTCTCCATCCAACCCCACACCACCCTGCCCCCCCTTCCCTTCTCTTCTGCAAATCCTAGAGCCACCGCGATTTGAAGCGGCTAAGCAGCCTCGCACCCTTAATCTCACTGTCTGAATGATAAATCCTGCAGGACAGCTCATTCCATTCAAGCCCTTCACACTCTCCTTTGAGGAGCTGGGTGGTCTCTTCCGCTGAAGCGGGGGCTGCCTGCCCTTCCTTCCACTTAGCGTTCCCCAGGAGTCGAGGACTTCCCGGGAGCCAGGCGTTCGCCTACAAAACAATATCCAGATACGACACAGCCCTCCCAACCCCCTTTCAGGGCCAGACCATAAAATAAAGCCGCGTGGGCCTTGCACCCCTGGACAGGATCCTTTGTCTGGGTTGGAAACAGCCTGAAAAGATGAAAGGGGCTTCCACTCTGACCTCTTCACCCCTTGTTATCTTGCGCCAACTCCCTTTAGACTCTCTGAAGCCGACAGCAGCATTTTCCCATGGTCACCGGGGTTAACAACGTCTCAGCCGACAGCAGAGAGTGGCATGTGAGGAATGTACCTGCCTAAGGGGCGATTATTTTCATCAAGGACAGGCTGAAATGGATAATGAGGTCAAAAACAAACGCCATTTCTTTCTCAAAGGACTCTCTAAAGAGAGGCTATTAGATATAGTTCATTAGTTGGGGGGTTGGGGAGGGAGGTAGAGAACTACTTTTTAAGACTGCTGCTCCAAGAAAGATGGAGGCATTTTGCCAAGTTTAGATTCTTCTCCAAGTCGGCAGGGGCTAAGTTTAGATACAGTCTGAATTTCAGGTACAGGCTACAAGTGGACTCAAAAAAAGATTTGCAAGAGAATGTATTATAGTGATACAAGTGGGGTCCACAGTAAAATAAAAAAACAAACAAAAAACCCCTAGGGATTTCCCAGGTGATGCAGAGGTCGAGAATCCGCCTGCCAATGCAAGGGACACAGGTTCGAGCCCTGGTCCGGGAAGATCCCACAAGCTGCGGAGCAACTAGGCCTGTGTGCCACACCTACTGAGCCTGTGCTCTAAAGCCCGTGAGCCACAACTACTGAAGCCCGTGTGCCTAGAGCCCGTGCTCCTCAACAAAGAGTAGCCCAGCCCCCACTGGCCACAACTAGAGAAAAGCCGGTGCGCAGCAACGAAGACCCAATACAGCCATAAATAAATAAATAAATAAATAAATAAATAAAAACCCTAATACTTAAAACTCAAATATGGAAAACTGATGAACCAGAATTTATTTCTAGAAATGTTTCTCATGTGTTAGCGTCTTTATAAAATGTCCCCTTTCCGTTAGAATCACCGTCACCATAATTCAGGCACTAACTCCCCACTCGTCACCCCCAGATTTTATCATTGCTTTGCAATGGAATCTCCACTGCTAAACCCTTTCCCTCCCAATTCTTCCTGCATCCAGTACAGGTTCATCTTCTTAAACAGAATGTATCCAAGCTCTACTCAGAACCTTTCACTGCTCAGTGCGGTGGGGTGTGGAGAGGTGTGTGCTAGCACAGAGCCTGGTTAGGGTAGGCACCCTCTCCCTCCCCTTTTCCTTTATATCACCACAAAATGAAATCCAAACTCTCTAGATGGCATTTAAAGCTCTCCAAAATCTAAACCTAATTAACATTCAATCTGTAACACCCCCCTCATTGCGCCTCCCCCCAACACATATTTAAAAGACCACTTTCCAATAATAACCCCAACTTTGCTAACATGGTCTCAAAACAAATGCCTTGAGCAGTAGCAGGAGCACAATAGACTCTTCTGGGTATGTTTTGGTTCTTCTTTGGGTTTCAATTTCTCATGGGAAAAAAGCAAACGAAATTTCAGGCTTGTTTCAGTGTATGCAGAAATGACTTGCTGGAACACTATGGGGACAGAGAGAAGGTCAAGGCCAAATGGGTGACCTCCCAATGTAACCGAGCAGGACCCTATGGGGCCTTCCCAGGGACAGGCCTTCCCTCATATCTTCTGCTTTAGCTCCTCTCTGAAGTACCTAGATAACAGTATTTGATGCACATTTCCTGAGTTGTTTTACAGATGTGAAAACCCCCCACCAAATGGAACATGTTAACTACTTGATGACCATGAGCACATAGCCCCAGGCCTCCTGGAGCCTAAGGACTGATAATGTTAACCCCTGTGACACCGCCCAGTTACCTCACCATCAGCCAATCAGAGAATTGTGCACGAGCTGATCACACACCCTGTGACACCCCTCCCTCTCACCTGGGTTTTGAAGATGCTTTGCCAAAAGCATTTTTTCAGGGAGCTCCGGGGCTTTTTAGGGCATGGGCCACCTGTCTCTTTGCATGGCCCTGTGATAAACCTTTCTCTGCTCCAAACGCTGACATCTTGGTTTGTTTGGCCTCACTGTGCTCTGGGCACACAAACTTGCGCTAACACCAAGAGTGCCCCCCCTTGGACAGGAGGGGGTCTGGACGTGCACAGACGGACATACACTTGAGAAAAAAGCGCACTACTGCAAAAAAAAAATTTACAAAAAAAAAAAAAAGGAAAAAGAACAAGCTGGGAATGGAGTGCCGTGATTAAGAACACAGATGCTTTCTAACCTGGGCTAGTATCCTAACTTCTCTCTAAACCTCAGTTTCCTCACCAGGAAAATTGTGTTAAATTTTTTGTATTTAAAAAGGAGATGTGAGGAAAGCACTTAGCAGACTGCCTGGCACATAGTCAGTTCTATACATGTTAGCTTTGATGATGGTGATGAGATAGGCTGACACCTGCAAAAGCTGTTCTTTGCATAAACAGATGACCTTGCTCTCTGTGGAACATGCTCCAAGCCCCCTGATCTGGCTGTGCTCACTCATGCCTTTGTACCTTTGCTCCAGCTCCTCTCTGGGTCTGGAATGTACTCTCCTCTCCTCATATCTCAAGACTCCTTAGAGGACACCTTCCCAGTGTGACCTCCCCACATCAGGCCCGACCCCCACCCCCCAGCCCAGCAGAACTAATTCCTCCCTCCATTAAGGGACCACAGCTCTATGATGACATTTCTCACATTGTATAATAATGCTTGTGTATATGTTGGCCTCCAGTTAGAATGTTAACTTCTTGCTTATCAGCTTTGGAGTTCTCAGGGTCCAATGCGGTCCCAGATCTAACCCACCCATACAGGTGCTCAGTAAGTGTTTATGGAAGGAATGAACAAAGAATGTACAAAGGAATGGCTTGTCCCTGAGGGTACCTGCATGGCTTCACACCCAATCCCACCCACCTAGCCTCTCAGCCCTCAGACTCTTGCCAACACCTGTTTGAGAAGAATCACCACTCCTGGAGGATCCCTGGAGCCTAACAGGGTATTATTGCATTTTCAGCTGCTGCCTCCACCCCACCTTGTGTGACCTACTGGCCAGCTGGAGATGCCACAAGGAACATGACTCAGCGAGGCCAGAAGATAGTTTAGTACCCAAACTACAGAATTCAGTTATAGACTAGTGCCCAAGCCGCCACTCTAGGAAATGTCTGCAAATCAATCCATATAACATAGGTTATCAGTAAGAACGACTTGGTGGGCTTACATGCTCTTTAGCTCCATTTTGTTCTATTTTGAGGAACAAAATGATAACTGATTACTTGGAATTTTTTGTCCAGTAGTCATGAAAGACACAAAGAATCCTGGTTCTTCTGCCTACGCTGAGTCCCAATCCCGAGTACTCATTGTGAGATAAGGGGTCAAATTCAAGGGTACGTACAGTCTGTGGTCTTGAAATAGGACAAAGATATTGGGTCCTCACAGGAATAAAGCCAATTGACCTTAGTCTTGTTAGCACCCGTTACATCCAAGTGAATTTATGGGCCACAGCCAGAGCTTCAGGGCTGCTGAAGCGGGTAGTGCAGGGGGACAACGCGCAAGAGGTAATGTAAGAAATGAAGCTTGGTCTCCAGTCAGGTTGAGTCACTGTAGGAATTCACCACTTACTAGCTATTGGAATATGCAAGTATGTAAATCTCTGAGCCTTGGTTTCATCATCAACATAATGAGATAACCTAAATCAGAGGATGGAAGAAGGAGGATTAAATGTGATAACATAAAATAGGGAGTCCTCTGTGCAGTGAGTGATTCCTCAATAAAAAGTAGTGGAAAGCTACAGATACATAAGCTGGAATAACAGTGGTCCAGTAAATAAGCAGAAATTAGGGAATATGTATGTCTGTGAGTTGGGAAGGGAGAGGGAAAGGGAGGATGGCTGCTCTAGGATGAATGTTGGTCTCCAAAGGCAAGGGCAAGGGGAGGGACTGAAGTGAGAGGTGGCTATTGGAGGTGATGCAATCATCTATCCCAAAGTCCAGGAGTTATCTGTGCATTTGACCACCCACACCTTCCTAGCCATGATCCTGCCTTGTTCAGGGCCCTGCTCCACTAGATCCACTAGGAGCCCCCAGGGAGCCGGGGAGAGTCACCCAATTACGGTTTTATTTTAAGATCTGGAGGGAAATCTTGAACGTCGTTAAATCCCACAGTGTCGGGCTTCCCTGGTGGCGCAGTGGTTGAGGGTCCGCCTGCCGATGCAGGGGACATGGGTTCGTGCCCCGGTCCGGGAAGATCCCACATGCGGTGGAGCGGGTGGGCCCGTAAGCCATGGCCTGCGCGTCCGGAGCCTGTGCTCCGCAACGGGAGAGGCCACAACAGTGAGAGGCCCGCGTACCGCAAAAAAAAAAAAAAAAAAATCTCACAGTGTCGTTTTATCAGTGAGGGAACTGAGGCCCAGAGAGAAAGACTAACTTGCCCAAGGACACTGTTCTAGTCCTGCCTCTGCCACTAATGTGCTGTGAAGCCTTGGGCAAGTCACTTTCTCTCTCTGAGCCTGCAGTTTCCTCCTCTGTAAAATGGGGGCTTGCAGTATTTCGATTTCTAAGTTCCCTTCAACTCCAATCTTCGCTATATTAAAATAATGGTTCCCTCTATCACTCTAAGTTTAGACATTAGATTACTCCCCTCCCCCTCAACACGCACACCCTGTCTCACACACAAGAGTCAAGAAAAAACATGTTTGGATAGCACTTGAGCTCACTTAATTTTAACCCAGTGCTAGTTTTCAGTAGGGGTAAGAACAAGAAGAGATTGGTCACACAGAAGAAACTGCCAGAGGAGGCCAGTGGCTCCCGGACGCCTGCCTGGGGTGGCCAGCCCCTGTAATCTCATCCCTGCAGGGCTCCTAAGAGCTGGCAGCATGACGGGATAAATAAGGCCAGCGATCGCACCTTACATGGCCATCCCCAAGGCCGCCCGGAATCCCTGGGATTACGCAGACTTCTGGAAGATTTGGAGCAAGTGCACATCACCTGCTGCCCCCCACAAGTGTGCCTGGGCTTCTGCAGCCTCCGTCTTGTGACTGAAGAATTTTTAAATGGAAGCTCTGAGCTCACAAAGAAGAAAATGTCTCCCTGATGTCACACAGTTGCTGCCAATTCATCAGCGCAAGCTAAAGGTCAGAGAGGGGGAAGCCACTGCTCCAGGGTCCCGGCTGCTCCCTCAGATGGGGCTTCCCTTCCAGCAGGCTTCCCGCCAGGTCACCCGGGCCAGCCCCAGGGAAGCCAAGCCCAGGGCTGTTTGCATTTCCAGGGCACGCACAGAGGCAGTTGTAACTCCACTAGCTGCTTCTATACTTCCCTTCTCAGACATTAACCGCTTCATCCTCCCGCCCCTCTCCTGCCACCGCTCTTTTCTGTAGACGGTGCACCTGGGAACCTTGATACAACGCTGTCCTGAGGGTACTTCCCTTGGATCACTTCAGGGGTAAAACCAAACTGCATGGAGGTTCTTTTGGTATTTTACTAACTAAATGCAGTGGTCAAAGAGCAAAGACTAGGAGTCCCACGGCCTACAGTGACACCTTGGTTCCACTGCTTCCTAGCAGTGTGATATTTGTAAGTTATTTAACCTGTCTGAGCCAGCTTCCTGACCTGGAAGATGAGGATCATAAGAATACTTAACCTCATGGTATAGTTTGAGGATTCAGTGCGAAGCACTGGTACACAGCCTGGCGTGTAGTGAGTTCTCAATAAATGTCAGCTTGGAACCAACACTCACAGCTCTAACTGGACACGTCACTTGATCTCCAAGTCTTAGTTTCCTCATTTGTCCAACGGAGACAGGCTGGTCTGTGACTGACAGGGTCGCTGTGAGGATTCAGTGAGAACGAATAGAAAACAATTAACACAGCACCTAGCATGGAACAAATAAATGGTGACCGCTTGGGACTATTATCTCCATCAATCAAACTGTGATCTGTAGGGAAGGCTCAAGTATTCATTATAAAACACTTTCTAGGAGCCTGACACAGTCCTCATCTCCCAACAGTTCATACTCCAGTGTTAAAAGACGAGACATATGAAAACCACGTATGTGATCAAACATGGACAAAAGCCAAGTTTTTAAAAATGAGTTTGAGTTTTTCCCTCTTTGGAGGACCGTTTTCAATTCCAGCCAAAGTTTCTAGGAGAAGAGAGAGATGAAAAGGAAAAGTTACATCGGTAAGAGAGATAGGATTAACTGGGGGATGGCAAGGAGACAGTCGATGGAAAATGAAATGACGCAGTAGGAGGAGGCTGAAATAACTGAGTAATAAGATAGCAGTGGATTTCTCTAGAGTTGGGAGGGACGACAGGCTAGCTCTCTACTTCAATGTAAGGGACAGACCTGCAAAGACAATGGCAACCACAGCCACGACCTGCTCAGCCTGGCTCACTGTGCCCAGCCATGCTGCCTGTGGGTCTCCCTCTGGGGCACCCTCAGCGCCCCCCAAACAGACTCCTGCATCAGTGATTGACTGAAGGCTGTCCCCTAGATCCAGTCGGCTGTCAATCCTGCCTCTCCCTCCTCCCTGTCATCCCCCATCCTCGCCTCGCCTGGCACAGGGAAGTCCTCGATGAACTGTGATAAAGGTAAATGTGAGCCTTTCTTCTAGGCTCCTCTCACAGTGGCCCAAACAGGTGCACTCGGGCAGTAAACACCTCCCTCCCTGCCTTTATCCCTCCTTAGCCTCTTCACACCAGTTTTTCCTCTTTCCCTTACGACAAAGATGTTCAAGGCTCTCGGTTTTATCTCCATGGGACATTAATATTTTAATGACAGTATCTAGAGATTAGACACAAATATATTCTATAAACATTTCTTGAGCCTATAGTCAATAACCAGGCACTGGGAGTTCCCTGGTGGCCCAGTGGTTAGGGCTCTGCTCTTCCACTGCAAGTGTTCGATCCCTGGTCAGGGAACAGAGATCCCGCGTGTTGTGTGGCGAGGCCAAAAAAAAAATTACCAGGAAATATTCTCGGCTCTTCCACTTTCTCACAGCTACCCTATTACTGCGGGTTGAGGCATCAGCTTCCCAGATGATTCTGATGAGAAACCTGGGAGAATCACAGTGCGTGACTCTCCCCGCCCTCCTGCCCTTCAAATCCAGGCAATAACCAAGTGTTGTGAGATCGTGTGTCTCCCATATCCACTGGGCACGTCACCTCAGCCCTTCCTTGTCTTTCACCCTCTCTATTCACGGATGCCCCTGCCTTTAGCCTTAACGTCTTCTGTCCTGCACAGCTGTTTCGTCTTCCTCAGAAGCCCCCTTCATCACATTAACCCCCCAACTCCAATCCTTCAATGGTTCCCCCCAGATTTCATTCGAGGTCCTCATAACCCTGCCCTAACTCTCTGGAGTGGATATATTCGTAGAGCCCTGCCTTACCCATGACGGGGGTTTTAGGGAGGGAAGCAAGAGGGGGATGTCAGGGTACCAGTCTGACCAGAGGGGCTGTGTACACAGGAGGGCCGGTGCAATGTGACTGGGGTGAAAAATCTGAATCGTAGTCAATGAGGGCAGCCAAATTCCTATCTGGGAAATCAGGGCAGTCTGAAGGGTGAGGCCAAGCTGTAAACAGAATGAGTAATGAGGTCAGAAGCTGGTGGGGACCAGAATCATGTCTAGATGCAGTTCAAGGAAACGGAAATGGTACAGGACTGAGGCTGTGAAGTGAATTATAAGGAGGTATTGGAGACCTGCTCCACTGTTCTACACGGGGATGGGATGGGAGGAGCAGCCCTCCAACTCTCCCTTCCCTCTGGCTTTGCTGTTTGGTTTTTCATGTGTGTGTGATGCCCTGTCTTCTCTGCTGCCCACAGTTTCACACCCTTCTCATGCCCCCAGCACTGCTCAGTGACTTGTCCTAGGTTGCAAGGTGGTGGATGTAGAAAAAGAGCTACATCTTCCGCCTAATAGGGGACGTGCTCCGGGGGTGAGCTTACACTCATGCTCATAGGTTGGCAGATTGCTTCACATCTCTGTGTCTCGGAGTCCTCATCTATAAACTAAGGATAATAATAACACTACTTCATAATAGTGTTATGTAATAATAACGCTACTATGAGGATTAGCCGAGCAAATATTTGTAAAACGCTTACAACAGTGCTTGGCACATAATAAATGCTGTATAAGTGTTAGTTAAATAAAAATAAGGTGCCCAGATGGTAAATAAGGCCAGTATTCAAAGTCAGTTCTAATTTTAACATTCGAGCGCTTAGATCCTCCACCACCTAAGGTCAACAGCAGGTTATGATGGACTAAGCTGACTACAGGACTTTCGAAAATTAATTTTCATTTCAACTGAAAATAGAAGAACATGCTCTTGGCTTATTTTACTTGGGCACACAGGAAATATCACTTGAGTGACTACCCTTACCTGTTCTTAGGAAACCGCTAAGAAATTCAGAAGGACCAGTTCAAATAATAGTGCCTATCCCAAATTTAATAGACCTTGCAGAAAAAAAAGATAGACTTAGAAAATGACTGTGGACATCAAAAAGGAACAGCATGAATTAGGGAAGCTCAGTCTGGCGAGGTTAAGGCTGCAGCTCCTGTTGGAAATGTAGCTGAGAGCAGATAATGCAAAGAGGAGGAAATAGTATTATATTTCTTTTTATTAAAACAGTTGGGGGGAGGGTGTTTGGAAAGGAGAGGGAAAATGTGGCTGTATGGTTTGTAAAATGATTTTAAAAAAAAAAACGGAAGGGACTTCCCTGGTGGCGCAGTGGTTAAGAATCTGCCTGCCAACGCAGGGGACACGATCCCTGCTCCAGGAGGATCCCACATAATGCAGAGCAACTAAGCCCGTGCACCACAACTACAGAGCCTGCGTGCCGCAACCACTGAAGCACGCACACCTAGAGCCCGTGCTCCTCAACAAGAGGAGCCACCGCAACGAGAAGCCCGGGCACGCAACGAAGAGTAGCCCCCGCTCGCCGCAACTAGAGAAAGCCCGCGTGCAGCAACGAAGACCCAACGCAGCCAAAAATAAATAAATAAGTTTATTTATTTATTTTTTAAAATGCAGTGTAGTTATAGTTGAGTAGTGCAGTTATAGTTGAGTAGCATTCAAAGAAGAGAGTGCAAAAGTCTGCTCCAGCTCTCTATCAACCAGAAATCATTATTAACTGAACCTCTGCGGTGACTACAGTATGGCACTAATAGACGTTTGAAAATGATGACCCTGATAGACTGAAAAACCCTAAACAGTTTTCTGAAACAAGAGAAAAAAGATTAAATGAAGCGTGGTATGGTTTGTGACGAGTGTACTTTATCGTATTCTAATTTTTCCAAAACAAGCAATATTTTTGTCATCTGAAGTATGTGGTGATTTATGCGCCATCTAGTAACTTTCTACACATCATGCTGTTAGAATGACACATCGCCTGAGGATGGTGGGTATCAGGGTTTAATATGTATTCCTTTCCCTAAACATACTTTCCTTCCCTGTTCCCACCCCCTACCCTTTATGCCTTGTTTCTGCCACAACAGGATTTTGGTTTAGGTCCAGACTTGACCCGATGGTCTTCTACTATTTTTATTCTTCCCTAAAAAAGAGGGTGTCCCTGGCCTTAGGAACCACTTACCCTCACTCGAATAAGTTTCACACTCTGGATGGATGTTCTGAGGTGGGTGCTCTCTTTCTCATAACAGACAACAAGAAAGGACAGTGCCTGGGTGTTAACTGTTAAAAATAGACACATGTCTTGGGAGGTAGGGTCCTGAGAGAGTGGGATCACGACAGCTGAGTGGTGTGGAGCACGTGACTTAATTTGAACAGAAACAGATCCTGCCAGGACCGCCCCGGGAACTCCCTGAGACACAGAGCAGAACTCAGAGGGTGTCTGCAGGTCCCCAGATCCCTTACCCACTTGGGAGGTTCTCCGGCCTTTTCTAATTACCGTCCCATTCCTTTCTCTCCCCTTCTGAGCCCGCAGCTCAGGGCTCTGCATACCACAGGGGTCAGACACAAATAAAATCCGTACATGGACTCCATTCTCGGGTCACAGAATTTGGTTAACAACTCAGACTGAAGATGGCCCTGGCTCCCACCTCCCTTCCCCACCACAAAATCTTTGCTTGTAAACACCAGTCACTTAGTAACACCCTCAATCAGTCGCCTTTGGGCTATTATTCATCACAGGCTAACCTTAAACCAACTTCTCTTCACAGGCCTCCCCCCAGAAAAGAGGAAATTCCATAGCTCTGATGTGATGTGAAACATGATCTGCACGCCCAGCACTCTTTCTTTCTCACTCTCCCAAGCCAGTTCCCAAACTGGGTTTCCCTGGTCCCTCTGGAAGCAGCCTTCTCCATCCCCCTCTCCCCCCTGCCCCCACTTCCCTCTCCATTTTACACACTGTAACCTGATAGGCTGGAAATTCAGCTTCTTTCATCTTCCATTTCCCACATCCTGAAAGTCTGTGGAGAAGGAGCCCACCCAGATAAAGGAATTCCAAGTATGTGCATCCCCCTCCCCCTTTAACTCCATTCACAAAGCAGATTACTAATGGCCTGAGGCTCCAGGGAGGCCCTACTCCCCTCCCCACCCCCGGCCTCCAAATACTTTACTCAGTCCACATCCTTACTCCTCACGGGCCCAAAAGCCTAAGTCCACAGGCCTAGAACCAAAAATTAACTTTTCCCTGGACTCTGATCCTAAGGAAAGCTTTCAGACTTCACTCTGATTGGGACTGCAAGCGCTAGGAGATTCTGTCTACCATTATTCCGTGCCCTCTTAGGCATTTCTAGATAAGAGGGCTCAGGGAAAATGTATCATTGGATCGGGGAAAAAGATATAAATGTTAACATGTGATGTTTCAAGGATACATTGTTCATGTCTTTGGGAAAGATCACAGAGTGTTCTAACCCAGAGACATTCCTTTCGACAGAAACTGTTTCAAGGCCAGAGGAAAGGATGCTTTATTTGGGGAATTCCCTGGCAGTCCAGTGGTTAGGACTCCACGCCGCTCTCACTGCCAAGGGCCTGGGTTCGATCCCGATCCCTGGTCGGAGAAATAGGATCCCGCATGCCTCGCGGTGCGGCCAGAAAAGAAAAAAAAAGATGCTTTATTTGAGGGGATAGGCAAAGAATGGGTGGGTGGGTAGGTGGGTGTATCTGTCTGTGGAGGGAGGTTCTGGTAACATTTTTGTCAATAAATTTCTTGAGTTGCAATATCCTATTATAGTTTCTCACTACCTTGAAATTAGCGATTACAAACCATGCCCCCACCCCCGACTCAGTTCTTTAGTTGCTGTGTCCAAAGTTCTGTCACTGACAGGGAAAGGAAGGCAGGGACAGCTTCTCTGACCTCAACCTCAAAGGTTAGGAAGTACCCCCCATACCCCACCCCCGCCAAGCATCCCCTTTCATTAAGGATGATAAACTCTCTTATCCATCCTTTAGGGAGGGTGCAAAATCTGTTTTGAATCTGTACCAGCTCTGGGATAATCAGTTCCCTGAATTTACTAATCACTTGTGTGAAACAGGATTTCCTATATCAAGGAGTGCTCCCCAGTCCTGATAGTAGGGAGTATATTAAATAGCTTATTAATCCCTATCTTTGCAATTCACAGGATAGTTATCTAACTTACTCAATGCACTAGCATTGGACCAAAACTGTGGTAATGGCTGGGCCCATGTGAGTGCATTGGGTCATGCATTCAACAGGTCTAATGCTTGCTTGCCCAGGAAGTCTCCTGGAATTCCCAGAAGAATTCATTCGAGCAGCTAGACCTGGAAGATGCAGTGAGGATGATAAGAAATAACAAACTGTGGCAGAACAGCCACATGGCAGCTCCTCAGATCATCCCTATGGTGCTGAGGAGAAATCTGTACTGTAGCTCAGCTCCAGGACTGGCCCATGTTTGCAATCCCGATATCCAACCGGTAACAGGCTCCTACACGGGCTCAGCCTCCCAAGACAACAGCAGCACAAAGTGATGCACTCGACACCTGAGCCTCAGTTTCCTTGTCTATAAAATACTAATCCTTGCTAATCAAAGTGTGGTCCTGAGACTGGCAGCACAGTCTAACCTGGGAGCTAGCTAGAAATGCAGGATTTCAGGCCCCATCCTGAAACCGGCTGCATTTGAACAGGATCCCCAGGTGATCCCGGTGCACATTACAATTTGAGATGCTCTGGCCTAGACTCAGGATCTCTAAGGTCCTCTTTCTAGCCTGAAATTGTCTGATCTCATTAAGTGGTTTCCAGGGAAGTTTTTCTTCCCTGATAAATGGTTTTCCCCCTTTCTTACGCCTCCACTCTTGGCACTTACTGCCTCCCCTGCCAAGGAAATCAAGTTTCAGTAGGCATCAGATTTGCTTGACGTGCTTGTTTAAAATGCAGATTCCTGAACCCATCAAAAAATGCACTGAGTACGACTGCAGTGGGGCCAGAGGCTGTGCATTTCAGCCAGCTTCCCCGCAGTAGTTCTACAGCTTATGGTCCCCAGATATTTAAATATTTAAAATTTTTCTTATGGCAAATTTAAAACATATAAATAGACAAAATGGTAATAAGGACAATCGTGTTTCAATACCCAACTTCAACAAAGATCTTTGTTTCACTTAGATTATATTTGAAAAAGTTTGGCGTCTAGACTTTCCCAGTCTTCTCCATTCCCTTCCCCTAGCTACTTCCAGTCTTTTAAGTCTCAGTTTGTTTTCCTTAAGGGCAAGTGTTGTGCCAGATTGTCTGTGAATCTTCAGGACCTAACACTGTGCCTGGTACATGCAGACACTCAGTAAATGGATGCAGTAATATATTAAAAAGAACTTTAAAGTAAAACATAAGCTGGACGGTTTAAACTGGAGATAAACGGGATTATCTGATCTCTCATTTTTTCAGTTCTTCGCCTGTGATTCCTTTTTCATTTAGAGAAATGACGGCATCAAAATGCATCCTACCAAGTGAAAGAATCAGGAAAAAGTTTCCAGAAGTCCTGGTTCATATCACTTTCCTTCTGGTCTCAATACTTTAAAAAACATTTTGTGTCTGTGTGTGTGTGTGCATGGTAAGAGAGAAGGTAGGTAAATACCTCTAGGGAACCAGGATATTGTCTCACGGCCTTTGTTTTACTCTTTAACCTAGTAATAAATCTCTTAAAGCTCCTGTGGTATTCAGAATATCCTGGACACGGCAAGGTCTTCCCACAGTTGTGAAAGGAATTCAAGTTTACTAAGTGGATGGAGCACTGAATCCCAAAGGCACAGTCCTTCTTTTCACCTATTTGCTAATTATAAAGGCTAAAGCTGAGAACTTGAAGGGGTGTGCTAAAGACAGGGAGGAAGAGTAAGGGAAGGTAGGACCAAACTGAGACAAGAACTCCGCAGTTCCAAAACTCAGCACAACAATCAGGGGATGAAGCGGTAATTAGGCCTGATTATCATGCAAGGCAGCCCCGGTTAAACTGGAATGTAGCCGGAGAGACGAAAGACTGGATGGAGAGTTTGCTATGCTGGAGACAGGCTTTGATGTCTGCAGGGAAGGTTGTGTTTCATTCAGCCATCCAACCAACCAAAAAGATGTTGCAGGAGCAACATGAAACCTTCTAAAATGCAGCATACGGCAAGCTGAAGAGGAGAGGGAGTGGCTGGGTGAGAGTTCTCCTTGTGGAGTTTGTGTGTGTGTGTGTGTGTGTGTGTGTGTGTACATACATGCCACTTTTCTCAGATTTACCGCTTCAGCCTCTTGGATTTGTCAGAAGACAGGAAAAGAGAGAAGAAGCACACGCTCCGACTATTACCTCACCATCCTTGGCTAAGCAGATTCTTATGACAAGGGAGAATGTATCCAAGCTGAGGATAGCCTTTTTACCTGCTGTGGGGAGAAAGCAAAGGAAATAGAGGTAAATTACTCTATGGGTCCCTGAGAGGCCCAGAACTACGATAACAGATGCAGATGGAGTCATCTGAGGCTGCCAGCTACCACAGCTTTTATACCACTGATGTAGGAAGAAAAAGAAAATGAGCTAAGAAAGTAGGTTAATCTCCCAGAGAAACACAAAAGAGGTAGCAAGTTGCATTTTTACACCTTTCACTCTTTAATTGCTTCAAACCCAGAGCTGTGAAACACAAGGAATTCCTTTTGTGTCCTTACCTTACCTCTCGCAACCTCTTAGGGGTATCCCCTGTTCTAATACATTGTTTTTGTATCCAAGCTAATTGCTCAGCTAGGTGCCCTGCCCAAACCAACCAACAACTTTCATTTTACACAAGGGACTTTCGGTACAGCTTGGTATTGGGAGCCGATCAACTTCTTACTAAATCACTGGCAGGCAAACAGTAGGTTTGTAGTCAGATGTCATCATGTAATCGTTTTACTTATTCACAGGGTGCTCACCATAGGAAGTAAGATGTGCAATCTTGATTTTGTATTAAGACCGTCCATGAAAATGTGAAAATCTTACCTGGGATATGAAATGCAATCTCTATTTCATAGAGATTACCAAAATAAGACCCAGTACCATCCAGACACATGGTTCAGTATTTCTTTTCAAAAGGGATAAAGTAAGTTGTTGATCAAGTTATGTTGAAGGAATTAAAAGAGCATTTTATTATATATCCAACACATCACTTCTTGAGTTTATCTCAAGCTACATCTGTAATGGATCATCCACAGACTCGGCTATTTTTGCTGTGATTTCTTCTGTTGCTCTAGCTGACTCTTAAGACCTGTATGAAATGATCATGAAATGTATTTACCATAAAGGAAAGAGCCCATGGAATAACTACAGATGCAAACCTTCTCTTGCATCTATCCCTACTGATGTTGCTACTATACTTCAGAAATGGTATGAGTAAAGAATGATGCCTTGATATAACAGGCCGTTCCTTTTTTTCCCCCCAAACAGTTTCACTTGATTTAGGAGAAACTACTTAATCCCTTCTATAAAATTTCCTGAAATTACTCTTGCAGTGTACGGTATGAATTTAGGATAAATAAATTGCACAAGATTGAAAATACCCTTTCAGCTATCGTATTTTGTATAATATTTGAAAATGAATTGTGGAGTTTAGTTTTTACTCAGCATAAAAAAAATAAAAAGAGGAGAGAGGGAGAGAAAAAAAGAGTCTTAGCAGCTGTGTATTTTTTAAAATAATAAGAAAATTGCATTCCCCAGAATTTCCAGTAAAACCTGTAAGATTGAGGCAGTTCATCCCTAAAGTATGTGTGGGATGCTGGGAGCTCCCTGGCTTTTCCAGGCAACCCCACCCCCCAAAACTCCCCACAAAAAAACAAAAGCAGATGGGCTGCATCTGAACGAATCAAACTCCCCAGGGGCCACAGCTCTCTGCTCTAAATGCTAATAGAGTGAGTAATCAGAAACCTACATTTGGTAAATTATTTATCTTATCTCTGGAACTCAGCAAAGCATCGAAGGCAGCAACTTCTGTAGAAAGATGTTGTTGGTCAAGAACTCCAGCTGGAATTTGTACTTTTACTAGAAAAGGGAAAAGTTCAGAGACCAGAGTGGCTCATGAAGCAATAATTTTTTTTTAAAATGACCGCGGGCAAAGCCAAGGAAAACTGACTTCACAGTTCTGTGGTACAGGTCTGGTTCGTGTTTTGTCTAATGGGTCTTACGTTCCATCTGTATTAGGGTAATGGCAAAGGAAACCAATAGATAATAAAATCCCTGAAGAGTTGGGAATAGGTTCCCGCACTCCCCATCTCCACTGTTCCTTGGCAAAGGGCAGCCAGCCAGAGTAACCGGAAGCAGCCTTTCTGAAACCCTAGCTTTCCGCATCAGAATCACTCGGAGGGCTTGTTAAAACTCAGATTGCTGGGCCTCACCCCCAGAACTTCTGATTGTGTGGGATTGAGGGGGTGGGACCTGATAATGTGCATTTCTGCATTTTGAACAAGATCCCAGATGCTGCTTGTTGCTGGTTCAGGGACCACACTGTAAGAAACATTGGCCTGGAGGGTGGGGTCTTTTTACAATTTGGTTTGGTTTCTGTAGAATTTAAGCATCCTCCCTTGGGATGAGGTATGGAGATTGAGAGGTTTAAGTGCTATGACTGGGATTTTGAAAATGGAATTAGGACGTCCCTGGTGGCACAGCGGTTAAGAATCTGCCTGCCAATGCAAAGGACACGGGTTCAAGCCCTGATCCAGGAAGATCCCACATGCCGCGGAGCAACTAAGCCTGTGCGCCACAACTACTGAGGCTGTGCTCTAGAGCCCGGGAGCCACAACTACTGAGCCCGCGGGCCACAACTACTGAAGCCCGTGCAACTGGAGCCTGTGCTCCGCAACAAGAGAAGCCACCGCACTGAGAAGCCCGAGCGCCGCAACTAGAGAAAGCCTGCACGCACCAATGCAGCCAAAAGTAAATAAATAAATGTATTTTTTTTAAGTGGAATTAGCCCTAGAAATGAATCTCAGCACTTTCACCTATTTTACAAAACATCTTAACTTGATAAATCAGTTCCATCCAAGGTTAACTTTACGCTTAGAGCGCATGCACTTGCTTTGTGTCCCCCACAGTCCCATGTACTTCTGAGTTCAACAGAATTAAGCAAATAAAAAAGTAAAGGTTTCTGGGAATTCCCTGGCAGTCCAGTGGTTAGGACTCCACGTTTGCGCTTTCACTGCCAAAGGTTCAATCCCTGGTCGGGAAGGAACTAAGATTCCGCAAGTCGCGGGTGGCAAGGCCAAAAAAAAAAGTTAAGGTTTCATTTGAATAAATATGTTTGTATAATTCACATTCATATTTATAAACACATTAAAAAGTTTGTTTCACCTCTATACAACCTCATTAGTTCATCCACATTGTGAATTCAATTCTAACAGAATCGTGAATGATGAGAAACCCAAATGACTCCTTTCCCTTTTTTAAAATTAATTAATTATTTTTTTATTTGTTTATTTTTGGCTGCGTTGGGTCTTCATTGCAGCACACGGGCTTCTCATTGCGGTGGCTTGTTGCGGAGCATGGGCTCTAGGTGCGTGGGCTTCAGTAGTTGTGGCACACAGGGCCTAGCCGCTACGCAGCATGTGGGATCTTTCCGGACCAGGGCTCGAACCTGTGTTCCCTGCATTGGCAGGTGGACTCCTAACCACTGCGCCACCAGGGAAGCCCCAACTCCTTTCCCTTTGCTTCTTTCCTTCAAAGGAGAAATATATTTGGAGCACACATTGTATATATGGATAGCACACACACACAAACACACAAATATAAGACAGGGTATTGAATCTAAGGGGAGATGAGACCGAAAAATACAAATGACCTGAGTTAAAGGAATTCCCCACCAAATGTGGTGGTCAGACAATGCTTTTACAGAGGGTGGCCCTTGAGTTGGATCCATTCAAAATCCTTCCATGGCTTCCTATCACCCTTCTGACAAAATTTATATCCCACAGAATGGCATACACAGCTCTTTATGATCATCGATTGTTACCTGTCCAGTGGGATTTCTCTCCATTCCTTTTTCACCCCAGGGGCCATACTCAGCAACAAGGTAAACTCTGTGATAATGTGAATTTCAGATGTAACTGCAATTGCCGATCAATCCTCTACCAAGAGCACCCTTCCCTTTTCTCATAGAGGGGCAGGCTGCACATCTCTTTCAAGGGGTGTGTTGTGTGGTGGCGGCTGGGAAGTGACTGCCTCATGATCTGTTGAACTTTACTTCACTGAGCAGTCAGCTGTGTACATAACGAGTTTCACTGTCCTTACTGTGTGTGCTTTTTGTGGCAGCACAGATCAAACTGAAAAACAACCAATTTTCTTTAACCTCACAATAATGCAAACTTTCCCTCGATTTTACACTTACAACATTTTTGGACCCTGCTTACTACGATATGATGTGTTTTTCCTGTCCATGCAAATGCATGCCTCTGAGTGTTGACACATGCTGTTCCTTCTTGCTGAAATTTGAATTTCCGCATCCTGTCCTTTGACTGGTTGATTCCTCTCTTCCTATTTATGTTTCGAGACACTCATCAGTTGCTACCTCCTCTCTAAAGCTTTCCTTGACCGTGAAGGTCAGATTTAGAAGGTATCATCACTTTCTTTGCATACGTTGTCCTGACTGTAATCACTATAGGACAAGTGTTGAACCGTGTGAGGTGCTCATTAAACGCTTGTGAAGAAAGGGGCCAGCAATGTATAAGCAAAGAGAGATGGGAAAACACAAGTCTCACTCCAGGGACAGCAAGTTCTATCCTGTCCTGATCCTTCCCTCTCACTTAAATGGAAAGAAAGACATGCAGTTATGAGCAGAAGACCTCAGAAGAGCTAAGCCTTAGTTTCCTCATCTGTAAAACTGGGATAATGTCAGTACCTGCCTCATGGAGTGGTCCCAGGGAAAGTGTTATATAAGGCACTTAGCACTGTTCTTGGCACATAGAAAGGGCTCCATAAATGTTAGCTATTATTTGCTCTATTAGATTAATTCCATGCTTTTATGGAGGAGTCACATGGCTTACCAAGGTAATGTTTCACAGGCACCTGAGTAAGTAACTGGCACCAAACTTATTACCCAAATTTAGACCTAAGATCTCTGAGAGATAAAGGTGGCACTTTGGAGCTTTTCTGTGTTACTGATGAGTCTAACAGTTGAACAGCTGAGCAGTTCTGAGTGAGATCTCCTGGGTCTGAGTCTACCTCAAAGATGGGGGTGGGGGGAGTGCATGATCTGTCTCCGTATCAAAAGGGCTTCTTGGAGAGAAGTAGCTTTGTCTTGAGTTCTCCAACAGTGCACAGATTTAGATCAAAAGAAGGGAAGTTACAGAGAAACAGAATTTAATTTTAACATTTAAAAGCTTCCAAACAAGTACAGTTGTATTGAACAGGCTGACTCTTGAGGCAGCAAACTGCTTTTTAGTAGCAGTAATCAGGGTCTAGATAATCAAGAATGATGTTCTAGGAACCTCAGCTTTAAGATGCTTTTTTTTTTTTTTTTTTTTTTTTTTTTTTTGCGGTACGCGGGCCTCTCACTGTTGTGGCCTCTCCTGCTGCGGAACACAGGCTCCGGACGCACAGGCTCAGCGGCCATGGCTCACGGGCCCAGCCGCTCTGCAGCTTGTGGGATCTTCCCGGAGCGGGGCACGAATCCGTGTCCCCTGCATCGGCAGGCAGACTCTCAACCACTGCGCCACCAGGGAAGCCCAGCTTTAAGATTCTTGATTTTGAAATATGAAAGGCTGTTAAGCTTCTACTGCAGCCATGAACTTGGGCATTCAAAGACTTGGCTTCAGATCCCAGATTTGCCATTTGATTGTGGGATAGCCACTTAACCTATCTTTGCCTCAGTTTCTTTATCTGAAATGGGGATAGCAACCCAATTTTCCTCAACATCAGAGGGCTAAATCTTTCAAAATATATAAATACTTTCGCACAGTTAATATAGTTAACACCTGATAAAAGGCAGCTCTTTTTGTTATCAGGTTCAATGTTTTCTCACGTGTGTGCTCATGTAAATTCTTATCGATGTCTAGGATCTTTTCACCTGTGAAGCTTAACGCTATGTTACCGTCCCTTCTCAGTGTTTCCATGTCGGAGCTCACTCATTTTGGTTAATCTAGGCACCAGTCTCTCAGCCATCCCCAGAGATTAGGTAGAGAAGAGTCTACCTCTAAACCCAGGGAATGTGTACCTTCTGGATAGTTTCCAGAGTAAATGCCCTTTTCCTTTAAGTGACATAAATAGTCCAGTCACTGTTTCCAAGCGCTGTTAAGAAGAGGAACAGACGTGTTTCCTCTAGTGTCCCCTGAGTGCTGATAACTGGATGCCAAGGAGTTGGCCAGATCATGTGGGATAGACAGCTGTCTACATGGTGTAATTTGAGGGAGTTGAGGAAATCCCCCTGCTTAAAATATCTTCCCCAAATGGCCGGGACACATGCCTGAAATGTATTACTTATTCTTCAGCGTAAGGTGCTGCTGAAATGCAATTGTTATCCAGGAGTGGACTCACATTCAGCCATTATCATTCATTAGCACCTCAGTTTAAATCAATTTATCAGATTAGTTGGTTGAGTAGAGTCCCAAAGATAATCAGGCACAAGACAAATACAGTTTAAAGAGGGAAACTGATCCCAAAGGGCCAGAAGTATGGGGCACTGGGCCACTCAGGTGAAGATGGTCAGAACAGTTTGGGGGAAGCAGGGATTTTGAATATTACTACAATATTACTACAATATTACTAATATTACCACAATTGTAGACATTTTAAAATAATAACACTTTTCTCCCCTTTGGAGTTATCTTCTTTCTTTTTCTTTTCTTTTTCTTTTTTCTTTTTGGCTGCGTAGGGTCTTTGTTGCTGTGTGCAGGCTTTCTCTCGTCGTGGCCAGCGGGGGCTACACTTTGTTGTGGTGCGTGGGCTTCTCATTTCAGTGGCTTCTTTTGTTGCAGAGCATGGGCTCTAGGCGTGCGGGCTTCAGTAGTTGTGGCTTGTGGGCTCAGTAGTTGTGGTGCACGGGTTTAGTTGCTCCACGGCATGTGGAATCTTCCCAGACCAGGGATCAAACCCGTGTCCCCTGCATTGGCAGGCGGATTCTTAACCACTGCACCACCAGGGAAGTCCTGGGGTTATTTTCTTAGGTTATTTCCCCAAAGTGGAATTCCCAGGTTAAAATTAAAGTTTTGATTCTATGACACCAAAATGCTGTAGAGCCACCAGTTCAGTGTAAATATACTTGGGTCGAAATATCTTTGTAAAATTTGTACAGCTGTCCTTGCAGAAAGCCGTTCTTTCATTTAACTGAAAGTTGTCGAGCTTATAGTAAGTGCCAGGTATCATGTTAAGCTCTGGGGACACAAGACAAAATCAGCAATTCCTACCTTCTTCCAGTCTAATTACTCATCAGTTTGAGACAATTCAACTATTCTTGGGTGTTACATCTTTCTACTGCGTCCCTGACATTCTCATTCTTTTATTCTCCTTGACTCTTCATTTCTCCTGAAAAATACTTAATCTGTCATTTCATAGAGGCTTTTAAAAAGTCACCATAGTACTATGTTTGTTGAACTGATTCAAACATTACAGTAAAATTTTGCTGTAATTCCATCTCCCGGAGAAGCCCAGTATGAATAATTCGGTTAGTTATCATTTTTAAGTCACCATGTACTAAGTGCCTACGATATACTTGCCAATTATTGAGTTATGTCTAGGAGGGAGCTATTATTAGCCCCAAATTATAGACAAGGAAACTGAGTCTTTAGAGGTTAAGATTACACAACTTCCAAGTGGCTGAGTCAGGATTCAAACCCAACCACCTCTGTCTGACTCCAAAATCTGTGTTCATATTGAGCATAAAAGAGTAATTTCTTAAACAAACACTTTAATGGTTAACGTCTAAAGATGGTTATAGAGTCATCTAAAAATAAGATTGTCTTGTCATAGGCTTGGATGGGAGTTCTTGGATTTCAAAGCCAGTGTTTTTGTAGAAGTTTTTACAAAGTGTATTCACTTTGCTAGGGTGGTCATAACAAAATATCACAGTCTGGTGGACTAAGCAACAGAAATCAATTTTTTTTTTTTTTTTTTGGCCGAGGCTTGTGGTTTGCGGGATCTTAGTTTCCCGACCAGAGATTGAACCCAGGCCCCTGGCAGCGGAAGCGCTGAGTCCTAAACACTGGACCGCCAGGGAATTCCTGGAAGTCAATTTTTCTCACAATTCTGGAGACTAGAAGTCTGAGATCAAGGTGTTGACAGGGTTGGTTTCTTCTGAAGCCTCTCTTCTTGGCTTATAGATAACTGTCTTATTTGTCTTCACATGGTCTTCCCTCCTCCGTGCATCCCTTCTGTGTCCTCATCTTCCCTTAAGTACACCAGTCATATTGGATTACAGCCCACACATTTGACCTGATTTTACCTTCATTACCTCTTTAAAGGTCCTACCTCCAAATACACATTCTGAGGTACAGAGGGGGGTGATTAAGACTTGAACATACAAATTTTGGGACCGGGGAGACACTAATCAGCCCATAACATAAAGTGAATCTAAAGGTGTTCAGTACACAAAGTAAGTTGGATAACAGGATACTTTGCCTTACCATGTTCACTCCTAGAGTTGTTTCAGAAATATTTATTTATTTTCCAGAAATATTTATGAACATCCGCTATGTTCAAGGCTTGGTACTAAGCTAGGAACATAAAAACTATGGAAGACATGGTTCCTGCCTTCAAGGAGCTCGCAATCTCTCTGGAGAGCCATTTAGAGAGACCAAAGGTTCTCAAGCTCAAAAGCACATCAGTGTCATCTGGAGGGCTTGTTAAACCATAAATCACTGAGCCCAACCCCCAGAGTTTCTGATTCAGTGGATCTGGAGTGGGCCTAAGAATTTGCATTTCCAACAAGTTTCCAGGTGGTGCTGGTCTGAAGACCACACACTTTCAGAACTACTGGGCTAGACGTATCAAGATCACATGTGATATGTATCACTGAGGTGGCACAGGTGCTTGGAGAGCACACAGGAGGGGCCATTTTCTGTTTTCATGCTAAAGCAGCTGAGGAGACAACTGGGAAAGTCCCTCTGCACCTGAAAATTCCCCAGAAAAAATTTTAGCATTTAATTGTAAACATATTATGGTAAGAAGCGATGCATTGCTTATACCATTAATTTGCTACTTGGCAAATATTACCTTTCATTACTAATTACATCTATATAAGAAAACAGAAAGAGCCTGGGGTGGTAATCAAGTCTGGATTCTATCCTTGCTCTAAAAAGGCTATGGGAACTTTGGCAAGTCACTTCCTACCTCTGAGATTTGGTTTTGGTCATCTATAAAACTAAAAAGATTAGATGAGAAGATCTTTATGTTTCCTTCCAGCTCAATCTTCATGATTCTATATATCTTGCCTTATCAGGACAGAAAGACTCATAAGCAGGAACTAGAACTGTGTCTTTTGCCTCTGTGTGTCTCTGTGGCACAGTACCTTGGACATAGTAGCTGTTCAGCAAATGTTTATTGATTAACTGACTGAATTAGTCAATACCACTGCAAAACACAAAAGATTCTTGTCTCACAGCCATAGATTATAGCTTCCCCTCACCCTAAGGCTAACACTTAATCCCACATGCTTAGCTGCCAGAAGATCTCATTTTCAGCAGCCATTCCTCTTTGTCACCACTCACTCACACCGTTAACTTTTAACATTGTTCCAGTCCCCATTCATTTCTCTTGGGCACAATATTGAAGGAAATTATCCATTGACTCTATTGTCTTTCCATTCATTACCTTGCTTCCTGATTTTATTTAACCTGGCTCGTGGCCCTCTGTGCTCTGAGTGTGACCTCTAACACACAAAGAGCTACCCCATACATTGTCTATGTTTTAATCAGCATATATCCATGTACTAGGGCTTGTGCCTCTCTCCCCTGTGGACCTTGGGCAAGTTTTTTTACCCTCCTGGGTATAATAATAATCAAGAGGATTAAAGAAAAAATATATGTACATGTGCCATATGAATATCATATATATTAATATGTATGTGCAGTATATATGGCACATAAAGCAATTAATTAGACTAGTGCTTAGCACACAGTAAATGCTCAATTAATATTAGATATTATCCCTATAAATTAGACTGTACCTAATTCTCTAAGCTTTTGGCTTAGGAACCTGACAATCTTAATTTATTAAAGCGCTTTTCTGAGAAAGGCAAAAATTTGCTCTGAACTCTTTATTTTTGAAAGCGCAACAACCACTTGTCTTTTCATTATGATATATATATAATAAGAATAGCAGGGGCAAAGACTGAGTCAGGGAAATTCACAGAATCTTAAATGTGTTCTCTTCTGGGTTTAATTCAATTCAGTTTTTTAAAAAATTGTCTGGGAATTCCCTGGTGGCACAGTGGTTAAGAATCCGCCTGCCAATGCAGGGGACACATGTTCGATCCCTGGTCCAGGAAGATCCCACATTCCGCAGAGCAACTAAGCCCGCAAGCCACAACAACTGAGTCCGTGTGCCACAACTACTGAGCCCACGTGCCACAACTACTGAGCCCATGAGCCACAACTACTGAACCCACGAGCCACAACTACTGAAGCCTGCACGCCTAGAGCCTGTGCTACACAACAAGAGAAGCCACCGCAATGAGAAGCCCGTGCACCGCAAGGAAAAGTAGCCCCCACTCACCACAACTAGAGAAAGCCCCATATGTAGCAACAAAGACCCAACACAGTAAAAAATAAATAAATAAATAAACAAATTATGTGGTTTTAAAAAGTTTACAATATAGTCTCTATGCTTGAAGAGCTTATGGTCTCATTGGAGAAACATGGATCCTTTCATGGTGGACACTCAGTTAATGCTTGCTGCTCTTAAAGATGATGCTATGAAGACAGTGAACAGATAACAGAAGAATATGATTGTGTCAGATTACTAGTACAATAATTGCTGTGAGTTTAAAAGCTATTGGCTGACGCATAGCACGGGGAGATCAGCTCGGTGCTTTGTGACCGCCTGGAGGGGTGGGATAGGGAGGGTGGGAGGGAGGGAGAAAAAAATAAATAAATAAAAAATAAAAGCTATTGGCTGAAATGATCAGAGAAAGCTGCAAGAAGTCCAAATGGCCTTGTGTTGGTCTGTAAAGATAGACTGAACTCAGGGATATATATGTAATTTGGGCTAAAGTATGGAATCTGTGTTGTCTTTACAGCCCTGCACAAGATGACTGGCTCTTTGCCAACATACCTCCCATTCATAAGAGTGACTTCAGAGGTAATTCTGATGATTGCCAATGATAAGTTTGTTTCTCATCTAGTGAGTGGGTGTCTCTCTAATAATGCAGCATTACTGAACACAGAAACAAGCTTAATCTATCCAGGGAAAAGTAGCACTATTTCTATAAAGAGGATAGAACAGTTCACTAGTTCTCCAGAGTGAGCAAGATCATACTTAGGTATTCAAAGAAAGGTTGACAAAATTATACATTGAGGGCTTCCCTGGTGGTGCAGTGGTTGAGCATCTGCCTGCCGATGCAGGGGACACGGGTTCGTGCCCCGGTCCGGGAAGATCCCACATGCCGTGGAGTGGCTGGGCCCGTGGGCCATGGCCGCTGAGCCTGCGCGTCCGGAGCCTGTGCTCTGCAACGGGAGAGGCCACAACAGTGAGAGGCCCGCATACCGCAAAAAAAAAAATAAATAAATAAAATTATACATTGAAGGCCATAAAAAATGGTTCCATATCTGTAGTACAGTTGTTCTAGTTCTAGCTGTGGTGAGCTGTCCATGTTTGTTTTAGCAGCACCCAACCTAAAAAAAGAGCTAAAACAGAATTGGAAAAGAGGAAGTATATGTTGAAAATGTAAGTTTCTCTAAATTATTGAGTGGATTTCATCCAATCATGTTAATGAATGTCTTCTTTGTCATTTGAATCTTGAGCACCCTGTGTGTTAACTACAGTGTAAGCTACTATTCCCAAACCGTAAGTTTCAAGAGATGATTTGAATAGAGAATCTTCCTAGTTTCTTCTTCAATAAAGACTGAAATAAAATCTATCATCTTTTTCATCTCTTTCACATTTTGCCTCATGACATCAGGAGGTCCTACTGATTTTTCTCTCTGGCTTTCTGCTTTCAATTTATTTAAAGAAACTATTATTCATTCATTTTCCATGCATTGGGGAATACAAAGAACATCACACAAAGCATCTTTTGCAAAACTCCTGAGGTTGCTCCCCGCATTCTGTCTGTCCTTACCACCTATTCATATCTTACTCATCCTTTAAGATCCACAGTAAGTTCTACATCCTCCATGGAGCCTTCCCTGACTTCTTCAGCCTCCTCTGAATGCTGCTCTTGTGGATGATACCCTCAGTTAGAACTTAATCATAGCTTACCTTGTTAAATCCCTTAAACTCATCTTGTGTTCCTTGGGAAAGCAGACTGGCATGGTGGGGAGGAGATGTCTGCGCCACTCAGCTATGTTACTTTGGGCAAATTACTTCTCTCTGTTTCTGTTTACTTATCTGTAAACCAGTGAAGATAGTAAAACTGCCCATGTCACAGGATTCATATGAGGATCCATGTAAAGTGCTTAGAAAAATGGCCAGTACATCTCTGATGCTTAATTTTGGCTGCTATCACAGTGTCACTTTTGCTGCTTTCACTTGACCCACTGTCGACACTTAGCCTTAACATTCAATGAAAGGATGGTTTCTGCCCTCAGTACGTTTATGATCTAGTTATAGAGACTAAACAAATACAGGAAAGTAAAGCTGTATACTATTAAAAGACAAATGAGATATACAATAAACAAATGTTTTCATTACCATCTTTTTAGTGTCTAGCAAGATATTCCATGAAATCTTTTTGAGCAAATTTTTTTTTTCCTTTTCTTTAGGTGCGCTTTGTGACTTTTCCAAGTCTTGCATCAACAATTTTATTCTACTTTTTAGAAGATGGCAGACAGTCCCCTCATCAGCTTTCAAACATATGAATTCTCTCTTTCTATCTCTTTCTCTGTCTCTGTCTCTGTCATGCACATATACAGCCCCTATTCTTTATCAGTTAAGCATGCAGGGTTTTTGTGCATGTGCCTGTCTTTTTGATCTACGGCATACATTTTCCTCGTCTTCTAATAAGGTATTTTATAGCAGTCTCCTGGCTTCCTGTAGCCTTTATACATTCTAAGCTACTCCATTTTTTTTTAAATCTATCCAGTAATACTCAGGAACTATAAAATCTTTGGGTACAGTGCTTTTGATAAATATTGATTATTTTTACTGAAATTGTCAGTACTAAATGTGTAAAAATCCAAAAATAAATCTAGGTTATTTTTATTCTTTAAAAAAAAAAAGAGACTTCCCTGGTGGTGCAGTGGCTAAGAATCTGCCTGCCAATGCAGGGGACTGGGTTTGATCCCTGGTCCAGGAAGATCCCACATGCCATGGAGCAACTAAGCCCACGAGCCACAACTACTGAGCCCAGGCGCCGCAACTACTGAAGCCCACACGCCTAGAGCCCGTGCTCCGCAACAAGAGAAGCCACCGCAATCCTGTGCACCACAACGAAGAGTAGCCCCCTCTCGCCGCAACTAGAGAGAAAGCTCACGTGCAGCAACGAAGACCCAACGCAGCCAAAAAACACCAAATGAATTGGTAATGAATTTAAATATACTTTACTGAATAATAAAAACCCTTTCTCCAAACTGGCTGAGAAAATTGGAAGCTGACTAAAGGAGATTTATAAACTTGAAGCAAATGTCACATCTTATCAAGGACAAGAACCAGTTCAAACTTGACTACATAGATTTCCTGACTATTCTGAAGCTGGGACATTCTGGATTTCTTAGCTGTCCACCACTACCACAATTATTACAACTTAAAAAGGAAGCTTTAGTCTTTTTATTTTTATTTATTTATTTATCTTAAAATTTATTTTATTGAAGTGTAGTTGATTTACAGTGTTGTGTTAATTTCTGCTGTACAGCAAAGTAATTCAGTTATACGTATATATATACGTTCTTTTTCATATTCTTTTCCATTATGGTTTACCACAGGATATTGAATATAGTTCCCTGTGCTATACAGTAGGACCTTGTTGTTTATCCATTCTATACATAATAGTTTGCATATGTTAATCCCAAACTCCCATTCCATCCCTCCCCCACCCCCCTCCCCCTTAGCAACCACAAGTCTGTTCTCTAGTCTGTGAGTCTGTTTCTGTTTCGTAGATAAGTTCATTTGTGTCATATTTTAGATTCCACATGTAAGTGATATCATATGGTATTTGTCTTTCTCTTTCTGACTTACTTCACTTAGTATGATAATCTCTAGGTCCATCCATGTTGCTGCAAATGGCATTATTTCATTCTCTTTTATGACTCAGTCATATATATATATATATATATATATATGGCACATCTTTATCCATTCATCTGTCGATGGCCATATTTAGGTTATTTCCATGTCTTCGCTATTGTAAATAGTGCTGCTATGAATATAGGGGTGCATGTATCTTTTTGAATTATAGTTTTGTACCTATATATGCCCAGGAGTGGGATTGCTGGATCATATGGCAACTCTATTTTTAGCTTTTTGAGGAACATCCATACTGTTCTCCATAGTGGCTGCACCAATTTACATTTCCACCAACAGTGTAGGAGGGTTCCCTTTTCTCCACACCCTCTCTAGCATTTTTTATTTGCAGACTTTTTAATGATGGCCATTCTGACCAGTGTGAGGTGGTACCTCATTGCAATTTTGACTTGCATTTCTCTAATAATTAGAGATGATGAGCATCATTTCATGTGCCTATTGGCCATCGAGGCTTCAGTCTTTTTTTTGTTTGTTTTTGGCCATGCGGCTTGCAGGATCTTAGTTCCCTGATGAGCAATCGAACCTGGGTCCCTGGCAGTGGAAGCGCAGTGTTCTAACCACTAGACCACCAGGGAATTCCCAGAGGCTTCAGTCTTTTTAAATTTAGACTGTTTCATGTCAGTTTGTAGCGGATTTTCACATATATTCCACACATACGAAATACATGTGAAATTGAAATTTTTCTAAATAATTCTATAAATGTTGAGGTAATTGGACATATTTTAAGATACAAAAAGAAGTGTACTGCAGTTGACCTTCTCCAAATTTTCCTCTTTCTATTTATTTCATCAAACAAGTAGAGAGTAAAATAAAAAATAATGGTAAATTTTTCAAAATTAAACATAAAATTTTAAAATGCAGTAATTCTTATTTTAGGAGAGAAATGAGATGCAGACCCAAATTATTTCTATCCAATTAATTGCAAATAGCTTATAGAGTAAGAGCCATACAGACCTAGTTATATAAGTGCATCAACTAGACTCAGAGGTACTTTAAAAGACAGCGAACAGGCATCCCCCTTTCAAACCTCTTCTAAACTGTAATTACAGAAATTGCTGAAGTCATTCCTTTGACAATGACTTGATTAAATCCATATCAGGTAGAATATGGAAACCACCTAAGGATTAATTTGGCTATTGTTCAAATTAACATGAACAAATTCTCCCCTTTCCAGAGAACTGTTAGCATAATTATGGCCTTTATATTTCCAAAAGCACTTGTCATTTAATTATTAGTGTGATTTTTCTGATTCTTTGTTAGAATCTTTGAGACAGCACCAGTTGTGCTTGTTTTTATTATTACAACTATAGTTTAATGAATCAAAACATCAAGTTCCCTACCTTCAAAGAGTAACTTTTAACTCAAAACATACTTGAATGTTTAATAATTATCTTTAAAAGCAGTTTTAAGTAAATAAAAGCTCTTTGCCAAGCAAGGTCCATGTTTTGTAACTTCCAGCTGTGAAGAACCCACCATATTAAATGTTAATCACTTCAGCTAAAACTAATTATTTAGCCCTACAAAGATCTAGAGAAAGTGAAAAGGATTGAACTTGATTTAATGTAGACAACTTTTTTTTTTTTTTTTTTTGGCTGCGTTGGGTCTTCGTTGCTGCATGCGGGCTTTCTCTAGTTGCAGTGAGCAGGGGCTACTCTTCGTTGCGGTACGTGGGCTTCTCATTGATTGGGGTGGCTTCTCTTGTTGCGGAGCACGGGCTCAGGCGCGTGGATTTCAGTAGCTGCACCACGCGAGCTCAGAAGTTGTGGATCGAGGGCTCTAGAGCACAGGCTCAATAGTTGTGGTGCATGAGCTTAGTTGCTCCGCAGCATGTGGGAACTTCCAGAGCTAGGGATCGAACGCGCGTGTCCCCTGCATTGGCAGGTGGATTCTTAACCACTGTGCCACCAGGGAAGTCCCTATAGAACTATTTTGAATCACATTCTCTCCCAAGATGATTAAAATCAAACTAGCTAGCATTTTATCTTTGAAACCTCCAAGGTGCAAGACCATTCCAAAATTCTTCCTTTTCATCATGATTGTCATAATCACAATCAGCATCATTGCCGTCATAGCTAATATTTATTAGTTTACTCTGTTAGTCTACATGCTTTATGTGCAGAATTTTTTTTAATATAAATTTATTTATTTATTTTTGGCTGCGTTGGGTGTTCGTTGCTGTGCGCGCAGGCTTTCTCTACTTGCGGCGAGCGGCGGCTGCTCTTCGTTGCAGTGTGCGGGCTTCTCATTGAGGTGGCTTCTCTTGTTGTGGAGCATGGGCTCTAGGCGTGGGGTTCAGCAGTTGTGGCACACGGGCTTAGTTGCTCCGCGAAATGTGGGATCTTCCTGGACCAGGGCTTGAACTCGTGTCCCCTGCACTGGCAGGCGGATTCTCAACCACTGCGCCACCAGGGAAGCCCTATGTGCAGAATTTTATTTGCACCTTACAACAGCCCTATGATGTAGGCGCTATTATTATCTCCATTCAAAGTCTAAAGCTTAGAAAGGTTAAGTAACTTGACGAATGTCACATAACTAGTAGGTGCCAGATCCCAGGTCTGAAAGCAGGCTAACTCAGGTTAAATGTTGTTCTTAACCTTTATTTTATTTTGCCTAAGCCCACTTAATTCACTTAAATTTGGTATAAATTGACTTTAATCATGACCTTTTCATTGAGACCCATTTTGATCTTACCCTTCATTAACAAATGTTGGATAAAGTATTCATTCAAGGAATGGGAAGACAAGATATAAATAACTGAAAAGTTAATAGTTTTTCTTAAAAACCAAAAAAAAGAAACACATGATTGTCAGATAAGTGGAATAGACAGTGAAAGAATGCTTGGTGTTTCTTTAGCAATCTGGGGTGGAACTACAATTGTGTCCTGAAGTCTGGAAAGACTAAATAAAAGTGAAGAGGAGACGATATTCTCAGAACAGGTTGACTGCCTCTACAAAGGCAGAAAGTGTGGAAAGTGCTAGGTGAGTGGGAACAAGTGAGAACAGTCCAGTAGGGCTTATGAAAGGAAAGGAGTGGTAGAGGGGACAGAGGTGGGGGTCACGTACATTGATACTTGATGTCTTACTCAGTGCTAAGGACAGTTTTAGACCCCAATAAGAGGAAAACTTTGAATACTCAGGAGTTGAATTTGGGTCATTTCATCTCTTCCTCTCTTAGCTGTCGTATGACCCTGTATCATCCTATTTATGTTTCATTTTCCTATCTGTAAAAGAAGGAATAATTTTTGTTCCCTTGGGTTTTCTCCTAGTCATCAAAAATGAATGAATTAGGCCACAGTACACAAACAAAAAGAAAATATGTAATATTTCATGAGATAAATTAAGTTGTGAAATATCTGGGCATTTTTATATAACAAGTGCTGTAGAAAACTTTTAATGAAACATTTAAATTCATTAATGACTGCAGCTATTCAGATCCTTGGATCTCATTTTTCCTTTAAGTGGCAGGAACTTGAAAAAAATTAAAATAGGATGTAGTTAGCTTTCAATTACTTAGGCCCTGACAATTCAATTTATGGATTACATAGAATTTTAATTTACTCATTTCACACGTCGTTATCAACTCTACAAGAAGTTTAAAAGGACAAAGGATGAAAGTCGAATTGGTCAGTTTCCATGTTATTTCCAAGCGGGGTAGGGGGGCGGATTTCCTTTGAGTCAAGACTCGGGGGCAGCCAATAATTGCTAGTATTGCCTGACTGGTAATAACAGGCTGATGAAAAGGTGAATACAACGTGAAAACTCTGATTAAATCAAGCGCGCCCTCCCACCCTCGCTTTAGATGAGGAATTTTCTTCTCTCTCCCGCCCTCACAGAAGGGGCTGAGACAGCATCTGGCATCACAATACTAACATTTGCTTCGTGATTTCCTCTTTACAGGGCACTCTGACACACATCACTTCTTAGGCATCAGGATTCACTGGAACCTTTCAGCATTTTAAAAATAAAAATCTGCTAGGGAATCTGGGGGCTGATCTTTTCACCGGCTGTGACAACCGCGATCTGGACCCCTCCCCCGAGTGAGCGGAGCTCTCCCCGTTTTATTCCAGGCCTGTGACACCTCCACTCCCTCCGTGAAGCCGCCGTGACTCATATCTTGCAGATCTTTCGCCCCCTACGCGCTCCCAACACACAACCCCCGGGAGATCCAACCCGAGCCCACAGCGCGTGGTCAACCCGCCCAAGCCGACTTGGAGGTCTTGCGTCTGAGTCACACATAAAGACCACCCTCGTCGGCATCCCCACACACACACAGTCCCTCACACCCCGGCGCGCCGGCCGCCCGGCCTGAGACACCAACGCCCGTCGTCTCTGCGCAACTTGTTATGCTCCAGCTCGAGCCCTTGACCCAAAAACCCCGAGAAATGGAGAGCTACAGAGCCGGCCTCGGGCGGCCTTTGATGGCTTTGTTATTGTTTGGGTTTGAATCGATACGCCCCTCCCCATCCTTCCTCCCTAGCGGCTCGACACCCAGCTCCCGCCTACCCGCACGCCCCGCGCCCCTCCCCCTCCATTTTGGCGCCTTTTCCTTCCCGCCACGTCGTGGCGGCGTAGAGACCATTCTGACCGCAAGAGCTGGGCGGGGGCGTGGGCGTCGCGCGCCGTGTTATGCAGATCAATCGGCTTCTGGTTGGCTGGAGATGCGGCGGCGGGGGCGGGGCCGGGGCGCGGCGACTGAGCGCGAGGGGCGGGGGTGGAGGGGAGTCGCCCTGTCCCGCCGCTTCCCCACCCCCTCTTCTCCCTCCTCCGGTCCAGCAGCCCAGCTCCCCGCCTAGGCCTCCCGGAGAGGCCCCGCCCCATCCCCGCCCGCCCGCGCGCCCCCCACCCGCCGGCGCGCTCCGCCCCTTTACTCCTGGCGGCAGGGCGAGCCGGGTGTCTGCTGCAGCGGCCGCGGTGGCGGAGGAGGCCCGAGAGGACTTGGCGGCAGCGGCGGTGGCGGCGGCGGCGGGACCGGCAGCAGCAGCTACAAGCTCCCTGTGCCGCGGCGCTGCGGCACAAGCCCCACGAGCCGCCCACCCCTCCGCCCTCAGTGCTGCCTGACCCCGCCGGCGTGTCCGTCAGCCGCCAGCCCCCGGCAGCGCCCCCAGTCGTCCTCCGACTCGCCCTCGGCCTTCCGCGTCAGCCGCAGCCGCAACGCCACCCGCAGCCTCAGCCCCAGCCGTAGGCACAGCCACCGGCACAACCCCAGCTCCTGCTGCAGCTCCTCCAGACACCGTCCCTACGCCGACATCCTGGAGGTTGGGATGCTCTTGTCCAAAATCAACTCTCTTGCCCACCTGCGCGCCGCGCCCTGCAACGACCTGCACGCCACCAAGCTGGCGCCCGGTGAGCGCCCCCCCCAACCCCAGGATGGAGTGGCGGCTGGACCTCCAGGGTAGGAGCTGGGGGCTCGCGGGCCGGCACTGAGTCCCCTGTGACTCCCTCTTTCCTAGGCAAGGAGAAGGAGCCCCTGGAGTCACAGTACCAGGTGGGCCCGCTCCTGGGCAGCGGCGGCTTCGGCTCGGTCTACTCAGGCATCCGTGTCGCCGACAACTTGCCGGTGAGTGGGCGGCCCGCCGCGGGGAGGGCGCGCCGGACGGGGGGCGCACGGGTGTGTTTGGCCCGGGCGAGGGAACCTAACGCTCTCTGGGGGGCTTTCCAGGTGGCCATCAAGCACGTGGAGAAGGACCGCATTTCAGACTGGGGAGAGCTGGTGAGTACCCTGGAGGGGGCGACCCCCAGGATGGGTGGGGTGAAGGGCACCCTCCGACTCCCGCCCTAACGCAGCCCCCTCACCCCTCTGCAGCCTAATGGCACCCGAGTGCCCATGGAAGTGGTTCTGCTGAAGAAGGTGAGCTCGGGCTTCTCCGGCGTCATTAGGCTCCTGGACTGGTTCGAGAGGCCCGACAGTTTCGTCCTGATCCTGGAGAGGCCCGAGCCGGTGCAAGACCTCTTCGACTTTATCACGGAAAGGGGGGCCCTGCAGGAGGAGCTGGCCCGCAGCTTCTTCTGGCAGGTGCTGGAGGCCGTGCGGCACTGCCACAACTGCGGGGTGCTTCACCGCGACATCAAGGACGAGAACATCCTTATCGACCTCAGTCGCGGCGAGCTCAAGCTCATCGACTTCGGGTCGGGGGCGCTGCTCAAGGACACCGTCTACACGGACTTCGATGGTGAGCCAGGCCTGGGGGCGGAGTTGCCCGGGAGGGAACTGCCCAGGTGACTCGGCCTGGCCTGGAGGCCTGGGTAGGCTTTCCTCTCCGGCCCTTTGTAAAGGTCATCGGGCCGCCTGGCTCTATGCTAGCAGGGGTGGGGCGAAGGAGAGCTTCCCAGCGTAGGAAAGCCGGGGATTTCAAGCCAGCTGAACCTGTAATGTTTCTGGCATGATTTTATTTTTTAAGTGGAATTCAGTGGGTTCCAAGCTTTCCCGATGAATAAGAGGTTGCGGGCAACCGGCCGTAGCCCAGATTTCTGAAGTCTGACCCAGTTTCCCCGCCAGTAAAAGGATGGGAGGGGGGAAGGGGGAGGAGAGAGCGGGAGAGATGAAAATTGACGCCGGTTTTGTCATTTTTGTTTTGTTTTTATAAGGGAGTTAGTTTTCGGTAAGGTAGTTTTTAGAGCTGCAGGTTTTCTTCTCCCCTTTGATTTAGGGACGAATAAGGAATAGAAACAGTAGTTTCGCTAAATAATTCATTGTTGTTGTTGGGTTTTTTTTTTTTTTTGGTGTTGTGGGGTGAGGGAGTCGGGAATGAATGTTGTGAAATAAGATCTCTTGCTGGTTTGAAAATTAGTTGGGTGTCTCCGCAGAGAGGATGAAAACCTATCCTAGGGAGGGGCTTGGAGAGGGTTCTTTCAGAAAAGAAGGGAGAGCTTGAGATCAAAGCACGGGAGGGTGGGTCATCATCTGAGCGGCTTAACCTAACAAACGACAGCCTTTCAAAACTTGTGACTGGGGCTTGTGGTTTGTGTTTATTTGCCCTTGGAGGACGCTGGGTTGGGCTGCATTTTTTTGTATTTAACAGTTAATGGCTGGCCGGGTCCTCCCATGTTTTTTCCTTCCAGTCTTTGCTGCCCCCTGGTGAGCACCAGCGGGATGGCCCCACTTTTTTTTTTTTTTTTTTTTACAACTCAAAGTTTGTAAACAGGAATCACGTGGTCTGAAGCCAGCCCTGCCTCTCTACCTTTCCAGTGTGGGGAGGAAGGGGTGTGGGTGTCTACCCATACATCCAGAGGGTGGGGAGGAAGGCCTTTTAAAGGGCACCCTGACTTAGGATACTGTACAAGTGTCCTTGCCTGGGTCATATCTGAAATGAGACTCTCACCCAGCTCCTGGGCAAGGACATTTAATGCAGTTTAAGGATAGTCTGTGGGATACCTCCCTTGATTTTGCAGATGTTCATCCCCTCCTCCCATTGAGGGTGGTCTACCACATACGGGCCTCAGGCTTTGGGTCTGCGGCCAGCCCTGTTTGTTTCTTGGAGCTGTTCATGGTCTCAGCTGGTAGAGAAGTGGGTAATGCTTTGGGTTGGAGAGCTGCCATAAGCTTCTCATCCACTCCTTTTAGTCCTGGCGGGGGCAATGGAGTTCACCCAGCTGCTGAGAGAAGTAGGGTGGTGCTTTTTTTTTTTTTTAAGAGTTACTCAGCATACCTCTCAGTTGCTTTGTGTTTTATCTTTGCTAAAAGTATGTTTTCCTTCCTATTCCCCTGGCTTGCAGGGACCCGAGTGTATAGTCCTCCAGAGTGGATCCGCTACCATCGCTACCATGGCAGGTCGGCAGCCGTCTGGTCTCTGGGGATCCTGCTGTACGATATGGTCTGTGGAGATATTCCCTTTGAGCACGATGAGGAGATCATCAGGGGCCAAGTTTTCTTCAGGCAGAGGGTCTCTTCAGGTAACTTCTGCGAAGCCCTTTATTGAGGAGAGGCAGGAATCACGAGGCTGTTAGTCCTCAGGGATGGTCTTTGAGTTTGGAGAGCTTCAGTCTCCAGGAGATACCATGGCCCTCGCCTTAGAATTCTAGGCAGATGATTCACACTTGAGAGCTGGTCTGCAGGAATCAAATGGTTTGCATTTGAGGGTGCCTTGGTGGGGGGTCAGAGCGTGTGTGAGAATATTAAGAAAAGACCATTTAGTTTCACTGAAAGGTTTTTTTTTTTAAGTACCAAAGGATCCTGATCCCTCAACTCCTGGCTGTTTTGCCAGGGAGTGAAAAATTGAGGGCTCTTTGAGCCTTCTCCCTTAAGGCAGGCAGGCTCTCTTAAATACTGTGGTTCCAGTGACCTCATCGTGGGTGGTGTTCATATTTGTAAGTTGGTAGGTGAATTGAATCACCTCATCGTACTTAGTGATGTCTCATCAAAATCTCTTGTCATCGTCTTTCCTATTTCTGTTGAGTGGGCGTCGTGGGAAAGGCCCTAGCTATTGAAGTTTGAAAACTACAGGTTTAAGAGAGGAGCTGTTTTTTAGCTGAAAGCATACTGGAGCATCTAGGTGTTAGTTAATACCTTCTCATTGAAGAATAGGCATTCTAGAAAGGGCAGGCTCTCTGTTGGATCCCTGACTTGTGGGCCCCTGGGAAGCAAAGTGGGAAGACCTTTGAACTGCAAAAAGAAGTTGAGTCATTCATAACCTCTATCTTGCTTTCTCTAGAGTGTCAACATCTCATTAGATGGTGCTTGGCCCTGAGACCATCAGATCGGCCATCCTTTGAAGAAATCCAGAACCATCCGTGGATGCAAGATGTCCTCCTGCCCCAGGAAACTGCTGAGATCCATCTCCACAGCCTGTTGCCAGGGCCCAGCAAATAGCTTCTCGGGCAGGTTCTCCCCTCTCTGTCAGATGCTCAAGGGAGGGGAAGTGTCTGTTTCCAGCTTCCCAAGTACCAGTGACACTTCTCTCCGAGCAGGACAGTGCTTGATACAGGAACAACATTTACAACTCATTCCAGACCCCAGGCCCTGGAGGCTGCCTCCCAAAGGGAGGAAGAGACTCCACTCCAGCCGTCCTAGGCTTCAACTCCTCCCATAGAAGCTCTCCTTCTCATCGGTGTCCAGCATTGCTGGACTTTGCAAAATCCCAGGGGTGGCGGGTGGGGTGGGAGTGGATCAGAATCCAGCCATGGAACTGTTCCCTTCATCAAGAGTTCTGCTGAATGCCGTGATGGGTCGGGTAGGGGGAAATCGGGTTGGGGTGGGATAGGACTAGCACCATTTTAAGTCCCTGTCACCTCTTCCGACTCTTCTGAGTGCCTTCTGTGGGGACTCCGGCTGTGCTGGGAGAAATACTTGAACTTGCCTCTTTTACCTGCTGCTTCTCCAAAAATCTGCCTGGGTTTGGTTCCCTCTCTTTCTCCCCCACCCCTTCCCCCCATCCTTCATATGAAAGGTGCCATGGAAGAGGCTACAGGGCCAAATGCTGAGCCACCTGCCCTTTTTCCACCTCCTTTAGTAAAACTCCCAAGTGAACTGGTCTTCCTTTTTGGTTTTTACTTAACTGTTTCTAAGCCAAGACCTCACACACACACACACACACAAAAATGCACAAACAATGCAAATCAACAGAAAAACTGTAAATGTGTGTACAGTTGGCATGGTAGTGTACAAAAGGGTTGTAGTTGATCTAATTCTTTTTTAATTTTACCTTTAAATTATTTTACCTGTTTTTTTTTTGTTTTGTTTTGGGTTTTTTTTTTTCTTGGAAAGACGCGCATTCTAACCTGGAGGTCAATGTTATTTATTTATTTATTTATTTGGTTCCCTTCCTGCTCCAAGCTTCCACAGCTGCCGCCATAGTTTTCTTTTCTCCTTTCCTCCTCTGACTTGGGGACCTTTTGGGGAAGGCTGCAACGCTTGCTCTGTTTGTTCATAGGGTGACGGGACTCAGGCGGGACAGCTGCTGCAGCTCCCTGACTGCTGCGGGCCCCCTCGCCTGCTTACCCGAGTGGGCATGGGGTCTGTGGGTGATGGGGGAGGGGCATTGCTGACTTGTGTATATAGCATAGATTTATGAAAAGCAGTTCTGGATGGTGTGCCTTCCGGATCCTCTCTGGGGCTGTGTTTTGAGCAGCATGTAGCCTGCTGGTTTTATCTGAGTGAAATACTGTACAGGGGAATAAAAGAGATCTTATTTTTTTTTTTATACTTGGCGTTTTTTGAATAAAATACCTTTTGTCTTAATTTGTGGCTTAAGTGTTGTCCATGCAGAGGCATGCTAATGCGCGTTAATTGAACGCTTGGTAAATGCCAAAATCTATCCTGGGAGGAAAAAGGGAATTTTCAGCCTGAATCTGGTTTCCTTCAGTAGGACGTCTGGGATAGTCACCTTTCTGAAATGAATGTATGGCCAAAGGGTAGATGAACCAATCTTGTGTGGACAAGATTTGGCTGGAGGGGCCCAATGCAATCCCAACCTCTATTCCCAATGCAAATTCTAGTAGAGCTGGGCTAATATGGCATATGTGGCTATTTCCCAGTGCTAGTCAGATTTCATGAAATGGCCACTGGTGACTAATAGCTGTGGAACAATAGAGCATTTCCATCATTGCAGAAAGTTCCACTGGACAAGGCTGACCTAGAAGATACCAAAATTTTGTTAAACTACCAGTTGAGGATTTTTTCAATTGTCTCTCCCACTAGTAAAACATTTTGAGCACGTACCCTTAATAAGTGTTTACTGGGAAACTATATACCTGTGTAAATTTCCCTTCATCTTTAGTGTGGAGTTTAGTCATTGATAATAGACGTGTGGAAATGCATTCGTTGTTTTGACTTACGCAGTTTTCCTCTCCAATGTGCCCGACAAAAAGCTTATACTGGGAGTAGGTGAAATGTTAGCCCGGCCATTTTCTTACTGCTTGTGCTGGGATAATTAGCATTTTTAGTCCGTGGTTTCTTTGCAGGGATCTGTTTAAGCCTCTTGTTCATTTTGTGAGAGTTCAGTTTAAACTAGATGGTAGAACCCATGAATCCACTTAGTGCACGTGGCCTGACTACGTCCTGAAAGAACAGTGGAGTGAGTACCACTGTCAATGTGCGTGTCAAGTATTCGTAAATATTCGTTTCTGGTTTCTTTAGAAGCATCAATAGCAGCCTACAACTTTCTTCCTTCCTCATCATCTTGCTCCCTCCCCTCAGTGCATGCACACACCCTTTGGACACTGGCCCAGATGCTGTCTTGTCAGGTTGTTTGAGGGTCCAGGCCACAATACCGCTCACTCATTGTCACTCCTCACTCCTTAAGCTTGGACTAGATCCCAAACCCTAGCTCGGCTCCCATGTGGCGGTAGGAGAGGAAGGAAGAATTTCTCGGTTCTGGGGGGCTGATTTTCTCAGTTCCCCTTTTCTCTATCCTCCTTGCTCTTCCCAATCTCTTGGAGTATGAGGATTGCATGCCTCACCCTTTACAGTAAAGTTGACAGTTGGCTTAAAAGTTGCTCTAAATGTGTTGAAATCTATCAAAGCCCCACTCTTCTTTCCCTTGAAGTGAGTTTCTGGCAGTTTCCCCATCCTCTATTGAGACTGCTAGGGATGATAGAAGATGGTGTCTCTTTGAAGAAGAGTGCAAGATAGTAAGTGCCAAGATACTGGGTGCCAGATATTAGGGGTTGTATAGGAGGGGTGAAAGGTCACAGTCTCTTCTATTGGGCAGTTTAAAATCTAGTGTGGAAAGGGGGTCAGATAACAAACATGACTGTGTGGCCACAGGAATATAGAGGGGAGCAATGGTTAAGAGCATGACTTGGGAATCAGCCTTGGATTTTACCACCATTACTTAACTGGATCCCTTGGGCCTTATAACACCCTCTGAGACTAATCTCTAAATAGAGATATTCATTGAGTGGATTATTAAGAAAATCCAGTTAAATAATGGCTGTACATACATGCAAACAAATATTACCTCCTGCTGAGGGATGCTTCTATATGTAGTAAAAGTACTAAGAAAGAAGTACACGGCAATAAATTCCCAGAGTCAGGATGGTGACTGTTTCCTCTGGGGAAGAGGAAGGGAGGTTGTGATTTAGGGAGGGGTATCTGCATAGGGGCCTTCAACTGTTTGGGCAATGCTTTATTTCATAAACCAGATGGTGAGGACTAAGGTTTTTGCATTATACTTTTTTTTTATTTTGGTCCACGCCTCGCTGCATGTGGGATCTTAGTTCCCCCACCAGGGATCGAACTCGTGCCCCCTGCAGTGGAAGCGTGGAGTCTTAACCACTGGACAGCCAGGGGAGTGTCTGCATTATACTTTATAGCTTTTGGTTTGTCTTAAATATTTCATGATAAAATTTTAAAAGTAATGAATAAATGTGTGCTTATCACAAAGGAGGCAGCAGATGGAGTTATTACTGCCCTTGGCTGAGGTGATCTGGGAAGGCTTCAAAGAGGAGGCAGCATTTCAACTGGACTTTGAAGAGTGAACGTCAGTTTGCTCACCTGTGAAGTGAGGCACAGAACATACAGGTAAAGCAAAGAAATCCAGAGGGGCTAATGTTTTTCCCCCCATTAGACCAGGGAGGGACAAACCACAACCTGCTGACCGAGTCTGGCACGCTGCCTGGTTTTGCACGGCCTGTAAGCTAAGACTTGGTTTAACATTTTAGGTTGAAAACAGACTGAGTGAGGAATAATATTTCAAAAGAGGTAAAGATTATGTGAAATTTAATTGTCAGCATTAATAAATAAAGCGCATCTGTTTACGAATTGTTTATGACTGCTTTCGTACTGCAATGGCAGAGTTGAGTAGTTGTGACAAAGACCTTATGGCCAGCAAAGCCAAAAATATTTACTATCTGGCCCTTTACAGAAAAAAGTTTGCAAATTCCTGCACTAGAGCATGGTCTCATTGATTCATCTGCATCTTTTATAACACTTGGCGATAATAGCTAACACTCATTCAGTACCTACCATGTGCCCAGCACTGTTCTGCATGCTTTGCATGTCTTAGTCTTACAACAACTCTCCATGAGGGAGATACTATTATTGATCCCCATTTTGCAGGTGGGGAAAACTGAGGTGCAGAGCAGTAAGTACTATGTCAAAAGTCACATACCTAAGAAGTGGCCAGGTTAGAATTTGGACCCAGGTGGTCCATGCTCACTACCACTCTGCTATACTGCTACTTAATAAATGTTTGTGTAGATTAGTCATCTCAAGTTTCCTTCAGGGCCCAGAATCTGGGTGGACGTCAGGGCAGTTCTTCCCCAGACTCCAGAGAGTCAGGTAAACAGTTCTGTTCCTTGGAAATATTCATTACTGGCTCTTGTGAGCTACCCTTCACTTGGGCCTCGGTGGGGAGGAAGAGTTGGAGGCGGTAAAGGGAGGAGAGAGGGGATGGGGCGGGGTGGTTAGGGGGTGGGGCAGGCACACATTTCTTGTAAATGTTACTCAGCTCCTTCAACTGCTCTGCTGGTTCTTGGAAACCCTTACCACAAAGGACCCATCGAGAACAGTGTTAAAGCAGATATGGCCTCATCCCCAGTTCATTTCCTGCCCAGCCTTGCACTAGTAACTCCGATTGCCAAGAGCAAGGTTGCAGTGACCCCTCAGCATCGCTGTGGGAGGAAGTGCAAAAATAAGCAGAACTAGGGTCAAGCTGAGAGGACAGTCTTTATTTTTATTTACTGTAACAAGACATCTGATGTACAGAACTGGGTTAATCATAATCCTTGGTTCATGATATAGTCTCATCCTTGGTTCGAGCCTGGCCTGCTGTTATATTATACTGGGTGGTGAATCCCATTCAAGAAGCAGACATCAGCAATAACATCCATCTACCTATATGATCCTTTCTTAGTCCATTCCTTGCCTCTCCCAGACATAACCTGCTGTCCTGAATGTTGTGCTTAGCATTCTTTTACATTTCTTAAAAAAAGTTTTTATTTCATAGCCATGTGTTCCTAAATTATGTAGTGTTTCGTTTCCGTTGTTCTTGAACTTTATAAAAAGATTATCAGGCAGGTATGTAGTGATCTGCAACTTGCTCTTTTTACTCAACATTATGTTATAAAGATTCATGCATGTTTTAGCACGTGTTTCATTTTCACTCTAGAATATTCCATCGTATGGACAGGCATTTGGGTTGTGGTCGTTGGAGGCCAGTCTTTAGGGTCCCCCTGAGTAAGTTACTTAGGAGGTCAGCACATACAGCCAGGCATAGCCCTTGCCCCATACCCCAGGGTAAGAGCCAGGGACTGTGGAGCCATTCCAGATTTATCCACGCAGCATCTACGGTGCACCGGGCACCACGCTGTAAACGCTGAGAACTCCTTTTTCATGCGTGAGTGGGCAGAATCAGGCTTTTCTCGGGGTTTAACGTGATGCCAGCAAATAGACAAATGTCACAGCAAAGCAAAGATCCGACGTTGCCTGGGGTCCAGTGGGATCTATGGATCTGGCAGTTACAGCTGTGACTGTTGTGAACGGTGCAGGGATGATGATATGGTGAGGTGTGTGTATGTGTGCAACTATGTGTATCTTTGGTGTGCGTGGTGAAGCATGGTGGTGTATACGTATTTGCGTGTGTGTGTGTTCATGTGAATGTAGAGTATAGCGCGTGCAGGTGTGGGGGTTGTATATGTGTAAGTATGTGTTGTGCCTCGGTACATACACACTCATTCTTTATTTTAATTAAAATTTTTTTATTTTCTTATTTTTTTATTTTTGGCTGTGCTGGGTCTTCCCTGCTGCACGCGGGCTTTCTCTAGTTACAGCGAGTGGGGCCTACTCTTCATTGCAGTGCATGGGCTTCTCACTGCTGTGGCTTCTCTTGTTGCGGAGCACAGGCTCTAGGCACGCAGGCTTCAGTAGATGCGGCGCGTGGGCTTCAGTAGTTGTGGCTCACGGGCTCTAGAGCGCAGGCTCAGTAGTTGTGGCTCACGGGCTTAGTTGCTCCACGGCATGTGGGATCTTCCCGGACCAGGGCTCGAACCCGTGTCCCCTGCATTGGCAGGCGGATTCTTATCCACTGCGCCACCAGGGAAGTCCCCACACTCATTCTTGGAGGTACTACCTGCTTCCCCACCTGGACTAAAGAGTCACATTTCTTCACCCCATGGCCTGCTGCCTCTTTTCCTACCTTTGCCCTGGTTCTCTCCTCTGCCCCACTCCCTTCCCTCACCTCTCTTCACCTCTTACCTTCTTCTCGATCTTCAACTCAGATCCCTCCTCCCAGAACCACCCACCCAATTCTCTTTCTTCCTCTTCCCAGCTCCTCCTCCAGATGGCCAATCCCAATATACCTTTGAGATCTCATCCTTATTTAACCTTGCAATCTTCATAAAACTGTTGGCCGCCCACTGGTTTCATAACTCCTGGTTTGCCTTTCACTCCTCTGTCGATTAGGCCCCATTTCCTCTCCCTCTCCTTGCCCTTTAAACTTGGGTGTTCTTTCCCTTCCTCACCCCCAAGCCCTCTGTGTTGGCCAGGATCCTGGCAGGAAACAGATGGCACACTCAGATTGGGTAATGCAGGGAAGAGTGTGAAAAAGAACTATTTACAAAGGTGTGGGGCAGGTGCTGGGAAACCACATGGGGCAGTGCTGTACCCTGGGGCTAGCAGCAGTGGGAGCACTTCCTTGCTCAGGCCTGAGGGCTGGAGGAGGAACCCTGCCTGATGTGAGCTGTAACCTTCATTCGAGAGAAGCGGTCACCCTGTGCTAACCCTGCATGGAGGGAGTGAGACAGAAATACCCGTGCTTCTCTCTTCCCATCCTCTGATCTCCTACCAGGGCCTCCCATGGACTGAACCCAGCTGAACGCCAGAAGGCAGGGAGTCTGGTGTGAGGCAGTCCACATAGGTCAGCCTTTCCAGGCACAGAGCAAGCTGGAGAAGGGTGGGGAATAGCTCTGGAGGCCAAGGGAAAACGCCCAGCACGGTCGCCGCTGTATTGTGCTTCCTCCCCTGGCTTCACGGACCGTCTTCTTCATGGTGATTGCCACAACTCCTGCATAGACCTCTCTCCTGAGTTCAGGCCTGGGGATCAATAGCTTCCTAGATACCACTGCCCAGGGGCTCCCAGGAACCCAGGAACTGAATATCACTTGACTGCCTGCAGGAAAATGATGGAGACCTTCCCAACCCCTGAATTGCACCCTGCCACTGCTCACCTCTCAGCTCCGCTCATGAAGTTCCTTGGAGACACAGATGCCCACATATTTTGTAAGTGAAAAGAATTTTTTTTGCTTATAAAAATGATACAAGCTTTTTAGTAAAAATAATGGTATGAAGTGAATTAAAGCTATATGATGTAATTCTACCACTCCAGAGAGAAATACATCCATATTTATATTTAAATACGTATATATTTATATGTACACACATATTATCTATATATAATTTTATAGAACAGAGCTCATGTTTTTGGTAACCTGTTTTTCCCTCACTTAACAATGTACTATCGAAATGCTTCCATTTCAAGAACTATGGACAAACATAATCATTTTGATACGGCTACAGTATGAGTGTACCTTATTAATTTTGGTAGTTTGTAATTTTCTGCCATTATATATGAAATATTCTGTTACCTGATATGGCTTTGGGCAAAGATGAATTGTTGCTTATGTCAACATCTATTATTCTTTTCTTTCCTTGGTCATAGAACCTCTGATTTTTTAGCTAGTCATATGGCCTTTCTTAAGAATAAAGACTAACTCCCTCAGATTCCCTTGCAGCTAGCTGTGGACACATGACAAAGTTCTGCCCGGTGAAAAAGAAGCAAAAGAGTTTTGGGAGCAGATTCCCAGGAAATTCCTTAAGAGAAATCTGGTATGCACCCTTCCCCTTTGGATGGAAGGAGGAGCTATTATGGGAAGAGGGTCGTGTGGTTGTGGGGAGGGGATACATGCAGAGTAAGCAAAAGTAAAGAGCTCCCTCAGGCCACTCCATTCATCCAAGCCCTCATCACTATCATTTTATTTTATGGCAAGCTTTTACTATTTCACCAGAAAAATATTTTCCCCTTAAGTGAGTGATTTTTTGTAAATGTATGGTGTCTTTAAATATATTTCATTGTATCTTGGAGACCAGTGTCTGCCCTCTCACGCCCCTCATGACACATCTCTCCAATTTTATAATACAAATCAGTTAAAAAGTGAAATTTGATATCAAGCCGAGTCTCATTTACTTATACCGATTCATGGGGGAAATTATATGGTAATATGAATAATCTAAAATAAAAGATAAAATGTATATTTGGCCCTGGAATGTATGCCTTAATCTAACACATTTTCATTGATGGAGAGAGGAAGGGAATGAACATTCTTTTTGAAACCAACTTTATCGAGGGATCATTTACATATACTAACTCGCACCTATTTTAAGTGTACTGTTCCATGTGTTTTGACAAACGTACATGCCCATATAAACACTACCACAATCAACATAGAATATTTCCACCCCCACAAAAGTTCCCTTGGCCTTTTTCCTTGATTACCCAACCCACCCCCACTAGCCCTAGGCAACCACTGATCTAGTTTCTGTCACTATAGATTAGTTTTGCCTGTTCTAGAATTTCATTTAAATGGTGTCATACAGCATGTCATTTTTGAGCATGACCATTTATTGGGTGCCTAGCATGTGACAGACACTTTACAAGTGCGTGATCATTTCCCTTTTAGAGATAAGAAAACCAAGACTTGGAAGTTAAATAATTTACCAAGGTCACATGGCTAGTATAGTCAGATGCTCAAGTCCCTTATAGAAAACAGCATGGTATTTGCATGTAACCTACACATATCCTCCCATATACTTTAAATCATCTCTAGATTACTTTTAACACTTAATATGATGCAAATGCTATGTAAATAGTTGTAAATACAATGTAAATGCTATATAAATAGTTACCAGTGCAGCAAATTCAAGTTTTGCTTTTTGGAATTTTATGGAATTTATTTTCTTCCCGAATATTTTCTAGCTGCATTTGGTTGAATCCTCGGATGTGAAACCCGTGGATACGGAGGGCTGACTGTAAATGGCAGAGTAGAATCCTAAGTTTATCTGACTCCAAATTTATGGTCCCACCTTACACACCACACTGCTGCTGCCCTTGGTTTTACAGAGACCCTAAAAGATGAATATATTAGGTGCAGATGTAAGGTCAAAGTTTACAATCTTATGAAAAGGTGAGAGTAAGGCACACAGAACAACTGGAGAACAGACAAGAAGATACATAATAAAATGTCAAAATATATTGTGGTTACACAATAAAATACACACCAAAAATATGTTGTCTACGTTGTACAGATACAAATAGCCACATAAGGAGAGAATGAAGAGAAGAGAATGTTGGCTGAAGATGTCATGGCAGGTTCTTAGTGGGGCAAGATTATCTGCCACCCTAGGCATATACTTCAGACAAAATCATGGAGCTGAGCCAGGAGAATCTGACTCAGCAGGGCCAGATCTCAGGTCTTCTTCCTTCCTGTCTGGTCAAATCCATGTTGGAATCTGAAGTTTAGGAAATTATAATTTAATAAGGCAAACACAAGAGTCCCCAAATCCCAGAACAGTAGCGTTAGAAGGGCAGCTGGGATGCTTCAAGGAGTTTAAGGACAAGTCAAAAGAAGAACAACAATTCTCCAGCTTCCATAGGGTCATGTTTCAAAAGTTTATCACTTGTTTGAAATTCAACACATCTTTTCAGAGAAACCACATTACAAATGGAGGTTGGTCTCTCAGATCTGCCCTCAAATGCTGAGTTAACACATGAGGTGGCCGAAATACTATACAACCACTATGAAAACAATACTGTGGCAATCCTAGAACTCAGAAAAAGCAGTGGGTTGTGGACTCATAGACAGCTTGACCTGTTGTCTAGACCTCCCTCCTACCCAGTACAGCGATCAGCTCCACCATACCCTTGTCTGTAGGCATTCATTCTACCTTAGCTGAGTCCATCCTCCTTGCAAGAGAGAAAATTCTTCCTTGTTTCAAGCTGAAGTTTGTCTTATGCTACCTTTCCTTCCTTGGTCCTAGTTCCACTCTCTAACTCTACATGAAACTGATCACTTTCCCATTTAACAAGTCTTCAAAAGGTTTATGGGTATTCGTTTTACTATTTTTTTCAACCTTTCTTTCAGTTTGAAGTCTTTCTTAATAAGTTGCAGGAAATTTTTGAAAAAATAAATTCAAGTGTTTGTCACCTCAGTAAATATTTTCTCTCTCAAATTGGCAA